>NC_135716.1:184068123-184411873 GCF_964656455.1 Halichoerus grypus
CAACAACCCTATTTCCAGATAAGGTTGCATTCAGAGATACTGGGGGTCAGGACTCCAACACATGGGGCTGGAGATGCGGGAGGACACAGTCCACCCCATGCCGGGAGCTGACCCCTAACCTCTCTGTCGGGGCTGATGCCCCTGTGGGGGGCGCTCCCTGCACCGTCTCCCAGCCTGCGTGTGCGCGGCTTCACGTTGTTGTCATGACACATGTTGGTTTGTGCGGTTCCTTGGTTCATCTTTCTCTCCATCTTGTCTCCTTTCCAACCGGAGCTGTGTCTATTTTTGCTAGCTATTATATCCCTGTCACATCATAATAGCTCACTGAAGTTTCTTTTTTTAAAATAAAATAGTCATCTGCAGCCAGAATTCAATACCCTCTACGCTCATCCCTTGAAGTGTATGCATCCCTGGGTAGTGAGCCACGTGTCAGTGGTTTGGATTTGGGATAGAAGAATGCTGTGCTTTTCCTAAATAGTTTTAGAGCGGGACAGGGCTCCAACCCAAGACCAGTGACTAATAATACAACAAAAACAACAACTCCTGCAGAAAACACAAGATCAAGAAGCTCTTCTCCTTCTCAAACCTCCTAATGGGTCCCCCTGAGCTACCTGGAACTTGTAGAAATCAAAGGGGCATGAACAGCAGGTGTGTGCTTCTCCCGCAGAGGGAGACTCCCCTTCCCCCCAAGGCTGGTTCCTTTAGGAATGGCCACCTACACGGCTGGCAAGACCCATGCACGGCTGGTGGCCAACCCTCAGGTGTGGATTTGTGGCCACCCACCTGGTCACTCCCATTCATCACGAAGGAAGCAAACATAAAAACTCTAGTGAGAAAGCTAGTAGTGAGGTGGATTGAGGTGTTGAGTGCTTCCATTGTATGCTGTGTCTCTGCTGCCAATAACACCCCTAGAATGCAGGTATATGAACGTCACACTTCTAAAGATGAGGAACTGAGGCACAGTTAAGCTGAGCCCGTGGTGGAGCGGGAACTTGAGCCTGGGTCGTATTCTCAGTAGACTGTGCTCTAGTCTAGGATGTGGCCTCTCTCACCATTGAGGTTGTCGCTGAGATTCAGTCTGGCTTGCTCAGTGAGCCACCCAGCATCATTTCTGACGCACAGTAAGCCCAACAACCTACAGGACCGTTGTAGCTCCTGCTATCACTGAGCACTGTTTTGGGTGCTGGAAAACAACCATTAGCAAATCCACACCCCCATTTTCAAGGAGTGACTTTACCGCAGAATTTGGGCAAATGGTCAACAACAACAACAAAAGCGTATCATACAGGGCTTTAGCTGGTGATGTGTGCCATGGGAGAAAGTGAAACTGGGCGGGGACTGGAAGAGGTTTGGGGGAAATGGGGTCAATTTTAAGCAGGGTGTTGGGGGAAGGCCTCAGTGAGCAGACCGGCAGGAGGTGAAGGCGAGTACGTGGTTATGGGTGGACTAGGGTTCTCGCAGAGGGAACACCAGTGCAAAGGTCCTGCAGTGGGAATGTGCCCCCGGTTTTGTGGGGGGCCCTACGTGATAGAGAGGGTAGTAGGAGAAGGTGGAGGAACGGGGGCAGGACAAGCCGATCAGTTAGGTCTTCGGCTTTGGCTGAGAGAAATGAGAACCTTCTGGATGGCTTTGGGCAGAGAGGCAGCATGCCCGTCCTCACGTTCACCCTCCTCTGACCTGCGGAGCACTGTGCCTGGGTCTCTCTTCCAGCACTTACCACTTACCACCTGTGAATTATTTATGCTTGTCTAATAGCTCCCCTTAGAGTGTCCGGGCTCCCGGAGGAGAGGTTTATGTCTAATTCATTTTGTGTACCAACCATGCCCAGGGCTGTATTGTGACACGGCAGTGGCCCAAGCAGGGCTGAGGAATGTGCAGTTATGACAGCATCGAGGAGGAACCTTCTGGAGCCCCTTTCGTCCTCCAGTTGTTCTGTCTGATTGCATTCTGGAGCGGCCAGAGGATGAGTCCTTCTGTTGTTTTAGAGGACTGGAGGTTAAGGAACCCATCGACGACGTCATGCCACGGTCCCTAAGAAGGCTGCCTTTTTTTTTTTTTCTCGAAAGAGAACTTGCCTGCCCTCAGCCCACTCAAGACAGAATGTGGAACAACGGTTACCAGCTGCCTCGTGGAGACCTGCAGCCTGGGGTGAGAGACGGCTCGCTGCCCCTTACGGTCGTGTTCAATTTGGGAGGGCTTCTGACCTGGCTGGATTCAAAGCTGTGGGGTTGTGCGCTCAGGCACTGAACACTGGCTGTGTTCTTAAGAAACGTTCAGGTCTATGATCACGAGCAAATCAACCAACCAGCACACACACACACACACACACACACACACGCAGATGCACACAACTTCCATGGAGAAATGAATGGAGAAATGATGCTAGTGAAGGAAAAGAGAGAGAAGGACAGAAAGCCTGACCACGGGGAATGCTCCTTGAGGATTTTCCAGAACAAAGGTGAAGGGGTTCGAGGCTTCCTCACAGGTTGGTAGAAACTGAGCATGACTGAGTGCATCTTTGAGCCTTTCTTGTAAAGCTGGTTAAAACATAAACTGGTTGTCTCTTCTTGCAGAGTCTTCTGGACACTCAGTGCTCGAGTGAGGAAAATTAGGCCCTTCAGTTTGTGTTTGAATTAATCTCTTAATTGTATACGCTTGACAATACTCTGGTTCTTCTGCTGGAACACTTGGTGGGTGAGGAGCCAGACAAGGCCCACAGACCTGCTGTGGACAGAGGCAGGACAGGGATGGTGGCCCCGGGGCCATGGGGGAAGCTTACAGGACTGCAGGAGAGGTGGGAATCTGGCAAAAATGCACCCTGGCAGGAATGAGGTGCAGCCCAGTGGTTCCCCAGGGTCAGAAGGGAAGCCAGGATTTCTTGAAAGGGATGTTTTCATAGAACCAGGCTGGGTCTGTTAGTTTGGGAAGCTGGGAACCCCTGTTTGGCCCAGTAGGAGCCCAGGGACACTGGCACTTGGTTCCCGGGAGGGGCACGGCAGAGAGGGAGAAGCTCGAAGCAACAGTGCTCTGGGCAGTGCTCCCTGTGGCCTCTGAGTTGCTGGGAGGACCCCAGGTCCTGGTCAGGGGACATGGAGGGGGCAGCCAGGTCCTTCACAGTGGGGCAGAAATGGTGGCAGGAAGAGGGCACACACTTGGGGTTCGAAGGACACACCCTCAGCCTGGTTCTTGTCGGTGCAAAGCGACATTATGTGGGTCATCCATCCGCAGGATTGACACACTCAGCAAGGATCATGGGTATTGATGTAAGGTTCCGATTCTTCTTGCTCCTTTTCTGCCACTAAAAATCTGTCCAAAAATGTTTGCTTTGTATTTCCCCTTTTGCATCATAAATAAGTTCAGAGTAAGTCGGAGAACCCCTTGCAAAGCTGCAGACACCCTCCAAAAACTCTTGAGTTAGAGTCAGCAGCTGGAGGATTGGTGGTGCCATTCCCAAGGAAACCAAACGCCCACCCCCGGGGCCTCAGATCTCTGGGCTCTTAGAAGCTGCAGTGGCTGCCCTTGCCTGGGGTCCTCGCTTGGATGTGTGTAGAACCCCAGGGACTCTGAGCCCAGCACTTGTTAAGCCCTGGTGTCCATCCTCAGGCTCCGTCCTCCCCTGGATGAAGGTGGGACACCAGTGCTGGTGCCCATCCTCCCCCTGTCTGTGTCCACCTTGTCGGGGGGTGTCCTCACCTCTCTTGCATTGCTGTGATTTCCTGGGCGAAGCCCCTTCCACACATCCCATTAGCTGCCGTTTGTCTCTTAGAAAGGCTCCCCCAGGCTTCCTTCCCTCGCTCTATAAGTTTCTCTAGAGCCCTAGCTGCTATTCTAGGACCCAGGACACAGCAATGAACGAGACGGACAAGACTTCTTCCCTCACGCAGCATGCTCTCCTGGGGAGACGGAGGGAATAAATAGCTGAATACTAAGACAGGCGAGTAGAGGGTAATTGTGCAAGATATACCTTACAGGAAAAACTAAACAGAGAGCGCAGAGGGTGCTCATGTAGTCTGTAAATTACATAAATAACTACATACAGCAGTAATAATTTAACATGATGTGTGTATATACTATGCACACGTAAGTACATTATATGTAACGTAACGTTATTGTATAAATTATATGACTCGGTAACTATGGCGTGTACTAGCGGTGGTTACGGAGTGTGGGACGTGGTTACAACTTTTCATTAGGTGATGAGCCATATACAGTGTTACCTGTCCTCTCGCTTTGTTTGAATAGTTTTCAAATAGTGTGGTCGTTTGGGCCAAGACGCGGGCACGAGAGCCCTGGTGTTCCCACCCTGGCCCTGACACGTGGGCACGTGACTCAGCTGTGTCCCCGTTTCCCCGTCTGTAAAATGGGCGCACGGTTCCTGTAGGGAATGGTGGGCCTGCCTCAAGCAGGTGTGGAGGCAGCCAGGGAGTACTCCATGCTCGTCTCCCTCCCGCTTCCCCGTCTTCGCTCCCTGCGACCCCCAACGCCCTGCCGGCTCGTCCAGGACTCTTCCCCAGCGTGGGCGCCAAATCCTTCCCCGCTCATTGTTGTCAAGTGAGCAGACACAGCGCCTTCCCAGGCTGCGCAGGGGATGGGAGGCTGGCTGGCAGAAGCCCGCGGATGGCCCACGGAAACAACGCCGTGTGCTGCTGGCAGGCAGGGAAACAAGAAATGGTAAGATCCAATTAAGGTGGGGTCCCCGACATCCACTCTGGTGAGGACACAGACGTATTTCCCAGGGAAGCGTGGAGATCAGAGGAGAGCACTGAACCCCCAGGACCACCGGCTACGAGCTGATGGCCTAATGCCCGCAGGAGGCCCTCCCTGGCTCTGCCAAGAAGCAGCCGCGGCCAGAGACGGAGTCCCGTGTCCCCTGGCGGCAGAGGCTGGTGGGCTCTGGCTGCCTTGGGGGTGTCAGCCAGGGGGCGGGCAGCGGGGTGACACCCTCGAAAGAGCTGCCTGAGACATGCCCCCATTCTGGTCTGCAAGGCGATGAGGAGGGGTCTACCCCCAACATGGGCGCCCGGGGTGGGCGTTTCGGCACCAAGACCTGAGGAGGGGGCACCAGGTCATCGGGACAAAACCTGTCCGCCCGTGTCGGGGATCCCACGGGGGCTGCGTGGCTGGGCCGCTGGGGCTCAGGACCCCTTGGGATTGCAAAACCAAGTAAACTCCCCGGTGGGAAGGTGCAGGCGCAGGGCGGCCTTGAGTGTGAGATGGACAGACAGCCCAGCTCAGTGTAGACGCTCCCCAGGCCAAGGGACCTGGCAAGTTAGCTCCTTCGACGGGGTCTCTGCTGCCCTGTCTATGCAGGGGACACGGGGTGACCAGGCTCCCAGTCCTGCTGTGCTCTCAGGGGCAACCACCGCTGCACCTCCTTCCGCGGGGGGTGCTCAGTAAAGGCTTACAGCTTGTTTATACGGGAGGCCGCGGTGAGGCAGACGCTGAGGGAACCCTACCGTGCCTGCAGGAGATCCCAGACGTCTGATTGCTCCTGGCGTCTGGGTGCACGGGAAGACGAGAGAGGTGCCCACTCCTGGGAAAGGCAGGTGGGGGGTGAGTCAGTCAGGGCTCTCTGAAGCTAGTAGGGTGTGTGTGGGGGTGGAGAGAGAAGGAGAGAAAGAGGGAGATTTAAGGATTGGCTCACACGATTGCAGGATTGGCGAGTCCAGAATCCTGAAATCTTCAGGGCAGGCCGACCGTGCGGAGATCAGAAGGACGGATGCTGCCGCTCCAATCTGAAAGCCGACTGCAGGCAGAACCCCTTCTTCCCGGGGGACCTCAGTTTTTCTCTTAAGGCCTGAAACAGACTGAGGAAAGCCCACACACAGTATGGAGGGAGATCCCTTTCACTTGGCCTCTACCGATTCCAAATGTTAATTGAATCAAAAAAAAAAAAAATCTTCACAGTGACATCTGGACCGATGTTTGATCCAAACTGGTACGGTGGCCTGGCCAAGTTGACATATGAAATGTACCATCACCTCAGTGGGCAGTGCTGGCCCAGAAGCCCAGCCGCCCGCAGAAATGAGCAGAGAGAGCCCAGTCCGTGGACGACCCCCTCTCAGAGGCCAGGAGGGAGAGCCCTGCGTGCGTTTCCTCGGACCTGGCCAGCGCCCCGGCCCCGGAGGGAGGTCCGTCAGTTTCGACTGCAGGGAGAGGCTTGGACACAGGATGAGCTGGTGGCCTGTGGGCAGTCCAGGCCTGGGGGGCCAGCCCTCCGCAGTGGGACCCCACCTCACTTGACACGACCATGCTAGTCCAGGTCACCAAGGCACTGTCTGTCCTTAGTGGCAAAAGCAGGTCTATGGAGGGGGGGGGCTCCGGGGGGGGGGGCTGAGTGAGAGCAGAGATAACTGGGCACTTGACACCTTGGGAACCACCCCACCCTCCTCCCAGAATTGTCTGCAGGTCTGGCTTGCCCAGAGAGGACCTGGACTCAGATGCCCAGGCGGAGAGCTCTGTGGCTGGCTCACTTGACAACCTGGGGCCGTAGCAGCGTTCTCCGGGGAGAGCCCGCGGGGTTGCTGGACACAGAGGGTACGAGGAATGTCCCAGTGTGGGCCAACAGCCGGGCCGCGGACCCCGGGGGGTCTCCAAAGAGGGGACCCAGGCAAGGCTACCAAGAACAGGACTCTGGTGATCTGGACAATCTTCTCTTGAATCTAGTATTTTATTATGCTTCTTTTTGTACAACTCCAGCTTGCGCATGTGACCGGGACCCTTTAACCAGAACCCTCTAACCCGCCCCAGGTCCCCTCACCTGCATCCTGCATTGCTTATTCTCGGGGCTGCTTTCTCTGTGTCATGCTGCTCGGGGGTGACAGCTCGCATGTCCCTCCTGCCCTCGGGGCTCTCCACTCCTCGAGGAGCGCTTGGTCCCCTCCTCTCCTGATCCCCGTGGATACTGCACAGCACTCCCTCCCTTGAACCAAGGAGGACAGTCCTGCCTGTCATGGACCAGCTGCCCCTCCATGCGCCCATGGGGGCCTCCCTGAGACCCATCAAGCACACTTCTTTCCAGTAGGTCGTGCATCTAAGACAAACTTCACATGTTGAGCAGTGGGTGTCCTTGTGCCTCAATCTGTGAGCCTCACCCCTGGGGTACCAGCCGCACCTTCGCTGTCCACCCCTGACACTTAAAAGGTGTCAGGGACACACAGCAAGTGCTCAGTACTTGTTTGGGTGAAGGCGATCTGGAGGCATGGGCTGACTTGAGAGCCTGGCCCTGGAGGAACTGTCGTTCATGCCGTTTTCCCCTCTGTGAACCAAAAGAGAAAACGGTGCTCATGTGGAGTCTGATCGCAGGACAGTTCCGACAGGAGAGGCTGAGCTGGCTCGGAGCACAAGCCCCCCGTAGTTGGCAGCCAGGAAACAAGGGGAACAATGAGTCCAGGGGCTGTGTCCCTTGTGTCTACCAACGCTCTCTGCTGCCATCTGGCCCTCTCGGGGTCGCCGGCCCAGTTCCCCCCACCCTTGCCGGGTGCCCCGTGGCATTGGGAAGCCCCCGTGGGCTTCTCACTGTCATCACGGATGTCCTTCTTCTTGCATTCTGGTACTCTTCCCAGTTCCCACCTGGCCATTCCTTCATTAAATTACATGTCCCCCACATCCCTCCGATGCAATTATCTACCACTTCATAGCTCCCTGGATTTGGATCCATTTGCACGGAAAAAATATAGTTAAGGGTATGCTGCCTTAATTAATTTCTCTTGGCTGGGTTTCCTTTCTCATTTCATCCTTAGAAATACAAACCTGAAATGGGGCCCAGTGCATCTGCTGGGCTCCCTGTTCGGGTCACCAATTTTTCCCTGAGCTGTTTGCATGTCACCTCCGGATGGAGGCACTGTGTCTGCTGATTGGCTGATGCTTGTTCCTCGATCCATGCCATTGGCCCTTGCCTTGGCCCTGTGATGCCTGAGCTTGGCCTCGGTGGACCGTGCAGACATGACTCCCTTGCCAGCATTCTGCTGTTGAACATGGTGTGGCCCTCTTCTCTTCTTCCACCAGCTCATGCTCTGGAGCCCTGGGGACTCTTTGAACCCCGTGCTCGGAGGTGCTCGGAGCTGCGGCGGATCTCTTGTCCGAATGACAGGAGCCCAGTAGTGACAGAACGGTCACAGCTGCCTTTCTTGGCAGTATTGCAACAAAGGGATGCTTGAACCCACCTTTCCCCTGTGGGGAGAAGGAATGGGGCTGGCGCCATGGGAATGGAAACGTAACTGAGCAGTTGGAGGATGAGGGACCAGGCCACCTCCCACGTGGAGGGCAAGGCGGAGATGCAGCCGGGGAGGCGAACGGCCAGAGTCTCAGGGGCAGAGTGGGCTGTGGCCCCTGCGCTCAGGGGTCCTCGGGGGTCAGCTCTAATGTGTCTCCTGCAGGGTTGACTCCTGGAGTCTTCCCCGTAGCCCAGGAGGGAGCAGCATCCACCCCCTTCCACAGAAGCAAGAACTTTGGGTTTGATGAACTTGTGGCAGAGGGTGAAAGAAATTAGATTTGAACCCAGCACCGCTGACCCTGAGCCCAAGCAGGAACGGCCTAGCCTGGGCATCAGGCTTGTTGGAAATGCCAAGTCCCTGACCCTCTCCAACCCCACTGAGTGTGCGGACAAAGAGAGGAGAACAGGTGTTAAGGTGCGAGGTGCTCATGCACTCGGTCGTGGGGGCAGCTCTGTCTGCAAACCCATGGATGCCCACTGGCCATGGGCGAGGGACCCGAGGAGCGCCGGCCGCAGAGCCCCGAGTGTGCTGAGTGGACAACGGGAGCTCGTTCCGTCTGTAAGAGCTGGAGGAGGCTGCTATGGAGAAAATCGGTGACTCTGTAACAAAATCACCATTCTCTCCTAGTTGGTTTCATCAATTGGTATTTTTCTCTACTAGGATTCCAAAAGATGCTCCCGTGCACACAGGTGCCCGCCCATCCTGTTCCCCCAATCTGTCCCTCTCACCTTTATGTCCTTCCAGGTCTGGGGCTGGGCACTCGCACCCGGGTTTCCCCTGAGTCAGGTTTTTGCAAGGTGAGAGAATATGCAACATCTTTCCCAAGAGCGTATGCTCCAATATAACCTGAAGATACAAAACAGAATAAAAATTGGTTCCTGACCTCGGGGAGCATGTCATATAGCTTTGAGGGAAGAAAAAGAAATAACACGTATAAAGCTGCACGGGTGTGAGTCGTGGAGAATGCACACACACGCGCGCAGAGTGTGGGACAAGCAGACTCTCTGGAGTCCAACGGGCTGCAGAGGGCAGGGGAGCCACCTCCCACCTGCATTGAAGGTGAGCAAGGTGTGAAGGGGAGTATGGAACCGGGAAGAGAGGAAACGGTGTCTTTCCCAGGCGTGGGGAAGAAGAAATCTCGTGCTGATGGTTCTTAAAAATTATCACCTAAAAAGTCAAACATGATATGTACTCAAAACCCTGACAACCCCACGGGTAGGATCAAGGACCACCGTGGTTTCTCTTCAAGAATGCTCTCTCGGTAAAAGTTTAGGGAGCCCCCACCACCCCCGCCGCAGCCCCACCCCCATGCCGGGACCTGTAACTAAGTCCATGTGTATTATTATTCACTCACGTTGATAAATAGGCAATAAAAATGCACAGAGAACTCAGCCGTATCAATTTATTTCCATTCTCTTCACACAGTCGTGGTAGTGGCTACGGCTGAGGTGACCAGCAACGCTATTTCCACGGCGAGAAGTGGTAAGATGTCGGGTGTAAATTACCCTTAAATGTCACATGATAATGAGGCTGCATCTTCCATGATTTATCTCCTCCTTTCTTACCTCGCAAACACTCCAAACTGGCTATCAAGCCAGGCAGTGATCATGACACAACCTTTACGGTATGAAAAATGGCCCCAGAAATTTACTGGAGAGGCTGATGCCTTCGTGAAAGCTCTATTTTTACAGAACTTCCTTCTTGAGATTTCAAATCGAGAATGGCAGAACTCCTGAGAGTAAAAGCGAGGGTGGCTCTTGGAGCTCGAGGAGGAGCCCCGGGGCACTCCCCGCTCACTGCATTTTCAGTCCTTCTGATGCCGGGTCTTCTGTTGCTGGTGAGTGCGTCTACCTTGCTTTTCCAGAGGGGAGCATGGCCGGTGGGGCAGCAGCTTCGGATTTGCTGCCTGCCTCAGTCACTTGTCTCTGGGAATGCAGCTGTGGTCCAGCTGAGGAGCATCAGACGCTAGACTCCAGTCCAGAGTTGGAGGCACACGAGCTGACAGGTGCAGCTCTGGGTCCTTGGGGTCCTCCTCCGTTACCTCCATGATGGCCACTGGGGCCAGCTGCATGGGGGTGAAGCCAGACAGTCCACCCACTCCAGGCTTCTTGAGGTGGCCTTCCTCAGGTGCACTTGCTAGTACCTTCAGTGAGTGTGTGGGACTGCGGGCAATGAGCAGACTCATTTTAAACTCTTCCATCTTCTGGCTCACAGCAGCTCGACCATTCCCACCCCCATCTGGAGTTCCTATCTCCAGCTAGCCCTCCAGTATTGCCCTTCATTTCGTGTTATAAGCGGAACCCCTTGGGTTTGATTTTTGGGGGCCCCCAAACTGTTCTTTTCACATCACAGCAACACCAGGCTCCCCAGTAATGCAACGGGACTCACAGCGTCTCCCATGGGATTTGCTTCCCCAAAGCACACAGCCCATGTCATGCACTTCCCAGAGCGGGCACGTTCCAGAAGCTTCTGTCCCCCTCTAGAGACCGCAGGACTTCGGTGGAGGAAACTTAGTTCCCACCATTGAGGACCGCCTCAGACTTGCCATCTCTCCTGAATGGGGGCATTAATCCGAACACAAATTAAAATTACCGTTCAGTCTCTTGGTGGGAATTCAACAAGCAGGGGGCTGTCTGAAAGTGAGTTCGCTGTCCACTGAGAAATCAAACCTCAGGCTTTGCAAAGTGAGAGAAACGGTTTGACCTTTAGAGGACAATTTTCCTCTTTATTCTTCTAGAGCCTCTCCTTCCCTAGCCGAGGTCTGATTGCTGAGTGCTATTCTCCTCCTAGCTCGCTCCTTGCTATGTTAATGGGAATTCCCAGAGCTCCCCTGTCTGTCTCGGGTCTGAGATGTCTTCATCTCAGAAGAAAGTTCCTTTCGCTTCTCTTATATCTCCACACACTTTGCCTCTGCTCATTCCTACCATGGCTGCATGAATAGGGTGTGGGGCTCTTTCTCATCATGGGTCAGGCTGGAGAGCATGGAGGGCCATCTAAGAGGAGGATCCCTCCTCCTCAAATCTCCTTTATAGTTGCTTCTTGCCCATACCGCAGTCCAGTTCAGGCAAGAAACCTGTGGGCTTGCCATTCATTCATTCAGTCAGTCAGTCATCCATGTATTCAACACATATCTGTTCAGTACCTACTATGCGCCATGACCCAGCTTGGGTAGTAGGTCTATAATTGTGAACACAGCAGACAGAACACTGGCCCCACTGACTTTGCAGGATAGCGTGTGCCCTGAGCCAGGAACATGCCAACAAAGGCATCACTGCAGATGCTGGGACACAGAGTACCAGTGGTCAGGGAAGCAATGGACTGAATCTCTGGGCAACGGGACACCTTCCTCCCGTCTGACACCTGGGAGCTACATATGTGGCTCTGGAAGATGGAGCTCACCTCCAAGGGCATCATTCCGGAAAGCTTGCTGAGATCGGCAATGGATGGTTCTTGTCCATTGTGCGTCGTGATGATAGCTAGCATCTGCTAGGTGAACACTTTTTACCCATTGGACGCTGTTCTGAGCGCTCTATAGCCATGGCTTCGAGGGAGGAATTGTCACCACCTCCACTTCCCAGTGAAGCTTAATCCACCTGCACTTGGCCATGGGGCCAGTGAGGAGCAAGCTGGGCTCACACCTGCTAGGCTCCCTCTGGGGGCTTCAGGCTTGGGGTACTCAGTTCCTATGGCTGCTGCAACAACAGAATGCACATTTCGTGGCTTAAAACAACCCACACGTATTAGCTTGCAGTTCTGGGGGTCAGCAGTCTGAAATGGGTCCCCCAGGGCTAAAATCAAGTGTAGGTACACTGGTCCCTTCCGGAGGCTCTGGAGGGAGAACCTGCTTCTTGCTTCTTCTGGCTTCTAGAGGTCGCCTGTATCCCTTGGCTTGTGGCCCCATCCTCCATCTCAAAGCCATCAGAGCACACCTATGTCTCTCAGACTCTGACCTCCTGCCTCCTTCTCATGAGGACCCTCATGGTGACAAGCCAGGATGATATCCCACCTCAAGATCCACAACTTCATCACGCCTGGAAAGTGCTCTTTGCCGTGCAAGGCGGCATGTTTGCAGGTCTGAGGATAAGGACGGGGACCTCTTGGGGGCCCCCTCTTGGAGGCTGTTTTTCTGCCCACCACACCCAGTCCCATCTGGGGGCCCCGCCTGCTCCTGCATCCACATCATGACTGGCAGGGGCCACGGAGTCATTCCATGGAGACGTGCGACCCAAGGCCGGTCACTTGTCTCCATCAGCGTGGTTTCCCCACCTGCATCCTGGCCATGACCGCGGCTGCTTTGATGGTCAGTCTGCCAAGGTGGTGCCGCTGATGCAGGATGCGGCCTCCGGTAGCCCCCCACCCACTTTGGTGCTTTTGTTACAATGGCTAGTGATGTAGGGAACACGTTAGGGAAGAAGAATTCTTGAGAGGTCTTTGGTGCGAAAAGGTGGTTTTATTAAAGCACAGGAACAGGACCCGTGGGCAGAAAGAGCGGCACTGGGGTCATGAGAAGGGACCCACGATATGCTTTCAAGTTGGGAGGGGATTAGGGATAGTGTAAGTCTACCAGGTATTTTGGAAACAAGGTTTCCAGGATCCTGAGGGGGCTAGCTTTTGTTAGGTAAGGTCATTTATTACTGTTTAGTAAACAGTCAAGATATATAAAAGTCAAGATGTAAAAAGTTCAGATGTATATCAGATGTATATCAAAGGGTCATATTGACTAAGGGACAGGTGGGGCTAGGTAGGGAGAGATAGATAGGGAGCTCCCTGATCAGGCTCACAAAAATCCCCAAAACGTGGAGGTGCAAGGAAACCAGCGATAAGGAAACAAATCAGACCCTCCAGTCCCAGGTATCGGAGGTGGGGTCTTGTTTTAACAGCTACTTGTAACCAACAAAATTTCCAGACCCTAAAAAGGAAGTAAGCCATTAAAGATGTTATCGCTAATCCTTGCTCAATGGTGATATCAATAGAGATGTTAAAAGGATTTGAGTTCCCTGGTTAGCTTCCTGTAAAAGACCAACCCTAAAAGCCCTCAGTGGCAACGCTGTTGGCATGCCTCTCACTCCTGAGAGCTTTCTCTGTATCCTCACTTAATAAAACTCTATTGATCACCACATCAAAAACTAATGATGTATTGCATGGTGACTAACATAATATAATAAAATTAAAAAAAAAAACACAAAAAACTCTAATGTTTTACTCCCTCTCCTTTGTCCGCAAGATTCATTCTTCGACTCCATGAGAAAAGAACCTCTCTCTCCCACTTCAATATGCTTGGAGGATGATTGCCAGCATGTATCTTGAGGGGGATAGAGATAAAGGAGGTTTCCAAAGGAATTTTTCTATGTTAAAGTAGACTTAGAGGGTCCTGGGGGTCAGGCTAAGACTGCCTTTTGCCTTTAGCGAAGTATTAACACCGAGGCAGCTGCGTCCCTAGAGGAAGGTCACTGTGCATGTCACAAGGACTTGTCACTGGGCTGTAGGTAGTAAGGAAATTTAATAGTTTTTCTTCTGCCTTTGTTTCCCACGTCAGGCGGTACTGAGCTCTGGACCCCAGGGTGAAAGCAGTCAAGTCCACACGCTGATGAACATAACACGGGACATTTCCTGAAGTACTGTTCTGGCACATTCCAGGTAGGGACTCATTGAATCCCTCAGGACACCATCTTATTTGCTCTACACAAGCGTTTTACTGGGGGAAGGAAGGCAGGTGCTGCTCCCATTTCACAGCTGATGGAACCGAGGCCCAGAGAGCACGAGGACATGGTTGGGGTCACTGAGCCTCCAGGCATCAGGAGGAGGACTCAGGCCTCTGCTCAGAGGCTGCCCTGGGATGGGGTTTGGGATCCTGAGGCAGGAAATCCTGTTAGCAAGGCAAAGCCTTCTTTCCATAATGAGGACTCTCCCTTTAAACTGAGTGTCAATTTGCACATGAAATCAGAGGAGCTCTGACCTTGAAAGCGGGCTGATGAGGTTTAAGCACCAGGAAAACGGAAGGAATTTAAGGGTGGGATGCTGGAGCAGAGCTGGGGGCCCCTGCCTCTGCCTCTCCCAGGCCGGAGGGAAGGCCATCCCTGCAGACTCCTGGCCTCAGGGTAGAGCTCACCCTCCCCGGTTTTCTGATGCAGCTTTAGACAAAGGAGCAGGGATTTTGCAGGACAAGGCAGAGGGAGAGAGGAAGAGCAGAGAGAAGGAGAGTCTCCTCTGGTCTCTGTCCATCCCGGTTTACTGGGATAAGCTACCACTTCGTGAGCCAACTCTATTCACGGTTCCCGGTTCTTAGTTAACATCACCGAAACTGCCTCTGGCTACTTAAGCAGAGAGGATTTTATTGGGATGCTCCTGGGTAGCTCCCAGAATCAACAGGCAGGCCAGACAGGATAGGCTGAGCAAGCAGGCAGAAGCCAAGGGCGGCCGGCTGGACGTAGCTGCCTCTGGACACTGTCCCCAGCTGCCCGCTGCCCACCTTGACTCCAGCCCTGGATGTCCGGATCACTCACATGAGTGTCCAAGTCTGGGGTAGAACCACAGTCGGGGGCAGGCCATGTTCCCTAGCTCTGGCTGATTCCAGGGGTCACAGGAGGGACAGGGCCTCCCTCCACCGATCTGGGGTGGGAGTGTGTATCCCGATCCCCACACTGGAGGACGCCCAGGGCAGGTCCAGGATGGACAGCTAAACATGCAACAAGCAAATAAGAAACGAGAGAAAGGGGGAAAGCCAAAAGGAGACTCAAGAGCTAAATTGGAATTAAAATACATGTATAATCCCAATACAATAAAAGAAATAAAAGAAGAACAACCGTCACTTAGCAGCCAAGAGCTGTGTGCTATCTGTTACGTTCTAACATTTAGTTCCGACAGCAGCTGTGTGGAGAGTACACTGCTCTCCTCCCTTTTTACAGGGGGGAAACTGAGGCAGAGAGGTTGAACAACAGCCCAGAGTCACACAACCACGAAGGGGTGGGGTCCAGGTCCACGTTCCACAACACAGGCGATTTCAAGTTTTGAAAAGTGCGTCAGAAATGAGCGTTGGGGGTCAACATAAAGTGGTGATCCGTGCCAGGGCGTGACCCTGCAGCCGTCCCTCTCGGTGCCCCATGCATGTGCACGCCCATCCTGGCAAATGGCTTTCTCCCTCTCCCTTAGGAGCATCAAGGGCTCACTCTAACTTGAAAGGCAATGCTTTGGCCTTTGCACTGATGGCACTTCCTGACGCATCCCGATTCCTGTCTGGGCTGTAAATCAGGTGCGTGGAGCTGCTGTAGACAGGCCTCCGGGAGCAGGGAAGCAGGTGACAGCGTGTCTGTTCCCAAGCCTCCACATTCCCATGTCTGTCCACTCAAGACCAAGGGCTCCCAACCTTTGCTTGGCAATTTGGCTTCCTTCCTAGAAACAGACAGACTGTTCAGGTTATTTGAGGGTTTCTAAGGTGAGTGACAAAGCCAAGGCACTGTTACATGGGGTTATGTCCCTATCTTTCTCAGAAGATCCCCTCTGGACTTACTTCTGCTCAGACTCACTGGCATCCTCTGCCCCGGTGGGCTGGGACTTCTCTAGAACTTTGCCCCCACCTCAGTCCCTCCGTTTCCCATACTGTCTGATTCAAGGAGACCTTGGGGTCCCTGCCAAGTGCCCCATAGCCCTTGCTCAGTCCCTATACTTCCATCTTTCCATTCATCATACCATACTCCAGTTTCCTGCTCACTTGTCCATCATTTCCTCCAGCAACTTGAGGTCCTTTTGTCCCTGCATCCCTAGGGCCGCACAGAGGGATGCTTGCACTAAGAACGTACTCAGTTGCATCCTGTTGAATGAACCACTGTCCACATAGGGTCAGCGCCAGCCTGTCTGCAATGCCAGGGAGAAGGCTGGGACCTGGGAGCTCTCTACCCAGGTATCTACACAAGCTTGCTGAGAACCTTCATCTTTGTCAGATGCTCTGTGTGTTTTACAAAGAGACCTTGATACCACAGTGAGGAGCACTGGATGGGAAGGGGCTGGGGTGTGAGCCCTTCCTGTTGGAGTCACCCTGCAGACACACTGGGAGCATGACAGAGTGTGGGGTGTTGAGGTCTTTCCTCCCCCTTGGCACCAGGAGTTGGCCTCCAATGCCTTCATTGCAGAAAGCGTCTCAGAGGAAAGCAATCCTGACAAAGGAGGTGTGCGTGACATGAAATGAGCTGTCATAGTCAGGTCTGCTGGAGATGTGACGGGGACCAAGCGTTGACAAGAGCTAGCCCGTGTGCTTCCCAGGGCACCCTCCCATGGGACAGGTGGCACTCAGGGGACCAGATGAAATCTGCATTCTTCACTGCCCTTGCATTAGTTGCTACATGGGTGAGCACCTCTTCCGCAAGCTCCCGGAGCCTGGCTTTGGGGGATGTGTTTTCCCTTGACAGTATTAGCAACAAGAAGACAAATTGTGTGACTGACGGGGACGGGCCACAAGTCTGAATGCAGAGAGGCAGCGACTCTGCTTTAAGAAGAAGGGTAAAGCAAGTTTCGTTCAACGCCCTGGCTTACCTATGGCAGAACCCACCACACCTGGAAAGGCGGTGCAGGTATTGAAGGTGCTTTGATCTGAGCGAGTCTGCTTGGGTCAGGGGAATCCAGCTGGGGCTCTTGGTGCCCCCCCCACCGACTGGGCTTATGGACAATGTTGTATGGGTCATACACCCTAAACGTGAACGACCACGGCAGTCTGTGTCTATCAGCCTGTGTTTAAATTTGGTGAGCTCCAAAACACGAACACTTGGCTCTGCTCCTGCTACATGGCCCTGCCCCAACTTACCTTTCTTTGCATGTGCTTTACAAACACACTGTAGGGACTTTCTGTCAGCTTCATTGCCCTGTGCTCTCTTGAGGCTTCTAGTGAGATGGTTTTGTTTTCTATCATCTGTGAGTTTGATTTGCTATACTCAATAGACGGATGGAAATCTACATTGGTCAATCGAGAAATGCACGAATCAAATCGATGGGCTCCGCCAGTGTTGAGACTGACAGCCACGGTGTGTGCTTTCTGACCACTGGCCCCTGGCTGCGATCTTCCAGCTACCTATGTTTCATGTCAGACTTGATCCTGGCACACTCGTAAAGCTCTGTGCCTGTACAAATAGGCTCCTTGACGAGATCTGTGGAAGGGTTGTTCTTTATTTCCAGTTCAGACCCACACCTCCCCAGCGTTGGGCTCAAAGGCGCAGGACTGAGTTCTCAGGGAGGCATCTCAAGACAATTTCTTAGGAACCATCTGCTGCCTTGGGGGATGATTCTCCAGGCAAAATAATGACAATGGTGATAACAACAGAAGACATAACCATAATAGCAAATGTTTAAAGGGAAATTGGAAAATATGTCAGGGTGCTCAGACTCTAATAATGATGTGAGATTCGCTGTAATAAGGACCTTTCCCCAGTGGTTCTCATCCATGGCATGGCAGTCTTTTATAGATGTTGTAAATGTCGGATCCTCCAAGTCATTTTATTTTGCCCCTCTACTTTGGTTTTATTGTCCATTCATTAAGAAAGCCAAAATCATTACCTAAATGACATGCAAAAAATTCTGAACAGAGCTCAAAGGTCAGACTGCTGCTGAGAAGTCTTGCATGTGCTAATCCTGGTTTAATTGGGTGCTAACCAACTTCATTGGTGTAAGTGTGTCCACACACATACACACACATGAATGCACACACGTGTGTACACACACATGCATGCATACACATGAGCATATGCACACACATGCACACGTGTGCACACACAGGATTGGGTTCTGCTCCAGATGGATGGTGCATGAAGGACCTCAGAAACTCTGCTTGTGGAGGTCAGGCTTAAGCACTGAGGGGTGAACTGGCTACTGGCAGTCACCAGCTGGTCAAATGCAGAGTCTCCTAACCTTTAGAAGAGTGTGGGCTTGGGCACCCGGGTGGCTCAGTCAGGTAAGCGTCCAGCTCTTGGTTTCAGCTCAGGTCATGATCGCAGGGTCTTGCGACAGAGCCCCACATCGAGCTCTGTGCTCAGCACAGAGTCTACTTGAGATTCTCTCTCTCCCTCTCCCTCTGCCCCTCCCCTCCATGTGCTCTCTCTGTCTCCCAAATAAAAAATCTTTTTTAAAAAAGAGGAAAAAAGAACAGTGTGGGCTGACTTTTTATTAGCATGTTATTTTTGCAGGAGCATCTGATTCCAGGAGGGAATGGTAGAGAGGGCAAAGTTCTCTGGAAGCAAGATTTTATTATTTTTAATCCACATTTTTAGATGTTGCAGTTTAAAAAAGGGCAAATTCTAGATAAATACCATTTCATTTTGAATTAAGGAGAATCAAAAAGGTGGGCTCAGGCGGACACTGCCATATTAGAAATGGCAAGACTTTTCCAATTTCCCTGAGTGACTTCAATCTGTCTAAAAAGCTATATTACACTTCATAACAGTGCGTGTGTTCATTTCACCTTCTGATTTGTATTTTAACCACTGAAACTAATGACACAAAATTACTTTGTCAGCAAGAAGGGAAGACTTCACTAGTTCAGATCTATTTAGTGGATACTTTATGAAGGCACTTGCAAGAAGTCAATTAAACCCTTCCAATGGACGACAGATAATGATTTAAAAGCCGTAAGAGTCTCTGAAAATACAACTTTTAACACATCTAAACGGTTGGGAATTTCTGACAATATAATTGTCGTTCATGAATATGAATGCTCACTATAAAGAAATCAATTACAACCCTGCAACAAAGCGCATTGCCTGGGGATCCCGAACAAGGAGTTCTGTGAGTCGTCTGTGGTCGCAGCGCGGCCACATGGGGAAGCCCCGATGGAGGAGGGCTCAGGCTTGTCCGCAGCGATGCACCGCAGACTATGGGTAATCAGAGCAGGCTCATCCTCTCCCCTTCCTTGCATCCAATTCAACAGACACTCATTAAGGACCTACTGTGTGCTTGGGCGGCGGCAAAATTTAGTGGTCCGGAGAGCCAAAATTGACATACAACATAGTGTTAAGTTTAAGGTGTGTGATGTGATGATTTACACACTGTATCTTATGAAATGATGACCACATTAAAGTTAGTTAATATATCCATCATTCTGCTTACTTATCACTTTTGTGTGTGTATGGTGATAACATTTAAGATCTACTGTCTTAACACCTCTTGAGTATGTAACACAGTATTGTTAACTATGGTCACCATGCCGTAGAGTAGATCCCCAGAACGTGTCCACCTTATGCCTGGAAGTTTGTAGCTTTTGACGAATATCAGCCCCTGCTGACCACCACTCTACTGTTTCTGAGTTCAGCTTTTTAGGATTCCACACCTAAGTGAGACCATGCAGTGTTTGTCTTTCTTCGCTGATTCATCTCAGCCTAATGCCTTCAGGTTCATCCATATTGTTGTCAACAGCAGGATTTCCCTTTTTTTATTATGGCAGAATAATACTGCATCATATATATATCACATTTTCTTCATCCATCTATCTGCCATTGGACACGGACGTTGCTCCCAGGTCCTGGCTATGGTGCATAATGCTGCCATGAACATGGGCGTGCAGAGATCTCTTCCAGATGGTGATTTCATTTCCTTCACATATAGACCCAGAGGTGGGACTGCTGGATCCTATGATCAAAAATAGAGGTTCCTCCATACTGTGTTCCATAGTGTCTGAACGGTTGGTTTCACAGCTCTTTGACCCTGGGCGACATACATACTCTTACTCAGCCTCAGTATCTTCATCTGTGAAATGGGTTAATAATGGAACTTGAAGGGCTACCAACTAGCTCAAAATCCCAGGACAAGCAGGCCCCCGAGGAGGTTCAGGACGTAGGGACTGCCTCAGCCATGGTGGAGGGTGGGAGGAAGAGGTTAGGAAGAGGTCAGCTGGAATTTGAATGAGCCGCTGAAGGCCAGGTGGGCCAGCTTCACAGTATTGAACCCTGGGAGCTGCAGACACAAGGAGAGCTGTTTCTTTCCCTCCACAGGGTGCTCACGAGAAAGATTCATGGCACAACCACTTTGGAAAACTAGCTTCTAAATCGTTAAGCATGTACCTGTCATATGATCCAGCCATCACACTCCTAGGTATTTACCCAAGAGAAGTAAAAGGCTTGTTCGCAAATGTTCATAACAGCTTTATTTGCAACAACTAAAAACTAGAAGTGGCCCAAATGCTCATCAGTAGGCAAATGCGTAAATGAACTGCTTAATCCACACAATGGACTAAGACTCAGCAAGAAACATGAATGCACACAACTTGGAACAATCCCAAAATAATTATGTTGAGTGAAAAAGACAAAAAGCCAGACAGAAAAACAGTCCATACTGCACAAGTATCTGAGTTCCTAAGATTCTAGAAGATGAAAGTTGATCGACATCAGCAAGCCTGTCAGTGGTTGGCCTGGGGAATGGAGTGTGGCTGGGGGGGGCAAAGAGGAGGGGTCACCAAGGGAATAAGGAAACTTCTGGAGGTCACAGATGTGTTCATCACCTTCACTGGCTTCACAGACACGTGTGTGTGTGTATGTACATCTATATACATATATACACACACCTCTATATGTCAAAACATCAAGGTGTGCACATTAGTTATGTGCAGTTCATTTTACACCAATTATACTTCAATAAAGCTTTATTTATTTTTTTTAAAGAATTTATTTATTTATTTGACAGAGAGAGACACACAGCAAGAGAGGGAACCCAAGCAGGGGGAGTGGGAGAGGGAGAAGCAGGCTTCCCGTGGAGAAGACAGCCCGATGCGGGGCTCCATCCCAGGGCCCTGGGATCCTGACCTGAGCCGAAGGCAGAAGCTTAACGACTGAGCCACCCAGGTGCCCCTTCAATAAAGCTTTAAACAAGAGTATTCTAAAAAGACAAAAGGCTCTCCATTCAGGGTTGTCCAGGATCGTCTTGTCACGACTCTGGTTAAGCTTACCAATGACTTAATCCGGAGGTTGGTTGATCCAATGGTTTAATTCTTAGCGCTCACCTTGCCAGAGGACCCGATGGATCTTGTTCAGGCTGTCCTGGTTTTCCCACCGCCCTCATCCTGCAGGAGAGCCCTGGGCTTAGCAGCCGGGCCTCTTCCTGAATTTCTCTAGCCCACACTCCAGGCCTGTGGTTTTAGGTACAGTCGATTAGCTGATGACCCCAACATTCATCTCGGTAGCGGGAGCTGTTCGTCTTGGAACTCCAGACACCTGAGCGCCCCTGTCTTGTCTGCTTGCAAGTCAGTTAGCATCTCAAGCTTGAACGTCCAGATGGCTCCTTCCCCAGCCGCCTCCATTCTCCCGTGGAGTGCCGCCTGACTCTGTTCCTCACCCAAGCCGCCACCAAATCCCATCAGCTCTGCCGTCACAGTATCCTCTCCTGCCACCCCCGTAGGCCTGCCACCGTCTTGCTTGCTGTGACAGCCTTCGGAGGGACCTGTCCTCAGTGAGGCCTACCATCTCATCTCGGCACAGCACGAGGTCCTACTCAGTCACCAGTTAGATGCCCCACGCCCCTCCCAAAGCCCCGCAGCCCCCCTGCGTCAGGGCCTGTCCTCGCCTTGGTAGGCCCTCCATGCCCTGCTTCCCACCCTCAGGCCACATCAGCACCACGACCCCGCGGCCTCCCTGCATGGTGCCTCCTCAAGCCCATGGGCTGCCTCCTGGGGTCTCTTCCCATCCTGTTCCAGAAGAAGGAACATCCTTCTTCTGGAGAGTCTCAGGGTCACCGTGGCTGTCCTCCGGTCACCTCTCATCTCGGTATCTGAAGCCACACCTCTGCTGCTGCCCTGGCCGCCCCTGGTCTCCCTCCTTCCTCCATGTCACAGCTCCCTCCCTGACACGACCCCCTTACCTGCTTTTTCATTGCCCTCCCCCTCCAATATATCGACCACGAGAGGACGGGAAGCGGTCCATTTCCTTCACCCACGTACCCGGGGCCTGGAAGAGATCCGGCACCTTGGAGATGCGATCGCAGAGTGTTTATGTCAGGTGCGCAGAAGTGGCTGCGGTCAGTGGCTCCCAGACTGATGAGCCTGCGGACCGGCCAGCAATGGGCATCCCAGCCCCCAGGGAAACAGACGGGGGGGCAATAAGTGTGAGTGAATGAGCAAAGGGCAAGACCCTGAATCATGGACGGCCTCTGGGGTATTGGAGGGGGCACCAGGCTGGAAGCAGGGGGTCCGACCCAGGAAGGCCATCTGCCCCTCTCTGCCCCAGGAAGGGAAGAGAAGCTGGGTTCTGCAGACCCGGGCAGCCCTCCCGTCGGCTCCTCAGTGCGTAGGACGGAGCAGGATGTTCTAGCCGGATCCCGGAGAGGAAAACACAAACACAAACATATTGGCGAGCCGTCTGTGGCCTTTTCCTGGGTGTGCGGGCTGCTGCTCTCGGAACTGGACACAGAACCGTGCTGACCGGACTTCTGGTGGGGGATGCTGCTGGGAGCTGCCCAGCATCCGTGGCACGTGGGCGTGGGATGCGGTTCACTGGGGTTTGCGTGAATGTGGCCAGATCTGACAGGCAGAGCTCTCTAGCAGGATTGCATTTTTTTTTTTTCCTGGAGAAAAAGATTTCATGGAAGCACTAAATGCTTCTCAAACTCCCGGTGAGAAGCAACAAGCCACAAGGGGCATATCCCAGTTAGGTGGGGGCGCTCACACCACCAGACACATCATGAACAGCTGTTAGAGAGTGATCTACTTCCGTCAGCCGCAGCGGGTCTCATTGAGCGTCGGCTCCCATCTATTTCCACCCGGGAATAGACCTGGCTCCTGGCTCAGCCTCCTTCTCCGTCCATTTTCTCACAGGGCAGGATCTTCTACCTTTCCAGGATCTCGTGTGCAATCAAAGGTCCAATTAGAACTTGGCCTCGGTGGGCAATCACAGCCCTATAAAGGGTACCAGCATCCCATCCATCAGCGTATTCGTACCTGGTGTGTGAAGGGCGGTGACAGGGTCTTGGGTGATGATTTGGGTGATCTTCTTGGCTCGGTGCAGTGCATTTGGAGTCTTGGGGTCAAGGAGTCATTACAGCAATGTTGGTCATTTGCACGGAATTGGCCACAGGGGTGTGTGTGGCCAGCCTGCATCTGGCCTCCTTGGGAGCCACCTGGAGCACCAGAAACCTGCAGTCAGCCCTCAGTGGCACGGAGAACCTCGGCCACATTAACTACTCACTCACAAGAGCAGGTGCGAGAGGTCTGAGCTGCCATTCTACAGCAAAAATGCCTGGCCTGAGGAGGGGTGGGACTCCAGTTGAGATTCTGGTGGGCAAGAGAGAGAGATTCCCAACGATGGTGCATGGTAAGAGGCTGCCAGGTCCTAAAGCCTAGGATTCTGAGCAGGCTTTGCGTGGGGACCCAAAACAGTGCCTTTTTTTTTTTTTTTTTTTTTAATGTTTGTTTAAACGTTGTTTTTCCCCCTGGAAACTTTGAAAAGAGGTCAGGACATTGTTGGTTTAATAATTAGTGAGTCTTCATTTTTTTTTCCTCCTTTGCATTACCGAACTGTATTAAGAAATCAAATTCTCTAACCGAGCTGAAGCCAGAAAAACAGCCCTCCGGGAAGGTAGCTGTTGTCAGAGACGGGAAGCGGGCTCTTGAAACATCTTCTGCTTTTCTTCAATACAGATGCTGGGCAGAGCTTTTTTATTAAATTAAATTACCCCTTAAGGGAAGTCTTTATCCAACACTCAGTTTTTGCAGTAAAATTACAATTATTATACAGACACAGAAATAAAAGCCCAGGGTGTAACCCATGTAATCTGGAACAATTCTACTGTAAGACCGTTATCAGCACTTTTTCCTTCCCTGCAATCCATGACTTCAACCAGGGCATATTTCTCCCTCTGGTTTCCCAGTTTGTGTGTAAGACCCAGAATGCAGTACAATAAAACTCCTGATCTGTGATATTAAATAGGTCATAAAAATGTCAGCAAGAATAACTTATTTTTCAAACTGTCATTAAAAATGATATACAATTAAGGCAGACTATAAAAGATGATTAAAATTGCAGCCGTCTATAAATTCAAGAGGGCTTGTGTTTTTTGCTATTGTGTGCAAAATGGTAATGGCCAGACGTACATGCCAGGGGGAATGGGTTCAGGAAGGATAAGCCAGAAGCATCCTTGGAGGTTTTGCATAAACCGTATTTATCTTTTAACAAGATAATAAAGAGCACGTGGAGATGTTGGGAGGAGTTGCACCCAGCATCTGGCTGTTGGCTCTCGGACAGGTTAGAGTCCACGCCTCACGCCCCTGGATGATCTTCCTCCCCAACCCACTTGCATATTACATAAGTCTGGTGGTCAGGGGCTGTTGGGGCTGCAGGAAGGGATGCGGTGCAGGCTGGGAATGTGCCTTCTGGCGGGAGGAGACCTCGGTCAGCCCCCAGGCTCTGCCCCTTCTCAGCTAGCGGCTGGCTGCCTTCTGCTGACCACTTTCTCGTCATGACCGAGGGATGGGTCTGCAGGGATAGTCTCGCTGTCCCGAATGACGGAACTGAGTCACTGCGGTGATATTTTACTTGGACCTATGTGATGACCGGGGGCCTGTCTGCCCATGGACGCGGACTCTGCAGGCCATGTTCGTGAGGCTCCCGGTCTCTGGCTTCTAGCAGGGTGTGATCGATCAAGCTGCTTGAGGAGACTGGGTGAGGGGAGAAGCCGGATATTTCTCCCCGATCTCTCTGTCTCTCTGTCTCGGACAGCCCCCGAGCCACCTCCGTGCCCAGTGCCCTCAGGATGGGCCCCCGTGTTTCCAGCTTCCATCAGGTGAGCCTGAGCTCCGGGACATGGCCTTTTCCCAGTGAGCCTCCTGCACAAGAGGGGCTTCTGGGGTTTTCCTTCGCCTGGTTAATCGGTTCCCTGTGTTAAATCCTTCCAGTTTCGGTCCCCGCATGACTTCTGTTTGTTGATGAAGCCCTGATTGATACAAGCCTGTGCTGATCCATGTTACAGCGTGTTATGGCGTGTTATAGCGTGGATGTTACAACATGCAGACCAGAAACATCACAGTAGGTGAAAGAAGCCAGACATTCCACGCCTACACAATGTCCAGAGGAGGTATGTGTACGGGACAGAAGCAGATGGCGGATGCCGGGAGCTGGGAGGGGTACTGAGCAACAACCGCAGAGCAGCGTGGTTGATCGAAATGTCTGGGGGGTGGGGGGCCCTAGTTTGTGCCAAAGGCGTTTGAGGAGGAGTCTGAATGATGGGGAGCATCGGAGGACAGGGACCCAGGTGGGAGAGAGGCCTGTCACCCTGAATGATCCCGTGCAAGGCCCACGGTTCCCCAGAGGCTGTCTCCAGCTCGTGCCCTGAGGAGCCTGCGAGAACTCGGCGAACAGGTCTGCGTCTGTGGAGTGAGTTACAGGCAAGAGTGGGCTCCAGGGCACTCAGGGAGCAAGCAATGCCACAGTTTAGTCTACACCACATAAAATGTGATTTAGCCCCTCCCCTGAGATCCAGGAGGGAATGGAATCCCTGTCACTCTTTAGGCCCCATTCAAGAGCAGACGCGACAAGGACGCTCGGCCCCCCGTTCCCCCATCCTGCCCAGGCTGTGGTGCCCAAGGCCGCCAGGCCACTGCCCCCACTGGAGAGCCCCTGGCCTAGGGTGACCCATGCAGGCCACCACCCACACCTGCTCAGCCTCTGGGAACACAGGTGCCGCTCCCTACCTTCCCACCGAGGGCAGGCCCACCCCACTGCACGCAGCTTCGTGCCCTCCCAAACGACTCAGCTCTCAACCTGCAACACTTCCCAGAACAAGGACATGTAGACTCTCTCTGGGGGAAGTTCCTGGGCTATCACCCCGAGGCCCGCTGTCTTCTGGAAAGGAAACAGCTCCCTTTCGTGATATGTTCACACGTGATGGCCACAGGTAGTCTTGCAACACGATGACTTTCCTATCATTTACTCTGCATGTCCTCCTGCAGCATAAAGATTTGCAAAGGAGAGGGGTAATCACTGAGGTCTTCCTGGAGGTGGAGCCCTTTGAGGGGGATTTGGAGGCTGAGTAGAAAGTACAGCTGGTGGGGTGGTGGAAGGGAAGGACTCCAGGTCTCAGGGTCAGGCATCTGGAACAACTTGTCACGGCCAGATATGGAAGCAGGTTGATAGAACAGGGGGCCTTCAGGGACTGTGATCAGGCCAGGGGCATGAGCACAGAAGCATCGGCAGGATGACGACTGTGGAGGGGACAGTCTTCCAGACCACAGTTCAGACAGAGCCTCTGGCCCCCCTTGCCCGTGAACAGAATCTGCATTTTGTGCTCAAAGTATGTCTCCCGAGAATCCCAGATCGGCAGCTCCCAGACGGAAGCCCCACTGCAGCGGGTGGACAAGTTGACTCTCACCTAGAGGCTCCTGGAGGTGGGCTTCGCCACAGAGCCCCCCACACAGTGCATGCTCGGTAAGTGTCTGTGGTCAGGAGAAACCAAGTCCTTGGAAAAGAAAAATGACAGTCGTTTGCCCTCCCTCACTGGATCTCACTGTGTGCAGGAATGTGTCCATGAAGGAGCGGGGTTTTTCAGAGCGCGTAGAAAGAATGGCATGGGAGTTATTTATAGATGGAGAAGTGAGACGTGCTGTCAGCAGCCGGGTGGTTTTGTGGGTGAGACCGTTAATACGTGCATCCACATCCAGCTCTGAAAAGCCTCCAGTGTCTGAGCCGGGCTCTCGTTCCCGTGAACCCTGAGCACTCCCAGTTCCCAGCTCGGGAAACAGGAGGCTGGGCCTCCCTCACCTGGGGCAGAGCTCCGGGGAGTTGGGGGTCCAACACAGGGAGCGTTTGCTCAGAGGTGCCTCTTCCTTCAACACCAGCCTTGCAGCTGGGCTGCCCCTCAGCCTCGTCTCCTGGGATCTGGGAATGTGACAGGAAGAGGGTGGGGCCCTGGGGTTTGCAAGCATTTGGGAGGCCAGCATGAGGTTACAGGCAGCTCCGAGCTCCTCTGAATCCAGACATCTCAAGAGCCTTGTAAAACTAATGAAAAACAGCAGTGCAGACCCGAGGAGCTTGTCTTAGAAAGGAAGGCAGGTGGCAGCCCTTTGATACCTGGGTGATAACTTTAGGCCGAAAGTCAGGTAAGGCAGGATGAGTGACAAAGGCAATCTTTAAATAAATAATACTTAGAACAGGGATGATGAATTGGCATATACAAGCATAATCCAGAAAACGACATCCCGGGGAAGGATGTGAATACAGGCATCCAGGCAGACAGGGAGGGGCCAGAAGCTGAGGGGTGGGGGGATAGAAGCGTCCAGGGAGGGCAGACAGGGGACCCTGCCCCGAGCGCAGGGAGCCAGAGCAGCTGGGCCTGGGTGGGGCTGAGAGAGAGAAGTGGCTGGGGCAGGGGAGAAGCAAAGTCAGCCTTTCAACACATGATGGGAGCCGGGAGCGGGGCTGCCCTGCACAGGCTCTGGGTAACCGGGGAAGGAGTGAAAGCCTGATGCGTGGGCAGCACCAAGCATAGCGGCCAGCAGGTGGTTGTAGAGGCCTGAGCCTGCACCGGACAGAGCACCATGGCCTGATGGGGTCCCTGTGTTCCCTTCCTTCGAGAAGCCCATTCCTGAGTGCCCACCAACCCCGTGAGGTCCCGGGTGATGGACGAGAGGCAGCTCATCCTCAGCTAGCCTTTACTCTGGGCCAGGTGGTCCTGACTAACACAAGAGCAATGAGCTGAAGGTGACCAATTGTCGTCCCTGTTTTTACAGTGCTGGAAGCGAGGGTCTCCTTGCTGGATGGCAGGTCGGGTTTGCTCCCCAGCCCTCACTCTGGGCATCCAGCTGCCTGTCTCCTGACCATGCTCCGGCTTGCATGCACTGGTCTCTTGGCCTCTGTGCTCCACGAACCTGGGGTGTCACCTTTGGAATGTGGCCACTCGGGGAAGTCAGCCAGCTCGCCTAAATGTCAACTGCTGAGCCCTGGATGCCCAAAGCTCCTGGCAGAACATTCTAGGGGTAATCCCCAAGTACTGCTTTTAGGTAGATCAGCAAAGCCCAGAACCAGGCCAGACGGTGGTAAGTCCAGGAGCAGAGGTGGGAGGGACTCCCTGTCTAAGGAACCTCGAGAAGCAGGACAGGTTAAGGATGCCACTGGCCCTTGAGGTGGGGACCCGGCAGTGAACAGAAGGACATAGCCTTCCAGGGCAGGGAACAGCGGAAAGTGGGAGCCCCCAGCAGAGTGAAGGGGGCGGGGTGGGGGGCATCCACGGCTGACCGCTCTGCTGCAGATTCGCTGGTCTTTCCTGACGGCTTACCTTCATACCTGCTCTCTGTACTCTGAACCACTACTTCTTAGGTGCACACAGCATGGAGACGGGGGTGTGAGGCTGCTGTGCTGGACGCCCCAGTCCTGCCCAAGCTCCCCCGGAAGCCTGACACGTGAACCTCCCTGGCTGGCGCCGTGGGGGCAGAGGGACATCGGGCTGTGCCTAACGGACCAACAGCACCACAAGAAACGATCAGGGGTCATTGTCTTGAGTCTCTCCGTTTTGGGCTGGTTTCCAGGGGTTATTGTCTTGAGTCTCTCCGTTTTGGGCTGGTTTCCAGGGGTTATTGTCTTGAGTCTCTCCGTTTCTGGCCAGTTTGTTACGCAGTACTCGGAGACAGTGCCAGGAGAAAGGAGGGGAGACGTTGACGGTGGGGATGGGGTGTGATCTGGGCTTGAAGCCCCTCTGAGCTGCATCCAGACCACAGGGAGACGACCGCATACAAGGATTCCTCCCGGAGAAGTATCGAGTCCCCTTCTTTTCTCAACCGCTAACAACTCCAACAGTGAGTTGCATGGGAGTTACATAAGCCCTTTTGTATAGAACAGAAATAACCCTCATGCGAAGTGGCCAATTGGGTTATTTATGGCATTTTAACAGCTAGTTTGCATAGCTCTGCAGTCAACCCAGCTGATTATTCCTCAATCAGCTGCTAACAGGCAAGGAAAAAATAAAATACAATCAAGGCTGTGCAGCACATCAGTAGCTACAAATAGATGCAGCCAGGCTGAACCCAAAGTGGACCCCACATGACTGCCGATGCCCAGCAAGGATGCTCAGCTCTGGGCCCGTCTCCTCACTCACCCATGTTGGGGATCGGGCTTTTCTTGCTGATGTTTCTATGAACAAAGAGGCACGGGTGAATAAAAACGGTCAAGGCTTCATCTTTTCCAATTTATTCAAAAGACAAACGAATGGGCATTCTTTTTTCCGTTTTCCTGACTGTGGACCTCAGGTGCACACAGTTGGGCAATTATATGCTTCAGTTCACGGTACATTGCCATTATTGTCCCTTGCAAGTCACCTCTCCTGGTTATTTTATGTTGTTTTATTTGAGTATTGCCTCTTCTCATTCACCCTGAGTCCCGTATCTACCTCTGTAGGCACAGACTCTGATGGGTTTTATGTCTGTCCTCAGATATGCATCCATCTGGGAGCATACAGTGTTCTTTCATCCACTTACCCTGCAGAGCCGTCACCCGGCTAACCCCCATACCCCAGCTACCCCACATGTGCACCTGGGAGACAGGGACAGGAACACTGTGTTACTGGTCTTGGTACTGCTACTGGTACGTGTTCCCGATCTTGCTGTACACGGACAGCCAACATCCTCAGTGGGGCCAGGACACACCAGTATAAATCCCTGGTCCGTCTACCCTCCCATCTTCCTGAAGGACTGCCTCACCCCTTCTCCTCCGATCTCAAACCTCTAAGCCCTCCCCTGAAATTCCCCCTTGCTGGTGATGACCTCCTTCCCAGTTCGTGGATAAGCCAGAAACATAGGGAGCAAGTCTCACCCCCACAGTAACTGCATCTCTGCCCAGAGACTCTACCTCCCTGCCCCTCTCACTGCTCTAGGCATCACCTGACAATTGCCACATCTCCCCTCTCTTCTGGGTCATGTATGTGGATATAAAAACACACAATGACATCACCCACCATTTGTCAGGAAATGTCTTAATTCCACACACACACGTAAGCACCCCGAAGCTTTGAATGGCAACAGCAGGATGAGCGCGATCTGAGGGTATCATCCCACTGTTGTCTGGTTTCTTATTTTTTCTGTAATAAAACCTACTATTGATGTGATTTATCTTTTTTTTTTTTTTTTTTTTTTTGTAAACGCCTCACTGGTTGATTTTAAGATTTTCATGTTTTTTGGTTTCAACACAATGTCTTTAGGTGTGAATTTCCCTTAATACTGCTTGGGACTCATTGTGATTTCTGAGTCTGAGAATTAATTTTTTAAGTATACTCTGTACAATGTTTAGCCATCCTCACTTTGAATATCTTTTCCTTTACTTATTAAAAAAATTTTTTTCACCCCTCTGGAACTCCTCTTAAATTTTTCTTAGACCTTTCCATTCTATCCTCTGTGTTTTGATCGTTGAATCTCATTCATGATTTCTGTTTCTCTCTGTATTACATTCTGGATAATTCTTCAGACCCATTTTCCAGTTCACAAAAATCTCTTTAGCTATGAGTATTTTTTTTTTTTTTTGAAAATCAGTACATTGTATTTTTAATTTCAGGTATTTTAATCTTAATTTCCATCTATTTAGTTCTTTTTCAAATACAAACATTTTGATAATTTATTTGTTCATGTCTTCAAATGCTTTACATCACTTTAAACACATATACTTCCTATTCTACATGGGATAATTCTAATTTTTGACGTCTTTGTTGGTCTAATTATGCTGAAGGTTGTTTCTTCTGACTCTAAGGGATGGTGCCTTGTTCTTCTAGGTGTTTTGTAGTTTCCAATTGTGAGCTCATGTTTAATTGATCTTAAGCTGTGGGAACCCTTATGGGCCTGGAGTGAGATGTATTTATCCAGAGAGGATTTGTGTTTACTCCTCCTTACACCTGGAGGCACTAAAACCTGGGACCTTGCTCAGCGTTCCCCCAATAAAAAAATGTATTAGTACTTCCTACATGGCAGACACTGTACTATTTATATCCTCCTCTCAGAAATGGGAAAATAACATAAAAGGAGATTATTTAATTTGAACAAAATCACACACATCATTTACAGTGGAATTGGGATTTGACCCAGGAAGCCTTGATGCCATACTCTCAACCACCCTATGATATATCTTTCCACCACAGCAGGTATACATTCAAACCACAAACCCACACGGTAGCTGGCCTACGGCCACATATTCTCAGCTGGTTTTCCTTCTTGTTTCCTGCCTGAGTCCATTTGGGATGCTAGAACAGAACTCCAGAGTGGTATTAGACAGCAGACATTGATTTCTCAGTCTGGAGGCTGGAAGTCCAAGTCAAGGTGCTGGCAGATTCAGGGTCTAGGGAAGGCCATCTTCCTGGTTCAGAGATGGTGTCTTCTGGCTGTGTCTTCGCGTGGAAGAAGGAGCAAGAGAGCTCTTTGGGGTCCCTTTTGTAAGGGCATTAACCCCATTCACGAGGGTTCCACTCTCATGACCTAATCATCTCCCAAAGGCTCACTCCTAATGCCATCACACTGGGGGTTAGGATTCAATGTAAGAATCTGGGAGCAGACACAACCATGAGTCTCTAATAACTCTCACTTGCCAACAGGCAGATTTTTGCCCCTAGCCTATGCTATATTCTCCTTGGAGGGCCTGGCTTTACGGAGGGTCTCATCTCTAAGGGACCGAGGTCTTGCCTTGTGTCCCCATGCACTTGTTAAAACCTATAACTCTATGTTCCTGGTGCTGGTGATCACCCTACTTCAGCCCCACCTACTGCTCTGGTTTGACCTCCTTTTCTTTTTGTTCCCCAACCCCTAACAATTTCCTTTTTTATTCTGTGATTTCAGTTTTCCATTTAAAGTTATGTTGGTTGTAATTTATCCAACATTTCCAGGTGATTTTTAGTGAGACAGCTTTTTAAGAATTTCCAGATTGCTCTATGCCAGAAACAGAACTTTTTGTTTCTCCTTTAAAAAAAAAAAGTTTTATTCCTACATTAAAGTCCGAGGGTCTCTGGCTTTGATTGGTGAGTACCAGCACTTGGTCTCTGTGGGGCAAAAGTTCTGAAAGTTTTGTATTCTGCCTATGTTTAAGTGACAACCTGTCTGCATGCAAAACTCTATGATAGTAATTTTTTTTCCCTCCATGTTTGGACACCCTGTGTCTCAACAGCAGATTGGAAGCACCTGAGCAGTATTTTTAATCTTACTCTTCTATCTTTGCAGGTTATCTGCTTTATTCCTTTGAAAGTGTTTTAGAATCTTCTCTTTCTTTGATGATCTTAGATTTTACTCTAATGGGTCCAGGTAAAGTTTATTTTTTATTTTGTTCTATATTTTTTAATCTATCCAGCTGGGGCCTCTGTAAGTCCTTTCCAGCTGAGAACATCTTTTCCTAAGCCCATGAAATTCTTGGTCTTTTCTGTTTTTCAAAAAAATATCCTTTTCAGTTTTCTACCTTTCTCTGTGCTGGCAGGGCCCCTATTATGTGAATGTCTAGACCTTGTTCCTCCACATCCACTGTCTCCCAGTGCTCTCACCTTCCCTGCACCTTCTTCATGAGCTGCTCACCTGACCCCCACTGCCTCCTGGTGTCCTGGCGCTCTGGCAGCCCACCCACCTATTGAGGTCACCCCTGAAAATATTATCATTTCAGACTCACTTCTCTGATTCTTTTTCAGAAAGGCTTGAGCCTTCTTCATGTATTTAATTTCCTCAGTTACTACTCTGAGGACATTTTTAAAATTTTTATTTTATATTCTTGCTCTGTCTGATTCATTAATTCTGTTTTGTCTGGCATAGGGTGTTTTTCATAAAATAGCATGTGTGCATCTCAAATGTCTCCCCACCCTTCCTTTAGAACGCTCAGCTGCTTTGGCTGATAGGTGCATATGCCAGATGGGGTACAATCCTCAGTCCCAGCTCGGGCTTCTCCAGGGGAGGCCTTTGTGTTTTTCCAGTGGTGCTAGAGGTGATTTAGAGGAGAGACCCTCTCAGGTTGCACTCTGGGCTCACCCACCCCCTCTCTCCTGCCCTGCTCCACATGGCTTGTCTTTAAATGTTTCAGTCCCTCTACCTACACACTGTTTTATTGGCGAGTGGTCCCTGGATTTGCAGTTGCCCAGCTAGGAGGGTAGAAAGAGGGTGAGGAGGAACAGGAAGGCCTGGGGAACCCTGTGTGGGGCCCAGCAGGAGGACTGGATGACCAAGGCAGTGGGGAAGGACATGCCAGCATGCAGCAACTTTCATCTCTGATCAAGTCATTTGCTCTTTTTAACACTTAGATGTGACTTGGAAAGCCTCTTTTTTATTCTGTAAATATTCTCTGTGGTATGAGACCATCTTCCATCTACTTCACAATGCAACCAATCTATTCATTTATTGATAATCACTTGTTAGTATTTAGTAATTCATTCATAACTGTATTAATGCAATCAATCTTTATTCATTCTTTTACCTGACAAACCTTTATTTGGTGCCTTCTCTATGTAAGGCATTGCTCCCCTGCAGAGAACACAGCAGGAAACAAAGCAGACACAGTCCCTGCCCCATTTTTGTAGGAGGAAAGAGACAATAAATGAATGATTAGATGTAGGAATGAATAAACTCCTGTGTGAAATAGGTAGGAAATACACAGGAAATGCACAGATGAAAAAGGAGGAGTAACTATGTCAGGAGGAGGGAGAGGTGGTTGTGCTGGGGGAGAGCAGGAAGGGCTGTTTTTGTCAGGCTCAAGTTGAAACAGAGACCCAGGCAGAGGGAAGAGCAGGCACAAGGCCCTGGTGCAGGGCTCAAGCCTATTTTGGCCACACCAGTGGACCCATGTGGCAGGAGCACAAGGATGGAGGGAGAAAGTAACAAGAGATGAGGTCAGAGCAAGAGTGAAGGGAGATGATGTGGGCCCTTGAGGAAACGCAAAGACTTTGGCTTTTGCTCTGAGAAATGGGCTAGGATTGTGTGGCTTTGGGCAGAGCAATCCCATGATATTACTCACATTTTAAAGCCATCACCCAGGCTACTCTGTGAAGAGTCTGGAGAGGGGGCAGGAAAGGAGATCGGAAGCCTGCAGATCGGTTAAAGACGTTAATTCTGGTACAAGATACTGGCGTGGGTGGAACTAGTGTTGCGGAGGAAGGCCTACGGTACATTCTGAGGTTTGGATGTGGGGTGTGCAAGGAAAGGGGACGGGTTCCAAGGAGGACTCCAAGGCATTTCTATTTACTGAGATAGCAGAATAGGGCTTGCAATTGGGTTGTCTGTTAGACACACATGTGGAGTCTTGAGAGGGCAGTTGGGTCTACACATCTGGAGTTCAGCATAGACATACCAGGTATGATCTGTAATTGGGAGTTAAAAGTGTAGACATGATATTAAAGTCACAGGACTGGGTGAGGCTGCCTGGGGAATAGTGTAGTTTGAGAAAAGAAGAAGTTCAAGAAAGATCCTGGAACACTTAGCTGTCTATGGAGAATAAAGAAAAGATGGAGAAGAAAGGAACATCAGCCAAATATAAATGTGTTTTGGCAACTTGACACATGTCCTTCCATGTCCTGGAAGGCTATGCCTTTTGGGCGCGTGTTTGTAAAGTCTAATAGGGCTGGGCTGCAGTGTCATGCCTCCACCTGCAGGTGGTGCAATTTGGCAAGACAATATACGCAGAAGGCATGTATTCTAGACTTAAAGCATGGGGTCCTGAACTACGAGTGAGGATTCAGCCTCAGTGATTTTGTGAATTTTATTTTATTTTATTTTATTTTTTTAAAGATTTTTATTTATTTATTTATTTGAGAGAGAGAGAATGAGAGACAGAGAGCACAAGAGGGAAGAGGGCAGAGGGAGAAGCAGACCCCCTGCCAAGCAGGGAGCCCGATGTGGGACTCGATCCTGGGACTCCAGGATCATGAGCTGAGCCGAAGGCAGTCGCTTAACCAACTGAGCCACCCAGGCGCCCTGATTTTGTGAATTTTAGATTTTGTATATTTAGTTTACTTAAAATAACACACACACACAATTAACTTAAAATGGGTCAACCTCATGTTAAAATCCTTAAGATATATGTACACATATGTACGAAATAGAAATAGTGCTGACATTGTTTTGTCACAACAAATATTCTGAATCTGAAATTAAACTTTACCACATCTCAGGGTTTGGATCAAAATCTTGAGATGATTTTTTTTGCTCTATTTCCAACTCACTTCATTGCCATATCTCTGTAATTGGCATCACAGATTCTTTTTTGCAAGGTGCAAATCTGTGCGAAAATCCCCCCAAATTCTTTTACATCTCAAACCCAAACTTTGGAAGGATGGTATATAAGTGACTTGGCAGGGGCAGTCTAGAGTAGCTAAAACCCCAGCGCTGAAATTCTACTCATTAACAAGTTGTTAAATAATTAATAGGTTTGTGTTTAATTGCTTCTGTGTATATAATCTTGCTTTTTCTGAAAACCATCATTAATTTTCAGTTAGTTCCACTCGAAGTAACAAGGCCTAATGCTTCCAGTTGGAAAAAATGAATATTTATGAACACTTGCTCTATCTGAAGCTAGAGGAAAAATAGAATTATTCAGCTCCTTAATGTTTAAAAATGGGGAGGGGGAGAGAAACTTGTCCGTTTCAGAGTCTGACAATTTGTTTATTTGGCAAGTTTAGATCTCTGACCTTGGCTAATTTCTCTAGAGAGCTTGTTAAATTTTATCTTAAGTGGAAATTCTGTCCTCAAAAATTTTGGTTTCCAGAAGACTGCACCTAAGACAACGTCACACTTCCACACAAATGGAACCGGACAATGATGGTTCTGGTATGGATGCCAGTTGGGCAGCATCTCTCACCTGGGCACAAGCGAATGGCTCTAAGACCAGTTTAGTTGCATCCCACAATAGATGAGAGCCCCTGGTGCCTGGGGCCCTGGAGCTCAAACTGACAGGTGCATCCTGCAATGCAATTCCTGAGCGGAAATCCATCCTCTATCTCTGCACCCATATAGTTGGCAGATATTGTTGGGATCGGATTGATATCAGTCTTCAGAACAGAAAGTCCCTATTCAGGGATTTTTTTTTTTTTTTTTTTGAAGATGTAGGATCTGGGGCAATTTTACTTTCTTCCGTTTAGCTCTTGTCTTTTCCAAATTATTTATCATTACCAAGTAACATAATAATATACAAATATCTGTTCACTGTGGCTTTTAAGGAAAAGATGCTCAAAAAAGTACTCTGAGATTATTTGGTAACGGGTTTGCCTGATGGTTTCACTGACTTTCTTTTGTGGCTGGAAGGAAAGCAAGATCATTCCATATGCGCATACCTAACCAGTGTGCTGTTTAGTTTTACATGTTTCTAATTATTACAAAGGTGGTAACTTGTTGTATGTGGCCTTCTGGGACTTGTATTTTCATGCAACATTATGTTCCCAAGATTCATCATTTGTGTGTATATCATAGTTCACTCCTTCTTAACGATACATCTCACAATGTGATACTCTCAGGTTCATTCATGTTTAATGGTGCATAATATTCTACTGCATGAATACTATAAATTTTTTTTATCCATTGGCCTGTTGACAAAACTTTGGGTTGTTTCCAGTTTTGCTTTGTTTTTCCTAGTCTGAACTGTGCTGATCCCTGGTGTACCTGTGCAAGAATTTAAGGTCCTTAGGACTATATTGCCAGGTTCTCACATTACCTTTACAAGGTAATGCCACGTTGTTTCCAAGGTGGCTGTAATTATACCAACACTGTTTCATGAGCATATTGGTTGCTGCCTGTCCCATGGGGTCAAGTGGTCTATCGTAATTGGCATTTGCCTTGTTTCTAATGAGGCCAATTATCTCCCTTGTTTTTTGAATGTGTGTGTTTCTATTTCTGTGAACCGGCAGTTCGTGTCTATTGCACATTTTACTGTTGGTTCATTTCTTTTTTTCTTATTGATTTAAATACTATTTATCTAATCAATTCTAAATACTAAGACCTTTCTGTTTTCAGTTGCCTGTGTTGAACATATCTTCTCTCAGTTTCTAGATTTTTTTATAGTATGTTTTGATAAACATATTTTTAATTGCAGTGTAGCCAAAACTATCAATCCTTTAAAAGTATTTAGTTTTTCGGTCTGTTTAAGAGATCCTTCTGTTTCAAGGTCAGAAAGATATTCTTCCATATTTTCTTTTAAACATTTTGGAGATATGCTTTTTAAGTTTTAAATTTATTTGAAATCATTTTTTGTATAGAATGAGTTGGATACCCTAGTTCACTTTTTATTTTTATTTATTGTTTATTTCTTAAAAGATTTATTTACTTTTGAGAGAGAAAGAGAGTGGGGGGAGAGGCAGAGGGAGAGGGAGAGAGACAATCCTCAAGCAGACTCCCCACTGAGTGTGGAGTTAGATGTGGAGATCGATCAATCTCAGGACACTGAGATCATGACCTGAGCGGAAATCAAGAGTCAGCCACTTAACCGATGGAGCCACCCAGCTGCCCCGCCTAGTTCACTTTTTTAAACTATGGATAACCAATTGCATCAGCACTATTTATTGAAAAATTCCTTTCTACCTATTACTCCACACTGTCATCTCTCTCTCTCTCTCTGTGTGTCTCTCTTTATGTGTGGGTCTAATTTTGAGCTTCCTATGCTTTATATCTGGCCAATTTATCAAATGCCTGGGCAATGTCACATTGCCTTACTCCAGGATGTTTTATGACAAGTGCTGATAGCTGGTGGTGTAGGTCTTCTGTTCTAGTCCTTATTCTTACTGGTATTCTTGATCTTTTGCACTTCCACAAACATTTTAGAATCCATTTGTCAGGTTCTGTAGACTCTCTGTTAGAATTTGAATTGGAAATACAGTGCATCTATAAATCTGTTGAGGCAGAATTGATGTCTTTTTGACATTGGGTTTTCCTACTATGAACACGGACATATTATTGTACCCCCAAACAAGAAGCTATTATGAAGTAAGAGTGAAAATAGCAAAGAGCTCTAAACAAGATTTATAAAAGGAATATTTTATAGACAGCTGCAGGGGCAGAATAAAAGTGGCTCAGAGCTGAGTCACTGATTTGGAAGATAGGATGAAGCAGTCTGCTATCATACAGAAAGGAAATAATAAAAAGAAATAGTAAGGGAAAAATTAAGAGACATGGATGATTGATTCAAGAAATAAAATAATTACCTAATAATGTGCAATCCAGAAAGTGATGAGAGAGAAAAGAGTAGGGAAAAAAATGATTAAAAGACAATAGAAGAGGGGCGCCTGGGTGGCTCAGTGGGTTGAGTGCCTGACTCTTGATTTCAGCTCAGGTCATGATCTCAAGGTCATGAGATTAAGCCCCTCGTCTGGCTCTGTGCTCAGTGGGATGTCTGCTTGAGATTCTCTCTCTCTCCTCTGCCTTTCCCCCACTTGCATGCTCTCTCTCTCTAAAATAAGCAAATATTGAAAAAAAGACAATAGAAGAATATAGCTTAATTTTAAGAAAGATTTGAGTCTAAAGAAACCATTGAATACTAAGCAAAAGCAATGACAATGTACACAGTCCTCAATACAGCTAAAATCTCTGAAGTCTAAGTTAAAACTGAGCCAATCCTAAAAATGTATGGAAGAAAGGTGGGCTGTTTTCAAAACAGCCAGGATTAGACTGGCATCCAATTTATCATTTTTAAGTAAAATTCTTTTATTATTATTATTATTTATTTTTCAGAGAAAGAGTGCGCACAAGATGGGGGAGCGGCAGGCAGAGGGAGAGGGAGAAGCAGGATCCCCGCTGAGCAGGGAGCCCCATGGGTGACTCGATCCCAGGACCCTGGATCATGACCTGAGCCGAAGGCAGACATTCAACCAACGGAGCCACTCAGGCATCCCTTTAAGTAAAATTCTTAAAGATAGTGGGGTTTATTTGTTTTTCTGGTGTTGAGTTGTAAAAGTTCTTTATTAGTTTGGTTATTAACCCCATAATCAGATATGTCATTCGGAAGAACAAACAAAGAAAGAGACAAACAAAAAAACAGATTCTTTTTTTTTTTTTTAAACCAGACTCTTAAATACAGGGAACAAACTGATGGTTACCAGAAGGGAGGTGGTTGGGGGGATGGGTGATATAGGTGATGGGGATTAAAGAGTCCACTTGTCGTGATGAGCAGTGAGAAATGTATAGAATTGTTGAATCACTATATTGTACACCTGAAACTAATATAACACCGTATGTTAAATATACTGGAATAATAACAAAGAAAAGACTATGGGGACAATATCTCCAAAGTTCTAAGGGAAAAAAGTTTCAAGTTAAAAGTATGTTTCAAGCCAGATAGTTAAGAAAGGGAACAAAACAATCCCCACAAACATGCAGATTTTTAAAAGCTTATATTACTTGCAAATTGTTCCTGAAAGAAGGTCCTCTAGTACACACACCAGCAGAGAAAAAGTTGGACCCAGGACAAGGGAGGCACAGAACACAAGAAAAAGTGGAAGGTGACAAAGACAGAAAGCTTGCTGTCTTTATTTTGAGTAAAACACAGGATTAAAAAGAGTCATAATAGGGAAAACATCAACACAATCTGGAGCTAAAACCTGGCAGAGCTTAAACAACGTAGATTATTTACCAAGAGAGGGCATGTAGAATTGTGCTAAAAGTCTTGTCTTTATGGTAAAGAGGTTATAGAATTAATTTTGGAAATTTACAGGAAAAAGAAAAGCATATATAATTATGTTTGGCAAAAAGTTTAAAGGCAATTACTCTTTTACCAGAAATAGAGTGTAGCTATTCTAAACCTCTCAAATAAAAACGTGAAATACAAGAAATGAACCAGAGACAGCAGATTCCAAGAGGGAGCTAGAAATGGGGGAAAATGTCATTTCAGTAACTGTGAAGGAGTTAAAGTTTGGCTTAGAGCAAAAGCAAGAAATTTGCTTGATTTAAAAGTTGATTTCTGGAAACATACCTAAAACTACAGAAAAGGAAAATGAGCAAATGGACAGCCATTTCAGAAAATAAAGTACCATGGTATACACGCTTATCAGAGATTCAAGAACGGCTAAGTAAGGTAAAAGGCATGGAGCGTCCGCTTGTCTTGCCGAGGCCAGCCACCTGCTGCTCACTGCGCACTGGCGTCTGGTGAGTGCCTTGCACCAATATCGTCAGTAAGTATTCACAAGAAATCTGTGGGCTCAATGACTTCATAGCTATTTCACAGGTGAAAATATTGGGGTTCGGAGAAGGTAAACAGTTTGCCAAGGATCGTGAAGCCAGGATGTGGCAGAGCTGGAACGGAAGGGCTGGGGTTCAAAGAGACAGCCTCCCGTAAACAGAGTACCAGCAATAAAACCATGCCAGCAGAGCGGTGTTTCCTCCCTATCTGGTCATCCTGTTCCTAAGACAGCAGAAGTGTCCTCTGCCCTGCAGACTCGCGCTCCAGGGAGAGACGCCGTTCCACGTCCTCTCTGTCCACATCTCCCTCCTTGCACCGCTCTGCTCTGAAACTGGAGCCTCTCCTTGGTCGTCCTAGAGATGCACCAGGGCCATCTGGCTATTCTGGAGAGAAAAGTCCAGTTCTCCAGCTCACAGACTAGTGAGAGCTCCAACTCGGTCAGAATGGACTTTCCTATGGGAAACTGCAGTTGCATAAAAGCGGGATCTTTGTTTCCAAAGACGTCTGCATCTCTTGCCCAGAGTCATCTCAAAAAGTGTGATAAATACCCATCTGCTTGACAGGGGCCTCTTTCCCTTGTATTCAGAGGCTGGTCGCTGATCCGGGCCCACTGTGGGGTGCAGAAAATGCCACGCTCTGTGTCCTGCCACGGGACGAGAGGGAAGAAAGAAATCCACGGGGCGGGTTGCACGTATCAAAACATGCCTGTTTCATTTAACCCACAGACAGGTAGACAAAGGGTGAAGCATAATGAGCTGTTGTTTGCAAATGTAGGAAGTTTCCCGCAGTGAGGTTCCTGCACAGCATTGTGGTTATTTTAAGACTCACAAGTCTGTGCTAGAGAAGAAAATGCGCCCAGGGCCCAGCGTTTCCCCAGGACTCCGTACCGGCTCAGCTTGCGTTCTCTCATCCTGCACGATCCTTCTTTCCAGCTGAAATTTCTGCAGACCAGAGTCTGGATCCTGTGAATGAGGTCTCCAGGGTGCTGTGGGGCCACTGCAGTGTGGTCCAGACCCCACGGACAGGTACTGCCCATCCTAGGATGTGGCCCCAACCGCCCAGCCCAGCTCATCTACCTCCCCCACCTGCCCCATTCTTTCTTGCTCCAGACTTTTCTCGTCATTTTTCTCCAGCTGCATTGCCCTAAAGTGCACCTACCCAGGTGACAGGGAGATTGCGGAGAGCATACAGTCTGGAATGCGAATCAGAGTCCGGAGCTCGGTGCTGGCATTCGTTAGCTGTGTGATCACCGACAGCTCACGGCACAGTCATGCACGACATCGTCGCCCTCGCCGTGACAGCCCTGACAACAGCAGCAGATAATAAAGAAGCGGCTGGTAAGATAAGCCGTTTCTCCCTGAGCCTTCACATCGACACTTAGAGTTAGATGCTATTATCTCTGTTTCAGAAAATGAGTTAAATATGGGACTGAGACTTCAAAGAAGGCCCCATATTGTAGGATTCCAGTTTAACGGAAATGTCCCGAATTGGTAAATCCATAGAGACAGAAGGTAGATTGGTGGTTACTTAACAGCTGGGGAGGTCGGGGTGGGGGCGGTGATAGTTAACCGGCACAGAATTTCCTTTTGGGGTGGTGAAAATATTTGGGAACCAGATGGTGATGGTCGCACAATACAATGGATTTACTAAATGCCACTGAATTTCTCACTTCAAGATAGTTAAAATGGTCAATTTTATGTTACATGTATTTTACCGCAATTTAAAATAAGTTCACGGAACTTGTACGTGTCTGAGTCCAAGGCATGCGGTTTAATCATCGGGCTCTGGGACTGCCTTACCTTTGCTTTCCCCAGCTGTGGAAACGGGAGCATAAAACACCTCACAGGTATCATGTAACTTGTGGGGCCCCGTGCAAAATGGGATGCTTGTTAAAAATTTACTAAGAATTTCAAGACAATGACAGCACAGCGTTAGGCCAAGTGCTGGGGCCTTTTGAGCACGGGGCCCTGGGCGGCTGCATGAGGGCCCACGAAGCCGGCCCTATTCACAGGGCCATCCTGACGTCCACACACGATAACAGTGTACAGCTATTACACTTGGAACTGGAAACGGGAATGAACCTCATCACAGAACCCAAGGGCTGCTGGCCGGCCCTCTCCATCCTGGCCAAGCGGACCTTGCTAAAATCAGGAGGAGGGTTTCACGGCTCCACAAGCCTGACTAACAGTCCCCTGGATAGGACAATACGAGAAGGAGAATGGAGAAGAAAACACCCGCCATCGGTTGACGAACCGGCATAGGACCTGGTGTGCGACAAGAATTCAATCTCACTTAATCCTCAAGCAACCTGCACGACGGTTCTCTTTAGGAAGAGATAAGTTAAGTCACTGAGCTGGGACAGGATCTTGCTGTAGGATTCGTGCACTGATGTTTATCAAATGCTGCCCGGGTGGGAGGCTCTGACAGGCACGCACAAAGGCAGGTCCACGGAAGGGCTCTGCGGGAAACTGGAGAAACCCTTAGCCAGGTGTCGTGTAAGAGAGTCTTTGTACCGGACACACCTGGATCCAGTCTTGCTTTGTCAGGCCCCCATCCTCCTACCCCTGCAGCGTCCGCAACAGCTTGCCTCGCTCCTGCCTCTGCATCAGGTTTTGCCTTGCGGTCATTCACTGCAGCACAGAGCTTATCAACCTCCCTCTTGGCGGCTGTTGAGGTTTTGGCTTGAGTGTGAAGTTCATTCTCTGTCTTTACAGTGACTCTTGTTTTGGGGGAGGTGTGTTCCCTGAATGGTGAGCACCACCCACAGTTTCTCTGGGAAGCCTGGGATTGGTGGAAGTAGCGTGTAACGTGGCTTCTGGAACGGCATGCTCACGTTTGGGTGTGGACCCATCTGGAGCCAGGGTGAGAATTGTTAACAGCCGCTTGCGTGGAAACAGGGTTTGCCTGTTTGTCTCGACAGGGGAGGGGGGGACTGCCCTGAAGACAGGGTTCAAAGCCTGCCCCACCCGCAATTCCGGCCTTGGAAGGAGGCTCCTTCAGCACTGTGGAAACTGGTGCTGGTCACCGTGACCTGAGCCACGCCCACGTGGCCTAGTCCACACCTGATGCCTCCGCATGAAGTCCTCCGTAAAGAGTGGCTGCAAGCGTCAGAATGGGAGTGCTCCGTGCCTCCCCGGATGAGCTGCGTGGAAGCTCAGAGCATTGCCATCAATCTGCTTTCTTGCACTCCACCTGCTCGTCATTCCTTCTCATTCAGCCTCTTGTGGGCCGGGAGGGCTGCTTTTGCGGGTGAGCCCTGTGGGACCCCTCCTCTGTCTGCTTGTCAGGGCTTTGTGCTGTCCCCTCCTGTCAGCCGGACAGCCTTGTCTGCCTCTCTCCCTCCTCTGCCCCCACACAAGCCTGCCCATCCTCCTTTCTCATCCAAATCCCCCAGAGCCGTGGGTCCTGTGTGCTCCCAACATCTCCCTCTTCTCTGCTGGTTTTGTCTGTTTCCAGTCTATCCCTCTTCGTGTTTCCACCTTGAGACATTGCATGTTCCTCCAACAGGATCCTTTTCTTCCCGTGGGGAGGGATGGAGGCCCCCCCTCTGTGGAAGAGGTAAGGAAGAGTGCCTTGGAACCCTCCCTGCCGCAGTCGTGGGCCTGTCTCACCTCCCCATCCTCCACGAGCCCATGTCCCTTTGGGCTGTCTTTGGCTCCTGGTCTTTCTGCAACAGCAAACCTTTCTCCATATTCCTGATGCTATTGTCAGACTTGTTGTTTCTGCAGAGCTCCAGAAACACGTGGAACACTGTCCCTGGCCTCCTACTGCAGAGAAGCCCCCCTGCCCTGGGCACGGCTCTACCCCTCGGGTGGGAAATGTGCTGCAGGGAGCAGACCTCGGCTTTGGTTCTGTGCGGCTGCCTCCAGGTGGCGAAGGGAGGGACACATCTCCATGTGGTTCATATCACACCCTGTCCTGCTTTCTGGCCAGTGTCGCACGTACATTCCCAGGACAACCTGGGATATTGCTTGTCTGTGCTGGGCTCCAATGCCCCTCTTGAGAACCCTTAAACTGACAGGCACCATTTAATCCAGAGGAAAAAAAGACATATTTAGGCAGGATTGTGCTTTTTAATGTGTGCGGCTGTTTTCTCAAGAACTTGAACATAGTATTAAGCATCTCATACTTAGGTGATTCTTCTCTCATTTTCAATCAAGAAACCATGGGAATAAATACGCTATCCCTAGAGACCAGGGCCCAAGAACCACCACGCACTTCACTGGTGGGTTAAGTGACCGGTCTACTTCTAGGGATCATTAATAAAGAGTCTGTAACAATGATAACAGTCATCAAAATACTAATAACACCATGCTGGGTACACAGTAAGCATTTCTTAAAATAAGCATTTCCGAAATAAATATTTTCTAAGTGTTGAGGTATGGTAGGTATTTGTTGGAGAGAAATCTGTGATTTATTAAAAAAGAATCTTGCAATGAATTCTTGGCAAGCAGAAAGCTATCTTACAGTCTTGGAAAAGGGAAGGCAAGAATGGTTTTGAGTGGTCAAGCGGTGTGTATGGATGTTCTTTTGATGCTCATTAAAGTCTGCTCACTGTCAGGTGTTCTGAGTGAGCTTGAAAAGGTGGGGAAGGCATTTTTTTGGAATATGTAAGATCTGGTGTTTGGGGCTTTTTGCCAGTGCTCCTGGCAGATTTGAAATATCAAAGGATAAAACAAGGCCATTGGATTATAGGACCAGAGATACTGCAGGATAAAATTCAAAAGGCCCAGCCACAAGTTAATGAATCCTATCTCTCCACTGCATGCCCTGCACCATGTGTCAATAACATTTAGAAGTGTGCTAGCAAAGATGTCTCAGATATATTTTTATTTAAGCCCTCTGGGACCCCATTAGAAATATGACTTCAGCCTCGGAAGCAGAGCGAGGTCGGAGGGGTCCTGGTAACCAGCACATGAAGCATTTGGTGCATATGAAATAAGTCCATTCTCATAACAGCACTAGGCAAGGGGAATGTCATTCTTCCCATTTTACAGATGAAAACTGGGACCTGGTGAGGTCATACAACTTCTCCGAAGTCCCACGCCGGAGTCACGGAGCTGGGGTTTGTACACAGTCCTGTCAGCTCTGAAGCGTGGGCTGTTTACCACCACCCTGGACGGCGTCCACAGGATGGCTCAGTCGATGGGCTGAGTCTGACCTTCCGAATCAGATCAGGGAAAATGGAGCCCCAGCGTTAGTTAGGGTAGTGCATCCCATCCCAGAACAGCCTCTTGGAGTGTTTAACTTGTACCAAGTAAGTGGTTGCAAAGAGCTCAGTGCAATTTGTTTCTTGCTGGGACGTCACACCCGCACCCAGGAGTCCAGAAATAACACCTTTCAGCCCTGATCGCTGTTTTGCAGATACTCATGCTACACTCAACAGATGTCTTTTGATTCTGCAATGTTTCCAACTGTCAGAGCTGAAAAAGCAATAAATAATAATACTCCCACATTTACATAGCAATTGAACACACTGCATAGTAAAATAACTTTGTTTCTTTCCATTTGGATATTTTGTAATGTCTTCTAGTTCTCAGGACTTTTGCATATCATTCCCAGGATGCTCGTGGAGAGCAAATATTTAGACTACATGGACATTATTCAGTTTTAGAACATTTTTTTTTTTTTCAGGAAAATAATTGTTACTTAAAGCAGATGGTGCTACGGTCTCTGATGCGTAGCTTGTAAGCCTCCTTAATTTATTTCTGCTTTCTTTGTATGGCACTATCTTTAAAACATCTCTGATGGCAACCACAGATGTGTGTGAGGTATTTCCCATCTTTCCTACTCCCTACTAAAGGTTTGTGCAGAAGTAAGCTAATCCCAAACAAATCCCAAGTGCGTTATCCTTTAGTTAAAATTTTCTATTCCTGTAAGGCCATTTCCACAAAAGCTCAAGGGACTGCATCAGTACTTTGTTGTGACAAACTTAACATTACACCACAAAGTGCTTGAAAGGAGCATGCGTGGGTTCACATCCGGAAAAACTTGTTGTTATTCTGAATTTTTGATACAACGTTGGTTGTGACTCATGAGCTTTTTGTCATTTCAGACTTTGTCAGCATGAACTTAAGGTGAGGATTCCCCCCCCGCCTCCGGCCAAGAGACATGGTACTTATGGGACCAACCGTGGGTCAATTTCAGAATCCATGAGCTTTCTCCAGTGCGGTCAGAATTTGTGTACCGGGCGGAGAAACACAAAGGTCATGGCACTGTAAAGAACAGCAGCCTGAGCAACAAAGAGGCAGCTTAGAACCCGCTTCCCGGAGTCGATACCCTTTGGTAAAACCAGGGTTAGCAGGATGCTGTGCTTAATAGCGAGGAGCTGCATTTCTCTTAATTTAGCTTCCCTGATTATTGAAAAATAGTTACAGGAAGATTAAGCTGTAAATGTAATGGCATTAGCAAATAGCACAGGGAAACGGTGATTCATCAGTCTACAAGGTGCTGGGCGTCCCTACTCCACTTCCTTTGACTTTATTATTAATACTAATGAACAATCATAGCCCGGCTTTCTGGGCGGCTCTCATCGTGGGGTTCCAAGGCACCGTCCTAATACTAACCTGTTCACTTGCACACCTTTGCAGTTCTGCAGTTCAAGGCATGTGAATAGCCAAGGGAGGATGACGGCTCATGGGTGAGTGTCATAACCGGGGGGAGATCTGCAGTCTCGGCTCTGTGGAGATGCCTCCCGGTGGGGGCTGGAAAGAGCCCCAGAGAAAGGGGCAGTGGGGGTCTGTGCCTGGCTGTGGAAAGGCTCATGGGCTCTGGCTCTGTCACTTTCTAAGTGTCAGTTGACTCATCCATCTGTTGAATGGAGTAAGGGATAGAGGGAGATTAACACCTTGACACGGTACAGGTTACGCTGGATAAGTTGTGTAAGCCACAGCATGTGTAGGAAGGGATCAATGACTTCATTCTCCACTTCCTACTTGCAAAATGGGCAACCCAGTCTTGTTCCTGCTCACATAGGTACCCTGAGGACCAAACGAGGACCATCAGCTTTATCAACCAGACCTTTACTCACCCTGAGAGATATCTGGTGCCGTGATGGAGCTGAGTCCACGAGTCCGGGGCCCAGCCCTTGGTGTCCACACGCAAGCTGGCAATAAAAGAAACAGTTGGTAAAACACTCTGTATGATAAGGGAAGGGGTACAAAGAGTTCTATGGACCCAGAAGAAGGGAGAAAGGAAACCTTCCTGTGTTCGTTCATTCATTCATTTATTCGAGAAATTTAACTGAGCATCTGCTATATGTCTGGCATTATTCTAGGTGCTAGGATTAGAGAGTAAACAGGACAGCTCCCTCGTGTTGACTTCCTTCCAGCAACTACAGTATGAATAGATTTGAAATGTCAGGTGCAGTGGTTTCCTGGGCATGCTCCTTCCCCAGGCTCCTTACGCTACAGGAAGCATGACCGAGCAGGGCCCACCAGCCGCGCCTTGAAATCAACCACCGGGGCCGCGCCCTGAAATCAATCACCGTGCCCTGAAATCAAGCACCCACATTGCCTGTGGACTGTTCCCTACCAAGGACCGAGTGCGGCTGGGGTGCTAACACAGACCCTATCTGTTGCAGGGAGAAAAGGAACTCCTTCCTCGGCCCATTTTGGCTCACAGACTCTCCAGCGGTTCTGCTGAAACTACCGGAGAACTCCAGGCTGGCTAGGACTTTGCCCACCTCCGCCCTGCTCCCCTCCACCTGGTCACACCTGTATGTGGGTCTGCCACTCTCTCCCAGCCTTTTCGGGCTGCCCCCATTTCCTTCCACAGACATTTCTCCTAATAAAACCCTGCTTGCTCAATCCCCTCTTGGTGTCTGCTTCAGGGAGAACCCAGATCAATGAGATGTTTTGTAGAATAAAGCAGGGAAAAGGTAAAGAGAGGGGTGGGGTGTAGGGAGCAAGCCATTTGAGCCACAGGAGTGCTCTTAGCAGAGAAAGCTTCAAGGCTGGTGCTCCCGAGAGAGGATCTTAGTGAGGGTGTTGCAGCACAGGGAGGAGCCCAGTGTCCCCCGAGCAGTAAGTGAGGGACGAGGGTAAGGGAAGGGACTGAGACACACATGTAATGACATGAACCTATCAACGTAGAAGCACACAGAACAGTTTCACTGCCCTCAAAGTCCCCTGTCCTCCTCCTATTCATCCCTCCTCCCCCCAAACCCCGGCAACCTCAGATCTTTTTACTGTCTCTATAGTTTTGCCTTTTCCAGAATGTCACATAGTTAGAATCATGCAGTTGGTAACCTTCAGATTGGCTTCTTTCTATTAGTGATATGTATTTAATGTCCCTCCATATCTTTTCATGGCTTGGAGCTCATTTCTTTTTACTACTGAATCATATTTCATTGTCTGGATGGACTACAGTTTATTTATCCATTTTGCCTACTGAAGCACATCTTGGTTGCTTCCAAGTTTGGGCAATTATGAATAAAGCTGTTTCAACATCCAAGTGTGAGTTTTTGTGTGGACACAAGTTTTCAACTCCTCTGAGTAAATACCAAGGGATGTGATTGCTGGATCATATGGTAAGCTCATGGTTAGCTGTGTAAGAAACCATCAACATGTCTTCCCAAATGGCTGTGCCATGTTGCATCCCCACCAGCAATGAGTGAGCATCCCAATGGTTCCACATTCTCCCAGCATTTGGTGTTGCTGGTGTTCTGGATTTGGCTGTTCTAATAGGTGAGTAGTGGGTCTCGCTGTTGTTTTAACTTTCAGTCCCCCGATGAGAGATGATGTGCAGTATTTTCTTACATGCTCACTTGCCATCTATGTATCTTCTTTGGGGAGATGTCTGTGGGTCTTTGGCCCATTTTGTAAGTGAGTTGTTTGTTTTCTTATTGTTGAGTGTTAAGGGTTCTTTGCGAATCCAGGTAACAGTCCTTTATCAGATGTCCTTTCAAGTATTTTCTTCCAATCTGTGGTTTGTCTTCTCATTTTCTCGACTTTCTTTGGCAGACGTTTTTAATTTTAATGACATTTACTTCGTCAATTCTTTCTTTCATGGATCCTGCCTTTGGTGTGTAGCTAAAAGGTGTCACCACACCCAAGATCATCCTGGTTTCCTCCTGGGTGATCTTCCAGTTCTATCATTTTGTGTTTCATTTTTAGGCCTGTGATCCATTTTGAGTTAATTTTTTGTGAAGGGTGTAAATAAAGCCTGTGTCTAGATTCAGGGGTTTTTGTTGTTGGTTTGGTTTGGTTTTTTGTATGAGGATGTCCAGTTGCTGCAGCACTATTGGTTATAAAAATTTTGCTTCATTGTGCTGCCCTTGCTCAAAGATGTCACAGATGAGTTTGTCAAAGATGAGTTGACTACTTATGTGGGTCTATTTCTGGGCTCTCTCTTCTGTTCCATTGATCTATTTGTCTGTTCTTTTGCCAATTCCACACTGTCTTGATCACTGTAGCTTCACAGTAAGTCTTGACTTTGGATCGTGTCGGTCCTTCAACTTTGTTCTTCCTCAAAAATTGTGCTGATTTTAACTTACTGTGTTTTGACTGGCCTAGAACAAAAGAATGAAATGATAAAGTATTTGCTGTTTTGTGTAAGGTTTCTTTTATTTAGCTTACTTTTTGTTGAGATTCACCCATGTCGCAGTGTGTACCAGTACTCCACTCCTGTTGTACTTTTGAGTAGTAACCCGTTGTATGGATATAGGAAAGTCTGGTTAGCTCTTTTCCTGGTGATGGACCCCAGGGGCTATTTCCAGTTTTTGACCATTTATTCATAATGTCAGAATAATCTCCAATTAGTTTTTCTTCCAGCAACTTTGTAGTTTTAAGCTTTATGTTTTGGTCTGTTATGAAACTCAGATGAAATTTTGTGTAGGGCATGAGGTTGAGATCAAGACTCATATTTTGCAGAGTGGCTATCTAGTTGTTTCAGAGCCATGTGTCAAAAAGGGTATTGTTTCTCCACTGAATTACCTTGACACATTGGATGGATATCAGTAAATGAAATTTCGTGATTCAGACCAAACATGTATGAGTGTAGTCTAGACTTTATATCCTGCTTCATTGATCTAATGTCTATTCTTATGCCAATATCACATGACCTTGGAATCAGGTATTCTAACTCCTCTAACTTTGTTGTTGTTGTTGTTTTCAACATTCTAGGTCTTTTGCATTTTCATATAAATTTCAGATTCAGCTCAAGAAATCTTACATAAATGCCCTCTGGTATTTAGATTGTGATTAAATTGAATCTTACAGATCGATTTTGAGAAAATTAATATCTTAACTATATTAGGTCATCCAGTTGGTGGACATCTCTATTTACTTAGATCTTCTTTCATTACTTTTAGTAATGTTTTGTAGTTTTCAGTGTGGAGCTTCTGCACATCTTTTATTAAATTTATGCTGGACTATTTTATAATTTCTGAAGCTATTATAAATTGAATTGATTTTTAAATTAAGTTTTCAATCGTTCATTTCTAGTTTATAAAACTATAACTGATTTGTGTGTGTTGAGCATTCCTCCAGTGACACTGATATATTTACTTACTGATTATGGAAGTTGCTTGTAGATTTCTTAGTATCTCCTATTTAAAAAGTCATGCCAACTGTGAGCAGAGATAGCTAGCTGTTCTCCTTCCTTCCTAACTTTTGTGCCTTTGTTTTTCTTGACTCATTGCGAAGTCTTGGATCCTACTAATATGAAATATAGAAGACAAGAGTGAACAACTTGCCCTGTTCTCATCTTGGGAGGGAAGCAGTGAATAATAAATCATTGAGTTTGGAGTTGGCTTTAGGTTTTTTCATTTTGTTTTGTTTGTATACGACCCTTTTCAGATTGAGAAATTTTCAAATTCTAATTTAGTGAGTTTTAAACATTAATTGGTGTTAAATTTTGTCATGTGTTTTTGTGAATTTACTTAAATGGACATTTGATTTAATTGTATTAATATAGAATATTGTTGATTGATTTTCAGAAATTAAGTCAACCTTGAATTCTTATTCTAACCTAATGTATTTTTATATATATTGCCGACTTTCATTTACTAAAAAGGTTTTTTTTCTTTATTTTTTTAATGGTTTTTTCATGTCTTAGTGTCTTAGTTATGATGTCTTCATAAAACAAATTTCTTACTTTTGTATGTTCTGGAAGGATTTATGGAGGATTGGTATGATTTTTACCTTGAATGCTTGATGCAATTCACCAACATCACTATCTGGGTCTGAAGCTTTACCTGTTAGAAGACTATTGAAAATGAAATCCACTTATTTAATAGATAACTGGGCTAATTGGGCTTTCTATTTCATTTTATATCAGTTTTGGTAAGTTGTATGTTTCAAGAAATGTGTCCATTTAACCTTAGTTGTTAAATTTATCAGCCAAAGTGTTCTTAGTATTCTCTTGCCATTTCTCTAATGTCTGTAGGGTTAGTAATAATCTACCTCTTATGATCCTAATATTAATTTGTGTTGTATCATTTTTTTCTTGATTTGCTAGCTTCAGATTTTCTTGATTTTTCAAAACCTTCATTATTTTTTTCTGTTTTATTGCCTTCTATTTTAATGATTTCTGCTCTTCTTTCTTTTTATATACTTTCCTCTTCTTTCACTGGCATTTTTAGGTTGAATTTTAGACTATTGATCTTGGACCTTTTTCCTTTCTAGCATAAATATTTAAAGCTCGCATTTCCTTGTGTTTTTACTTTAGTAGTATCCCACAAATTTTGTCACATTATATTTTCATTATCACTCAATTTCTTTCTTTGTGGTGGACCATAGGTCAAATCTCTCCTCATTCCCCTTGGACTTAGTTGGCTGCTTGCAGCCTCACACACACACACAGCTCAGGGGTCATCCAGAGATTTTGGCAGCATTTATATGCCAAATATTTTGCTTCTTTTTGTGGCTTTCTTCATTCTAGGATGTCTCCTCCTCCATTTTTCTAACTGATGATATTGCTTTGAACTCTTCCTCTGGCTTTTCAAGGCTGTTGGGTGTTGGTTCCTTTCTGGGTTTTACCCACCTGCTATCTCTGATGAGGTCCTGACATCAGGAAAAAGGAAAATTATCCAGTACCATTCCCTTCTTTCCAGTACTGACTCCCCTCCAGTCTCTGCGTGTTTGTGGCCACTCTCCCATGTCTTCCAAAATCTATGGTTGTTATTGGTGGTAGGGTCTCTCTGATAGAAGCTGCTCTGTCATTATTAGAAGAAGAATATTGCTGGATTTATTTCTAGTGACTTTGAAAAGAGCAAGTTTGGGAAAACAGAAGGGAGTCTGATTATTGGAAGTCAGAGAGTAAATGCTTGGTGAAGAAGTGGAGGGTGCAAGCATAAGAGTGTTTTAAACAAAAGACAGGTGATACTTTGAGATTGTGTATCCTATGTAGATGAGGAGAATTCTTATCTTGTTCACCAGTGTATCCCAGTACAACCCATGCCTACCACAATATCTAGCCCATGCTAGGTAATTAATGTTTGTTGTATAACTTTTTGTTTGTTTGTTGTTGTTGTTGTATAGCTTTGAATGCTCTATGCCTCTTTTATAACTAAATTCTATAGTTTATGTATAAGAACTGACATAATTAGAATTTAAGATGGGCTACATGTAACAGGGACACAAAGTAACAACTTCAACAAAATAAAAGTAAAAGTTTATTTTGCTCTCATGCAGATTTCCAAGCTGATATGATTCTTGTCTTCTGCAAAGCCATCCAGGAGCTCAGGCTTTTCCTCACCTTCAGTGTAGTCCTATATTTTAAGGAAAGAACACAGATGTTGCACACTTGTCACTTCTGTTCATATTCTATTGACCACAGTTTAGTCAGATAGTCATATCAAACTGCAAAGGCTGTTGAGAAGAGTAGTCTTTCCTCTGGGCAGCTACTTAACCAGTAGAAAATCTATTATGGTGGAGAACAGATATTGAGGGACAAGTTCAGTCTCAACAGCAAAATATGAGGATAACAATGTACTAGGGCTTTTATATTCAATTTCATGTCTTTTTTGGAGTTTCATTTTTACTATTTGTAGAAGTTGTTCTAGGATTGCAATGTGCATCCTTAGCTTACTATAGACATACTTCATTTTATTTCTCTTTACTTTATTGCACTTTGCCTATATTGATTTCTTACAAATTGAAGGTTTGTGGCAAGCTTGCTTCGAGCAAGTCTATTGGCACCAGTTTCCAACATTTGGAAAGTGAGCGTTTGCTTACTTCATGTCTCTGTGACACATTTTGGTAATTATCACAGTGTTTCAAACTTTTCCATTATTATTATATATATTATGGTGATCTGTGATCAGTTATTATGAATCACTGAAATTTCAGGTGAGGGTTAGCATTTTTAGCAATAAAATATTTTTAATCAAGGTATGCAAATTATTGTTTTAGACATAATGCTATTGTACACTTAGTAGATTACAATACCATGTACACACAACTTTTATGTGCACTGGGAAACAAAAGATTCATTTGATGTGCTTTATTGTGATATTTGCTTTATTGTGGTGGTCTGGACCCAAACCCAGGGCATCTCTGAGATGTGCCTGTACTTTCTACTTAGATACTGTATCATTTCACTCTTCAAAAATATAAGAACTTTACAGAAATATAATTTATTTTCCCACCTTATACCTTGTGCTGTTGTTATAATAAATCTTACTTCTCTGTCATAATAATACTATTTTCCCTTTAAACAATAAATTGTCTTTTAAGGAAATTAATAAAATAAAGAAGCTCTATGTTTTAAATATGTGGTCACATATTTACCATCTTCTGTGTTTCTATCTGGCACCATTTCCCTTGAGCTTAAAATACTATATTTAGTATTTCTTATAGTGCAATTCAGATGGTGATTAATTTCACCCTCATTTTTGAAAGATACTTTCACTAGGTATAGAATGCTGTAGTGACAGTTGTTTTCCTTTAGTGCTTCAAAATTGCAATGCCATTGTTTTCTGGCCCTCGTTCTTTCTGATGAGAAGTCAGCCATCATTCATATTGTTTAATATGCTATGTGTAATATGCTGCTTTTAAAATTTTTTTCCTTTAACTTTGGTATTCAGCATTTTGATCATGATGTATCTAGACACAATTTTCTTTGTATTTATCCTACTTGGGGTTTGCTGTGCTTCTCGGATTTGTTAGTTAATTTTTTTTTTCACCAAATATGTAAACATTTTGATCATTATGTTTTAAAATATATTTTCTGTCCCATTTTCTGTTTCACCTTTAATTTTAGGATCTATGTGAGATCACTTGAAATTATCTCAGAGGTCACTGAGTCTTACTTCAAATGTTCTAAACTCATATTTATCTTCTTGCCCTCAGCTTGGAAAAATTCCATTTCTTTTAAAATTCTCTGACCCCTTCCTTTTCTGTCTTCAATCTCTGTTGAGCTCATTTGGTATTTTTAAAAAATTTTAGGTACTATAGTTTCTTTCTTTTTTTTTTTTTTAAAGATTTTATTTATTTATTTGACAGAGACAGACACAGCGAGAGGGGGAACACAAGCATGGGGAGTGGGAGAGGGAGAAGCAGGCTTCCTGCTGAGCAGGGAGCCCAATGTGGGGCTTGATCCCAGGACCCTGGGATCACAACCCGAGCTGAAGGCAAATGATTAACAACTGAGCCACCCAGGTGCCCCTAGGTACTATAGTTTCTAATTCCAGAATTTCCATTTGGTTCTTTTTAGTTTTTGCATTTTCTCTGATATTTATCATAGCTGCTTTCAATCTTTGTCTGCTGAGTCCAACATTCTTGTCATCAAGGAGATGTTTCTATTGAATATTTTCTTCTTGCTCATGAAAAAATTTTCCTGGTTTTACACATAGCTAGTAATGTTTTTAATACTGGACACTGTGTGTGATACATTATAAGGAGTCTGCATTACATTGTCGTCCTTTAAAGAGTGCTGAGCCTTGTTTAGTCTGATGGTTGATTTATAGGCTGCTCTCCTTAATCCTATCTGTTTGGTTGTAGGGTTTTTTCAGGAGGAAGAAAGGATATCGAGGGTAGCTCTTACTCTGGATTATGGTTCTGACTCTTAATGTATACCTTTTCAGGTGTCTTAACTGAAACTACAGTGGATTAATGAGGACTTTTCCATGTAATGTGAAATTTCTAGTATTGCTATTCTCTCAACTTCGTAGAAGCTATTCTAGGGTAGGATTTGAGGAGTCTCACCCCTTGTGAATACACTCAGCCATTGGCCAACCACCCACAGGGAACCCCTTCTGTACCTCTGTTACAGCTCTTTCCTCCCGTATTCTGCTTCACAAATTCCTGCTGCTTCAGTGGCACCAAACTCTAATCTCTACCTCTTCATCTCAGTGGGGCCACTGTGCTCTGCCTTGTCCCCAGGAAGAGAGCTGGGATGAATGTCAGGTTCACCTTTCCTACAGCATTTTTACAATGAATTCTTATTTATCTCTCTCTCCCTCTCTCTCTCCCCCCACCAATCTCTTCCTCTCTCTCTCTCTTTCTCTATCTCAGAGATATCATTCTTTCACTATTTTCCAGTCCTGGAAACATTTGCCTTATATATTTTATCCAGGTTTATCAATGTTTAAAGAAGGGAAAGTTTAGGACTACTTCTTTGTCCCAGAAGTAGAAATTTTAGACCTACTTTGTCTCATGAAGAGTATCCTTAAAGCAAGCATGGCCAGACTCTTTTCCTTTTCATGGCCCACTATTGAGACTGGTCCAACTAGGTACTTGTCATGTAGTTGACTCATTGTGTAGGATCCTGGGTTGTAGCCCCGGAAATCACTGCCATTCCCTGACTTTCCCTTCTCCATTTCCCCCACAACATTATCTACCATTTAGAGGGGAATTTATTAGAACAAAATGTCCTTTTGACTGAGAAGTCCATCATACACTGGGTCCCATCTTCTTTTCCAGTCGTATTTTCAATATCTCCTCTTGAGGAACAGATACTAAACTTACCCACTCGCTATCCCTGTTTTGTCTCCACATTTCTAACTGTAGGATGTTACAATCTCCCTTGATTTCCCTAGACCGAAGCAATCATTCTCCACTCTGTCCTTTTGTCTTTACTGTCTGAACAATTCACTTAGCAATTAATCATGTCTTGTCTTAGGTTATCTCTTCTCTCATTGTCTAGAACTGACATTTGATTCTCTTATTATATAATTCTTTATAAAAATATCTTGCCTCCCACTACAATATAAGCTTCTTGATGGCAGGGCCCATGACCTATTGTTTATACCCCGTCTAGCATAGTATTTTGCATATATATTTGATCATGGTCACATGCTTGTTAATGAGAATGTTGGCTCAGCCTGGGACACAGGCAACTGTACTTGCAGAAGAGTCAAATTGGATGCTAATGCATTAATTTCATTAGGCTTAGTCCATGCTTAGTCCCAAATTACTTGTCCTTTTGGATCAAGAAAGGAAGCTTGTTTATTGCCCCTACTCTTGAGCCTTATGTTAGAGAGAGAGGAACTCTTATGAATTCTGGACTCTATCCCCAGTGGAGGTACCACCAACCAGCTGAACTGGTCCTGGTTTCCTTCTCTACTTTTCTCATTAGATGGTTGGGTTTGACTCATACACAGGGCACAACAAGCAGTAAAAAGCTGATTCTCTGCCTCTTCCTTGTCTATCAGCCTTTCAGATGCCTCATAATGGAGGTCCCAGCTGATGGGACCAGGGCAAAAGGCAATGCAGGGAGGGGCAAGTGGGGAGGAGGGAGCCTGTTTTCCTGGGGGATAGCTGGTTAGCTGAAAGTTTCAGCAGCCAACAGGAAAATTCTTTGACTCAAATCACATTCTTTTGTTTTTTGCCATTGATTCTAATATGACCATTTCAGGGCAGTTAGTGGCAAGTGCGTGTAGGTCCCAAAAGTGTTCTCCAGATTCCTGAAGGCTTTGCTCAGTTGATTAAGAAATACTTTCTTTGAAACCTTAAAGACATTGTGAAAATGTAGGAGAGGTTGCCAGAATACAAGAACTAACCTAAGGTGGCTCTGTCCTATTGCCTCCAGCTCCAAAACCCACAGCTGTTGAGCTGCAGGCATATTGGTCCTTGTGGTGGAAGGAAAAATGTGTTTCCTCACATCCTAGCAAGTATTTGGGTTTCCTACAGCATTTTTACAATGAATTCTTATTTATCTCTTTCTCCCTCTCTCTCTCCCCCCACCAATCTCTTTCTCTCTCTCTCTCTCTTTTCTGTCTTCCCTTCCCTCTCATATTCTATCACTTGAAAATTCCTGCAGCTGCAAGTCAACTGAGAGCAGCTTAGGCCATGTGCACACTGGTCCCAGCTAATAAGAAGTCTGGTAGAAGTCAATTCCAGGGTTAGGTCAGTGCTTGGCAAGGTCAGGCCTCTGGGCTGATGGTTTCTGTTAACTTTTGAACTTCGCCTTATAATTTCAAAATGGCAGCCCAGTTACAAGCGTTAAACCTCATGCAATTGTGTTCATCAAGGAGAGGGAGTAGGAAGAAAAAGAACAAAAGAAATTTCCCCCTCTTACTCCACCCTCCTTTATCAAGAAGGATACCTTTCCAAGTAGCCCCAAATAGACCTTCCCATTAAGTCACTGGACCCAGTAGGCAAAGAGAAATTGGAGTCCCATGGTTGGCTTAGAGCAAGCATAATGTATCTTCAGGCCTGGGAAGAGGACTTACCTTTCATAAGTACCTAAATATCTGTGCCCTAAGCTGAACAAATTTGGAGTTACCTCAGCAAAATTAGGTGAAAAATAGCTGTGGGGAAAGAGTTTAATGCTCTATGTCTCTCCCTCCTCCCCTGAGGAGGGCAGAAAATGAGGCTAACACACAGACAATAACCCTGCCTGGGTTTTAGTGGACCCCTTACAACAGATTGTTGCATGGGAGAAAACATGCAGTTTGGAATGAGAAGGGTTAGGTTCAAATCCTGCTTTGCTACCTGTTAGCTGTTAAGATTTGAGCAGGTTACTTAACACACCCAGCCTCAGTTCCCTAATATATATATAGCAGAGTTAATGGGGTTGAGGAAGGTGTGGATAAGCATAGTGACCATTGTCTGAGGGCTTCTGTGTGTGCCAGGCAGTGTTCTAAGATGCCCTCTGTGGGAATGACACCATGTATGGTCCCTACGCAGGACTGTGGGTTGGACCTGTGAATATGATGGATGTCATTTCTAAGTGTTGTTATATGGCAGAGGAGAAAGGATTTAATTAAGGTCCTAATCAGTTGATTCTGAGTTAAATAAAAGGGATATTATTCTGGGTGGACCTGACCCATTGGGTGAGCCCTTTAAAATATAGCCTAGGCATTCCTTGAAGTCAGAAGTTCCAAAAAACAGAGACTCTTTCTTTCTCTTGTTGGCTTTGAAGAAGCAAGCTGCCATGAGTTCTGCAACCTCCAGGAAATGCATTCTGTCAACCAGCCAAGAGAGCTTGAAAGTGGGCCCTTCCTCAGTCAAGCCTCCAGATGAGAACACAGTCTGCCAACACCTTGATTTCAGCCTGGTAAAAAGCCCTGAGAAGAGAACCCAGCCACACTGTGTCAAATTGCTGCCTACAGAAACCATAACATAATAAAATGAGCATGGTTTTAAGCCCCTATGTTGGTGGTAACTTGTTATACAGCAGTAGAAACTTAATACAGGTGGTGTGCTAGACCTTTTATAGACCTTATCAGGTGAATGCTTACCATATCTCAATAGGGTTGAGATTATCATCTCTTGAATCTCTGTTGAGGGACAAATTACAAGGATTGTGATGTCAGTTGTGTAATGTGTGGATTATCCAGGCACATATGCTCTCTTTTCCTCTTGTTACCTACCTTCAGGTATGTCTCTGTTTCCGAGCTCCCTTAACTTAGAGAAGGCAGTTGGAGGGAAGTAGGTGAAACCCCAAGCTCATTGCATTTCTTGCTGACTGCATTGGCAAACAGAATGGCAGGTTACAAATACACTGGTCTGTCCCTTTATGTTGCAAGCTCCTTCAAGACCGAACCTGCAAATTCATCCTGGCACACAGTAGGTGTTCAGTCTTCATGGATTGAATTGCATTAAGGGAAGTGGACTGCAAAAGCTGGTTGAAATAAAACTTCTAAATTGTTTGAAGTTTTCCCTTTGCTCATGTTATGCTGAGCTTCAAGTGCAGCGTGTAATTGGGTTTAGATGGTGCCCTACTCAGCATGAGTGTTTAGATTTGTGGTTCCCTGTCTGGGATGGCAAGGACAGAATTTTCATGTGCAGTGAGCTTCTCATCGACCTAAGCAGTGTGGAAGCTCATCTCATGCCACTGTAGTTCAGGGTCACTGGGATTATTAGCACATAAACAAGGAGATGCTTGTAGTTGGCAAGTTCTGGAATACTGGATGCTTGCTCCTTGTTTTGCACATTCACAGCTGGGGGAATCTGAAGTGGACTCAGGGGCACATGTGTCTGGCTTTGACATCTTGTAATGGAAGAACATGTTGCCCAATGACCTTACTATTGAAAGACTGAGAGTATCTGATTTGGAAGTGAGTAAACAGCAAAGTTCTTTTGAGGGAGAAACAAACAAAATTAAGACAAGCCAGGGAGGCTGGATCCAGATAAACTGTGCCCATGGAGCTCAGGAAATTAACTCAGCATGGAGGTGACATCTTCCCAAGTGGTGTGTGCAGAGCTTAGAGCCATGTGACCCAGGGGAAGTCTGTCTCTTGCTGACTTTGAAATAGAGAGAATTCACCCTTCTGTGGATATTTGCTTGCACTGTAAACCATAACCTCTTCTCTGTGATCCAAACTAGCAGATTTAAAGGATATTCATCAGATCAACTCATTTCATTGTCCTAGCTGTTCCTCTGTTTTTCAGCTCCATGAGTCTGGTTAACTGGTCTCAGCTAAATAGGTGGGGCCAGTGCTTTTGCAGGGATGCGATCTGTGGTTCTGTCTATTCTGTCAGTAAGTACCTAGGGGAGCTCTGGATCTCCTTTGAGATACGGCTTTAATTTCCCTCATCAAAATCCTTTCTGGTGTGACATGCTGGCCTTGGCATCACCCTTGTTGATGAGGACCACCTTCCACTAATCAGCATACTTTCTCCTCCAGGTAAGCTGTTCAGTTTGATGCAGAAATTCCCCCCCCCACTTATTATTTTTAGTTTAGACCCATTTTTCTTTTTTTAAATTAAATTCAATTAGCCAACCTATAGTATATCATTAGTTTCAGATGTAGAGTTCAATAACTCATGAGTTGCTTATAGCACCGAGTGCTCATCACATCACATGTCCTCTTTAATGCCCATCACCCAATTACCCTATCCCTCTCCCGACCTCCCCTCCAGCAACCCTGTTTGTTTCCTATAGTTAACGAGTCTCTGATGGTTTGTCTCCCTCTCTGATTACTTCCCATTCAGTTTTCCCTCCCTTCCCCTATGATCCTCTGTGCTGATTCTGATATTCCACATATGAGTGAAACCATATGATAATTGTCTTTCTTTGATTGACTTATTTCACTCAGCATAATACCCTCCAGTTCCATCCACATCGCTGTAAATGGTGAGTATATTTTTTCTTAATATTTTTCCTAATTCTTTGATTTTTTTTACATTTTAAAAATATTTAATATGAACTTGCTAGGAGTATTCTTTCTTGAGAATCAAATTGTTATTTATGGCATTTCTGGAAACTAGAGTGGTGTTAGATTGGGTTGTGAGTTAAGTAAGTAAATGACATTTGAAGGTGATGTGCTTGATTCCCAACCAAAGGCTCCCATGGGCACTGGCCTGCAGCAGCCAGGAACACAGCAATGTTACCCAATTTCCATATAACCAGCCTATTAACATGCCAGTGGCCTCCGAGAGCCATGACTTGCAATGCTGGGAGAAAATAATGCTGAAATCAGTGGATAGAAAATGAGAGCTCTTCTGAGAATTGAACAGAGCCTGTGAGTGAGTGATCAGGAAGGACATCTGCTGCCTGGGCTCAAGGGGGTCAGTGCCTTTCTGTGGATGAAGGTGGTGCGGCATCAGCATGGGGCTCTTCCTCACTCTCTCAAGGCCAGGCCCCTGAACTTCAAGTGTGGATTGTATGGTGGAGTGTGCACTCTGGTTGGGTCACAGTGGAATCTGTCCCCATCAAGAAGATAGCAGCTGGCGCATCAGGGGCTCCCTTGCTCTGCCATAGGCTGTGGGTTGGAGATGATGATAGGAACCAAGATCAAGTAACACAAAAAGAAGCAGCGCTTCTCACAGCAGGTGAGAAACTCCATGAAACTTTTCATTCCAAAGGCTGCAAGGTTGACTAGTTCTTTGAACAGTTAGTGTAGGCAGAAGCGCAGATAAAATACTTCAGTAAGATTTTAAAGGGACATGGGATGTTGGGTGGGTGAGTTTTATGAAGCTTTGAGATCGCCTGGTGCCCCCATAAACTCAGCACCTTAGACTGGCTTGGAGCATGCGTGTAACTTGGAATAGTTCTTGTGTGGGTTCACCCATTTTTCATGTTTAAAGCTACTCTTCAAAAAGATATCTTACAGACATTGTGGTTCTAGCACTCTGGACTTATTTAGCAGCCCTCCCCCTCGCCCCCTGTGGAAAAACCACTTCAGCCCATAAATAGGAATCAGGTGTCTAGGGTTTGCACTCCAGTGTATGGCACATGAACAGGGATGAGGGAGCAGGGAGCAAATGTATGTGTTGGAGGTGTGGGGGGGTGAGACCCAGCCCTTCTGGGCAGTGGTGATGGGGCAAACTCTCACTAAGGAAACAGGAAACAAGTAGTCAAGTGAATGAATCTGAGACATGAGCACTGACCTACTGATGCTGTGATTGATTTCCAAACGCATCGTCCAGACAAGTGCGTTGAGTTAGAGGCAGTGAAGCTATGGCAAGGTGGGTGCTGCAGGTTGAGGTTTATGGACAAGATGGGGCTTCACGTCTTGAACAAAGGATGGAATTCACTGGGAGAAGGACAATATGTGCAAAGGCATGGAGTAAACCAGCCTTGAACTCAGTGGAAAATGATCCAAGATCTACCTTCTGTGATGTGGGAGTGCCATTTCATTCTTGTGAGGTAGGTACTCCAGGCTCAAAATCCCTGGATGCAGTGAGTACTCCCACACCTGCTATTTTTCTGAACAAGGGTGCATAGACCCAGTTTCCCTCCCTCTGGGTTTGACCAGTGGGAGGTACTTGCAGGAGGACAAAGGTGAGAGATCAGATATGTTTTCCACCTCTAGCTCCTGCTTCACCACCACTGTAATTCTGGAAATGGCTGGGACTTCCACCAGGTGACCCCTTTCCCTTCATGGGGCTCCGGTAAACACAGCCTGTGGTTGGTAAAGCCTTACACTCTTGCTAGTCTTTGAGCAGCTTGCAGTATCTCATTGGTTCCTTTACCTTAATCTGTCCCCTTTTATTTCCTGCTAGAACCTGACTGATACACCCTCCTTTCCCACCTTCTTGAACACCTGTATCAGGCAAGATTTTTCCATGAAAGTGACAGATACCCGTTTTGGAATGTCTTAATTGGAGTGAATTTATTGGCACACAAAGCTGAAAAGTCAGGGTATCTAGATTCAGGCAGAGATGGATCCAGGTGCTCTGCATCTCTTGGCTCTTCTTTTCACATGCTGGCATCTTTCTTAGCCAAGCTCTTCACTTGAGGTAGAAAGATGGGGAACAACAGTTTCAGGCTGACAGTTCTACCAGCTGAGCCACCATAATGAAAAGATGACTGTTGTTGTTGTTGTTTTTTCCAGTGCAGTTCCAGTAGAAGTTTTGATATCCGCTCTGAGAGGCCTAGGAGAGGCCTAGGTCATATGTCTACTCCTGGAATGAGGTTAGGAGATGTGAAAGTGGGAGGGAGGAGCACCATGGACACCCCCTACTCCACCGCATGGACTAAGGATGGGGGAAGCATATTTCTCCAGTGGAAAACCAGGGGGAAGAGAATGCTAGGCAGGCAAGAACAAAAGACGCTTGCCATGAACCTGAACTTGGTTTATTGAGCTGTCTCAACTTCACAGGAATTTTTTTTTCCCCTGATCTCCTTCATTAACCATGCTATGTTGAACCCTCCTTTCCTGTTACTTAATGATGTCTTGGCAGATTTAATTGCCTTCTAGTTACTGTCAGTTATTAAATCAATCCAGTCCTGTTTGAAATTCTTTTTTTGTAAATGTTTCAAAACTCTTCCTGACCCCATGCAGGCCAGACCCTCACCTGAGGAACTTGGAGGATGGCTATGCATGTGAAGGTGGGGGTGGTATGGAGGTGGCTCCTACCTCTTGCACTTTTCTAGGCTCTGACACATCTGGAGTCAGGGATCTAAAGGAAAAGGGACAGGAAAACAGTGACCACTTAATGAAAAGAGCCACTGGTGGGGGTGAGCTGTCCCTGATCCTGAAATGCTTCTGTTGGTGTTTGCCACCATTGATGGTCTCTGTGTAGAGACTGATTGTGGTTTTCCAGGAATGTAGTGTTCACTCGTACTGCAAAAACCTCCATTACTGAGGATGACTCAAAGGGGGGGGTCCAGTTTCTATACCCCTCCCTCCCTTATGCACCTGCAGCATCTCCACAACTCCTGCATCCTCCTTGAACCTCCATAATCCTTCACATAAAAGCACAAGAAGCCCAGAAGTTCTTTCTGTGCATTCTGAGGGCTGTGGGAGATCAGGATAAGGTGGAAGTTGCTCCTGCTACCTTCACAGACCCGTTGCACACTTCTTCCATCTTCTCTGGCTGGAGCTGTTTTTTTTTTTTTTTTTTTAACCAAGCTTTCCACCTTCAAGTGAAATATAGGCATGGATCTATGTCCACACGTGCTTCCCCTTCAAAACTCAAGGGACTTCTGCTATGTTCCCACAAGGACCTCTTATAATGATGTCCTCTAGTACCATAGTGGGACTGTAGGTCTTGCAGTTCAGCAAGACCCAACCAGGGAATAAGCAAGTGTTTGGTAAATAAGCAACCGTAAGAATCAATTGTGCAAACATGCACACTTATGAGATTCAGAGGGATGCTACTAGCAATGACCTTGGGGCAGCAAGTAGATCTGCCCCAAGCAAACCAAGGCACACTGCCTTTCTATTGTCTGTAAGTGATTCTTCTAAAGCCCCCCACCTATGTGGTTTTAGGGAAAGAAGTGTAAAGCTCCCATCCCCCATTGGAAGGGGAGGAAATGACCTCTTATCTTAGCCCCACATTCCCACTCCATGACCCCCGCCTGATAATCTTGGTAATGTTCTCTCTCTTTCTTTCCTTGTTTTTTTTTTTTCCTAGTTTCTATATAGGCTCAGGAGGAGGGGTCGGTGTAGCAGCTGATCCCAGAAGCTCTGCTGCTTATGCCTGAGTAAGCTCAGGTGACGCTTCTTTATGGCTTCCTGGCTCTTTTCAGGTGTGTTAGAGTGTCCTTTATTTAGCTTTGAGGGCTTAGCAGCAATTCTGGGAAAACAGGAGCCATCCCAGTTGGCATGTACCAGCCATGTTTCTCAATCGCAAGCAACAGAAAAAAGCCTTTGGCCAATTTAGTAGAAAATGAGTTTATCCAAAGACATTGCCTACCCCAAAGGCCTCTGGGACAGCCGGAGAACCAGTTTGTTAGCTACACAGTGAAATCACACCCCATAACTGGTCCTATGCAACTGACACGTCAGTCCTGCTCCATGGCTGTGCTGTTAGAACCCCTGTCACCAAGGCCACTTAAAATGCAATGTAGCTGCTGCCCAACCCCCTTGTGCTAGAATCAATTCCCCCACACCCCTGCTTCTTTGTATGAGCAGCTGTCAAACCAAAACCTGAGCATGCATCTGGCTGCTGAAGTCTGAGTCCTGTGCTAAAGTCCTAGAACCAGAGGAGAGGGAAGCAAGGATTGTGCCACCCTAATTTTTTCTCTAGGGTGGAAGGCTAGCTCTGTGTCCCCAGGTGAGTGTTTCCACAAGCCTAGTGAGAAGATTCAGACGCTATGTGATTGAAAATTATGCAATGTCTACCTGCTTAGGGTGATCAGCTAAGAGATGGCCCCCAAAGGTATTAGGTCCTAATCCCCGGAGCCTGTGAATATGTTATCAGACATGGCAAAGAAACTTTGCAGATGGTATTAAATTGAGATGGGGACTTACCATGATAAGGACAAAGTCATACGTAGACTTGTACTCTTGAAACTAATATAACACTGTATATTAATTATACTTCAATAAAAAAAAATTGAGATGGGAAGATTATCCTGGCTTAGGTGGGTGGGTGGGTCCTCATCTAATCTCAAGGACCCTTCTAAGAAGGGGGCAGAGGGAGATGTGAAAAACAAAGAGGTGGGAAAGTTAGGAGGATAGGACCATGAGTCAAGGAATGCAGGTGACCTCCAGAAGCGAGAAACAGCCAGGAAAAGACTCCAGAAAGACTCTGATTGTAGCCCCATAAGTCTTATTGTGGACTTCTGGCCTCCAGGATTGCGAGAGAATAAATGTGTGTTGTTTTAAGCCACCAAGTCTGTGGTAATTTGTCACAGCAATCACTGGAAACCAATATACCCAGTAAACATTTGTGGGTTGAACAAAAAGGAAGAGAGTGTTTTCCACACATTTGCAAGCACACTGTGGCTGAGAACAGCATGGTCTGGGGAGAAGGAAGAAGTGCCCCTTATGTGTAGCCAGTGAGGGGCTTCCAGCTGCTTCTGCTGGAGAGAGAAAATAATCTGAAAAGTACCCTTCTTTTGGCCTATGTGGCCTTGGAGTTTAAACAGTAAAAGAGAAAGATCTTTCCAAACCGCCCTAACAGCAGCCAAAAACAGAAGTGTTTGGAGGCAAGAAGCCACTTGCAGGCCCATGATTGAAAAACAACTCATGCTTAGGGGCTTAAGGTATCTGGAGAAAACAACAATGTTTAGAGAGGAATTGTTGAGGAAATAGCTCTTATATCAGCTGGAAAATTCATCACACACTGTTCCTGTTCCATTGGCAGTGATTTGTGCCTCTCTATGAACCTCTTTTGGGGAGGAAAGTCCCCTGCAGTTGGAGGAGGTATCTCATTGGGAGCTCTGTGGTGTGCAAGTTCCCCGAGCCACAGTTACGCTCAGCTTCATTCTCCTTCCCATCCCATTCTCCAGTTCTGTGGGAAGAAGAGTGGGATTAATGGTTTGTTGTAAATTGTAGTGAATTGTGTAAGACTGATGAATCACAAATCTGTACCTCTGAAACAAATAATACATTATATGTTAAAAAAAAAAAAGATAGTAGGAAGGGAAAAATGAAGGGGGGGATCAAAGGGGGAGACGAACCATGAGAGACTATGGACTCTGAGAAACAAACTGAGGGTTCTAGAGGGGAGGGGGGTGAGGGGATGGGTTAGCCTGGTGATGGGTATTAAAGAGGGCATGTTCTGCATGGAACTCTGGGTGTTATGTGCAAACAATGAATCATGGAACACTACATCAAAAACTAGTGATGTAATGTATGGTGATTAACATAACATAATAAAATAAAATTAAAAAAAATTGTAGGGTGTGTGAATGGGGTGGGGGCCAGAAGGGGGCAGCAGAAAAAGCTCTGTGTTCAGCTTCACATGGATTGGTTTCGACAATCAAAATGGTGTTAATGTCTTTTTCCTGCTGCTTATAGAATTACCTCTTCAAAAAGCATCTTTTAAAATGGTGGTTCCATTTTTGTTGAACTGTGTATTTGAAGAAAATGATCAAGTCCTAGGTCTAGAAGAGAGGGGTCCTGGGGAGTTCCCCAGTCCTGGGCACTGCCTCTGACTTCACTCTGCTATCCCTCATCCTATTAGAGTCTTGGTTAGCACCCTGCATTTTTACATTATACCACTTATCTTAGTTATAATGAGAAAATGAGCTGTATAATCATTTGCCTAGTGTCTGTCTGCCCTATTGGAATGGAGGCTCGGTGGGCAGGCCCATAGCTACTTTGTCCACACTAATGGCCCCATGCCCACCCTTCTCCTGCAGTACCTCACATTGCCCTGTTCAATCTTCTTATTGGAATCATCCTTTCTGAAATACCCAAGTTCATTTATTTGTTTGCTTGTTGATTGCACCCCTTGGCCATTAGAATTCCCTGCACGCTATCAATGCCCCTTGGGTTGTTTTGTTCATTGTATATAGACAGAGGGTGAGGAAATCTCCTTTCTCTGTCTTTATATTTCAATGTGAAGGGAAATGCAATAGGATGGCATCCTGGCATCTTTCCCTCACTTACTTGGTGGGTGACCTCTCTAGTTAGTGAGTTTAGGGAGGGAACTGGTCTTGCACATCTCCTCCTTTGGGGTCTGCCTGCCTGTATAAGCTCAACTGCAAGGTCTCTGCCCTGCAGGGGGCTGGGTTCTTGCATTTCATCCATACCTGAAATTGGATGCTTGATTCAGCCCCATTCTGGGTTCAGTATTGTAAAGTTCATTATAGAAGCACTCCTCTAAACCAGCCTCAATCAGCCACGATGCTGACATTTTGATCTTCATCTGCCTAATCCTGTTTCTATATCTTTGTAGCTCCAAACTTGGTTAGAGGACAAAGGGTTCATTTGTTGGGCCCCTTTATTCCCTTACACACAGCCCTATAGACAGATCCATCCCGAGGTCTGAGAAAGTACCTGGGACATAGTAGGTACTCTACTTATTTTTAGTTTTTAAATGATGCATAGATGAATGAATTTGATGCCTGTTATAATCATTTGTAAAAAGCAGGCCTCCTAAATATCTGTTGAAATAGTTCATTCAGTTAACTAGACATCTATGGAATCCCTACTAAGCATGCAGCATTTTCCTGGTCTGGGTTATCTAGCCCATGTAGCTAACACAGACCTTGGGAGAAACCTGGTCTGAAGGGACTGAATTAGGTTTGAAGTTACTCGTGTTTGTGACTTCAGCAAATGTCATTACCAACTGGATTTTCAATCCTACAAGCCAACAAGCCAATGGGATCCCTAAATCTGCTCAGGACTCGCACTAATCAGAAACCTCAGCTGATGTTACCTGATGAGAGGAGAAGGAAATGAATCCTGGTTTTTCCTTGTACTTCTACTTTTTGTCCCCCACCTGGGTTTGCCACTGCCAGAAACACGAAGTTTGACTCTTAAAAATAAAGATTTTAGTATGCTGATTTTGAATGGCATCACCATGCTTGACTTTAATTGTCTTGATGACCCAAGAACAACAGGGATTTGGAATCGATTATGTTGGTAGATAAATCAATCTGAATTCGATTATTTAAACAGCAACAAGCGTGTATGCACATGTGTGTGTGTGTCCAAAGTTCTCTTGATTGAGACGTTTGGATTTCTGAATGAGCCCATGGCAGAATACCATTGAGGATGACTCCTTCTACGTGACCCCTGTCTCAATAAGTACATTTCTTAATTGATGGATGGGTCTTGGTAGTGCTATTTGCAAGGACAGGCTCTTTTATTGGAAAGGATACAGATGTGCACTAATAGGAAATTATGGATCATTTCCTTGAAGAACTCTCTTTAGAATTTCAGGAAATGAGTGTTTGGGGAAATGGAATTTAAGATGTTAAAGCAGGTTTTCTGTGTAATTGGAGACTTCCCAAACTAGGTATGAGGCTTATCTAACATGCCTGTGCCCTCTAAATGAAACATAGGTGCAATTTCCATTTTCATCAAGAAAATGTAAACAAAAAATTATTTACTGGTCTGTTTGCTTTTTAGAGTTTGTTAGGGGCTGAATGCTTATGCCCTTCGCCTCCAAATCCCCCAAATATGTTGAGATTCTAACCCCCAATGTGATAGTTTTACAAGGTGGAGACTTTGAGGGTGATTAGGTTGTGAAGATGGAGACCTCATGAATGAGGTTAGTGCTCTTATCAAAGAGACCCCGGACCTCCCTCACCCCTTCCTCCACATGAGGACACAGTGAGAAGACACGGTCTATGAAACAGAACATGGGCCTAGAATCTGTCAGCACCTTGACTTGGACTTCCAGCCTCCAGACTGTGAGAAATAAGTGTTTGTTGTTTAAGGCACCCAGTTTATGGCATTTTTGTTATAGCAGCCCAAACTGACTAACACAGTTGTGTAGAGGTACCAAGAAAGTACATCAATTAAACCCTCTACTTTTCTGATATTTGGGGATACAGAGCCCCAAACTCAGCTTCATGTCTGAAGCATTATGCTCAATCTGTCAATATTTCAGCTAATAAATAGCATCTAGGAAATGGCTCTCTTAGAGTGACCACACCTGAGGAAGCATCAGTGGTAGACTATCCAGGGCCCCCTCTACCCAGAGCTGGGACCTGAGAGCGTGCACTGTGTCTCTCTTCTTTACTCAACTGGTCAATACTTGGAAGGAATTTCAACTCCTGTTGTTCGGTTTTATGTCTTGCTCCACAGACAAAAGTAGAGGAAAGGCAGTCATGTAGGAGGTGGTGCTCTAAGAGGACTGAAGATAGTTGGTGATGGTGTGTGTGTCACTGAGGAAGTATTCCTGGAAACCCCCTCATAGAAGACTTAGGGATCTAATTGACTTAATTACAGGATAGAAAGAAGGGAATTACCATGCACATGGCAAGAGGGACCCAGATGTCACTTTGAATCATTTTGCCTCCTGGTAACTGTTTTCAAACAGGAGAAAGGAAGGGCTTGAAGCTTAAACAAAAGCAGCTCAGCTGGAAACAGATGTGCTCACTGACACTATGGCAACGTGAATGCACCAGCCACAAATGACCGCAGCCAGCTCTCTGTCCCTGGCAGGCTTGCATTCAAGGTCAAGTTAACAATGCACAACATCGTCCATCGTGTGTATTGACACTGAGTGACAGTGAGCTGTGGACTAGCAGGGCAGTCACAGACGTGGATCCTATGAGCAATAAAAAGGGATTAATGGGTTTCTGCAGTTCTGGATTTCACTTACGTTGAAAATAAATATTTATAAGTGCCTGGGGATATATTCCAAGATAAAGGACATAGATACTTATATATATACATCCATACATCCATACATCCATACATATTATTTTACAGAGTAGATTTAATCTTACTTTTTCTTTCTAAGCAGGACTATGGCTTTGCAGAGTGTTGAAAGAACGGAAATGGGCCAACATCACTGTTTGAATAAATCCAAGTGGAAATTTCTAATCATTCTGGTGATTTGAAGGCTGAACTCCTCTCACCTTGACCTGTCCTGATAGGACACTGTGCCCTTATTTTACTCTGGGAGTGTCAAAACTAGGTCACCATAGGGAGAAAATGATTCCCACAAGAATACACTGTGATGAGATTAAGACCCAGCGTACCTGAGTGGCTAGTCTTTAATTCAGTCTCCATGGCCACACCATTCTCTAGAGGTTGCCCTTTGACAGGAATTGCCTAATTAGTTGATTAAAAAAATACATATTCCTACCATTTAATCTAACACAGCTATTAGAGAACCGAAAGTGAAATATCCCTGGTACTGCTGTTACTCCATCTGCCCACAGCATCTCTGGGGGTACAGGCACTGATGCACCTGAGCATAGATGGGTCTTCCCCAGATGGGAGAATACCTGCCTGTAAGCTCTGGATTCTTACTTTACTGCTTTGCCAGATTAAGCCCTTCAGGGTTAGGGGTTGTGTCTTGCACATCTTTGTCTAGCTCAGTGCCTGGCTTATTGACAGGATAAACAAGCCAAGGGAAGGGTCTATCTAGTGTAACACTCAATAAGTGACTTCTGAGGTTGCAACTCTCATGCCCATTTTGTTTGCTGTTGGGACCTTTGCAAATGTTGAAAAACATGAGCAATGCAAGATAAGACACAGACCAGGTTTCTGACCCACCAAAACCCAATATTAATTTAAGTTGAAGTAGATAAGATGGAGTATTTATCTGGGAGACCATAGAGGTTATCTTATTTGAAATATTTTCTGTTCTGTCATGTTCTACTAAAAAGAAAGAGAGACAGGAATAGGAATTTCTCTCAACAGACCTTTGAGTAATTAATAGAGCCAAGGAACTCTGGGGTGCAGAAGAATACATGACCTGGTCCCTGCCTGCAGGAGCCTTCGTCCCTCAGAGGAGGCGGCCGCCCACTTGTCTTGGCTCACAATGAGCTGTAGGTGACCCAGCACAAGGGAAGTCCAATTAGAGAGCTTAGTTAGGAGAGCACAGAGGAACTGGGCAATGTGGCTCTGGGAATCTAAGAACACCTCTTAGAGGAGATGGCCTTTTGACTGAGTTTTAAATAGGTATCCTTTGGGCATCTGGGGGAATTCAGGAAGGGCATTCCAGTTGGAGGGGGTGGCGGGATCCAAGCCATGGAGTCAAGTAATCACCAAATAAAGCATAGAGACAGTTAGATGAGAGCATAGCCTGGATGGGTGAAAGAAAGAGGAGGTTGACTCATTTACCCAACATTCCTGGACCACCCCCTTGGTGCTGGCCCTGAGCTGAGGGCTGGAGAAGCAAAGGCCAATAAGCAGACCTGGTCTCTTCTCTTATGATGCTTACTGTTGAGTGGAGAGTCAGAAAATAAACAAAAGCACATAATTGAAGTACAGAACGTTTTGTGTATGACTCTGAAGGAATATGAAAACAAGGTGAAGTGATTAAAAACATACCAGAAGAGGGACCCCTTAGTCAAGAGCCCTGAGAAGGTGACTGACAAGGGCCAAGCAGAGAAGCGGTGCAAGAAGCCAGCCATCTGCTGAGTGTAAGAGAGAGGACCCCAGGCAGAGGGGTTCCCAGGAGGTGAGAGTGAGGTGACATTTATGAAGTTCATGAGTCTGGTGGCATAGAATCACAGTGAGCATGAGGAACTGTGGCCCAAGATGGAGCTGGACAGGGGACATAAGCCAACGATGACCTTGTAGGTCATGGGGAGAAGTTTGGATTTTGTTTGAAATGTAATGAGTGTTGCTGCAGTATTTAAGCAGAGGAATAAAGATTATTTTTTTGTATTAAAATGTTCACTTGGGATTTTAGGCAGAACATAGGTTGGGATGGCAAATTTGGAGGCAGAGGACCTTGAAAAGCTTTTGCAGGAGTCTGGTGAGTCATAGAGGTGGTTTGGACTAAGGTGATGGTCATAGGGAAGAACATTCTGGGGAGGTAGAACTGAGGCTTGCTGGAGGGTTGAGTTGGGGGTGCACCAGAAGGACGAGGATGACTCTGGGTTTCTAGCCCCAGAATTTGGCATATAATTATATTACTTACTAAGTGGGGAAGATGGGGTGTGGGTGGAGCAGGTGAAAGGATTACCGGGGTTCAGCATCTCAGCCTTGAGTGTGACATGCCAAGACAGTAAGGCTGAAGTATGCATCTGGAGTGATCCAGAACAGAGGACTTTTCTGGTGGGGATAAAAATGGGAGTTATATTGTTGGGATACTAACTAAGGCTATGGGGTGAGATCATTGAGGTAGGATGTATGGATAAAGAAGAAGAGAGTAGACCTTGAGAAAGGCCAACACTTAGAAATCATAGTTAGAATGAGCCTGTGGCCATGACTGAGAAAGGGGAAACTAGAATAGTGAGGAAAACTGAGGCAGTGGTGTTTTCACATTGAGAAACTGTGCATAGAGGAGGAAGAAAGGAGCACCGGGTTGCACTCTGCTGAGAGACATGTAAGGGGAAAGAGAAATTTTTCCTTTGCTTTTGGTAACTTTAATACAAGTCTTTGGAGAGAGAACCTGGGGCAGAAGCCAGGTGAGAAGTTCTTGGGAGGCACCATATGGTGAAAAGTAGGGGAGAGCATGTAGGCACTGTACTGGTTTTTGGGTGTGGAGGGAGCCCAGAGGAATGTGGACAAACATCCTTTATTGTTTAAGAAGGACCTTACTAGAGCACATTTTATGCTAATGGGTCAATGATCAAATAGAGAGATTATTGATCCAGCTTGCAGAGAATACCCTAAGGAGTAAAGTCCTTAAAAGGTGGAGGGACACATTTCACTTTGTAAGAAGAGGGAAGGGGACTCGGGGAATCTAAATTCTTCCTAGACAGATGCAGGAGTGCCTGTCTGGAGTCTTCTGGGAGACTGGGACATCAGAGCAGCAAGAGTCTAGTTGAAAAACAGAAGTGAGGAGAGGAAATGGTTGTGTCAGAGGCTAGGAGAGCAAGTTAACTCATCTGAGAACCAACACAAGACTCCAGTTGAGGTTTCCTAACATGAGTTTAAAGTGAGCCAGTCAGCCAGTCTTTTATTTATTTTTTACCCCCAAGCAAATTTCTGCCTCTTGGGCACAGTCAATAAGAAGATTGATGGTTGAATTAATCATGCAGAGTAGGATTTTGTTTTGAGTATCAAGAAAGGAAGTCAAAGGAAGTTGAAGTTATTTGCCAGGGAGTGCTTATAATGATGGACCATGGAATCCCAGCTGGAATAGACTGAGAGAGAGGGAACTAATTCAGTGGTGACTTCTCAGGACTAAAGGACTATTTTAGTGGAAAGCCTTGAACAAGAGTCAGAGATCTAGGTTGGAGAATGACCTTGATGGCATGAGGGTTTGGCCAGCCCCTCTGCAATCTTCATCAGCACCTCAAGGACATCCCAAATAAACATACGCTCAGTAAAAAGAGTGTGTTTGCCATGCAAATGCAGCTTCAGAGTAAGTCTTCAATCTCATCATACCTCTAAGGAAATAGCTGCTTCTAAGCCCCTCCTCTGCATTTCCATTGACTGGGGACCTCAGAGACATAGACACTTCTGTTGTTGACCTTCATCACAACTGTCACAGTTTTCCAGTTGGATGACTCTACAGGCTCCAATATTATACAGTTCCTCCCAATACCTGGGAAATCGACAGCACCTGAGATGCTTTCTCTCTCTTGGCCAACTCCTGTGGTCTCTGTCCAATGTTATTTAACCAGCACAGCAGTTAAAATCTCAAATCATCTTTACTGCTGTTGCAGATTGTACCAGCTGCCTGAGAATGATCTTACCTCCACATGATTAGTAAATGATGAATGGTTCTCTCCTCTTCCAACATTTTCTCTGGATGGTATTGATGCCTCAGAGAGGAGAAAATTCCAGAAAATATGGTATCCTTAGCCACACTGGAGTAGCCTTGTAAAGATCAATCTATAATAGTAAAAACATGATCTATGGAGGCAATAGGCAACGGGAGAGAGAATAGTAAAAGTTGCTGGAGAAAGATAAAATTGACATCACCATGGAAACAGGAGGTACCATAAATGCTTTCATAACTATCTAGAATCCTGCATGTGTTGCTGGTCACTTCTTTGCCAAGTTAATGTGTTGGCTGTTTATCTTCATCCCGTATCAGAATGGTCTAGACCAGGTTATTTTGGTTGAAGTGTTTTTCCTTGCCAGTGGTGGGCAGTTGGCACTGTGGCCACACTGTGTAGTCAGAGAGTAATGTACTATTTACAAAATTGGATTTTGGCTGAATAAGTGCCAACAGTTTCCTTCTGAATTAAAGAGAAAGTAGATTTGTTAGGGACAGGTCTTCTACTATAGGATTTCACAGCTATTTAAGCCAAATTCCCATAAAGTGAGATATAATAAATAGTGGTTTCCACCTAGTGAGCATTAGGTGAGATCATGGTTGTGCTGTGTTGGCTCCATTTGTTGCAACATCAAATTCTGTTCTTAACCTTTAATCCCAGAGAGAAAATCTGCTTTGTAAAATTAGTTGATTTCTCTAAGTGGACTGTGATGGCTAATTTTATGTGCCAACTTGACTGGATCACAGGGTGTCTAGATATGTGGCTAAACATTATTTCTGGTTGTGTCTGTGAGGCTGTTTCCAGACAAAATTAGCATTTGAATCAATGGACTCAGTAGAGCAGTTTGCCCTCCCAAGTGCAGGTGGCTGTTATCGAACCTGTTGAGGGCAGGAATAGAAAAAAAGGCAGAGGAAAAAAGAATTTGTCTTTTCTGGCCTGATTGCTTGAGCTGGGACATCGATCTTCTCCTGCCCTTGATACTTGTGGTTCTCAACCCTTTCGATTTGGGCTGGAAACACACCACCAAGCATCCCTGAGTCTCCAACTTGCAGATGGCAGATCCTGGGACTTCCCAGCCTGCACAATTGCATGAGCCAATTCCTTATAATAAATCTCCTCCTAGAGATATATCCTACTGGCTCTGTTTCTCTGGGGGACCCTGAATAATACACGGACTAATTGCTCTGGTCTCAACAAACATGTTCAGGAAGAGCAAACAAACATGTTCAGGAAGAGCAAACACTCATGGCTGAGTCACCTTGGCTGGGTCACATTCATCAAGTTGGGATGGTTTTTCTTTGCTTAAGGAGACCATGGACTACTATGAGATGTCCCTGCCTTTTAATTTGGACTTCTTTCCACCTCTTCCTACACATACCCAGGCTCCAAGTAAACTGCACATCTTCCTTTTCCTCAAATCCAGGCTTTGCTATTCCAACTCCATGCTTTTCCTCTCAAAAACACCTCCTCTCATAGCAAATGCCTTTTCTAAATGGCAGTCTCTTCTGATCTCAGATGTTTTCACCCATTCATTCATATAGCAAATATTTATTGTGCACCTTTCACATGGCAGGCACTTTGCTTGGACAGACTCTTCAGAATTCCCATAGCACTTTGCAGAATGCTTAAAATATTTAACAAATATTTTATGAGTGAATGAATAATTGTGTAGTGTGGTTTTAGTTTGTTAACCCTTCTCACTTGGTTGTAAGCTTATAGGCTAAACGCATGTTATTACCCTACTTCCTGTGAATGTAGTAGGCAACTGATTCCTTGTTAAAAATTAGGCAGAGAGAAGCCTGAAGTCCACCAAGTCAGTAAAAATCCATCTGTTGAATTAGCCATCACCATGTCCTAAAGTAAGAACAATCAGGCCACATTCACAATCGGTGGTTAGTGCACGGTTCCCATTCTTGCTTGGTAATTCACTGTTTGTGACAAACAGCCAACTATTCTAATATTTTCAATTCTCTTCATTCATTACCTTACTTGATTAGGAGCAACCATTCCAATGTCAATAGGCATTTAATATTCTGGTCCAGCCTCTTTTGTGAGAGACTGTAAGTGGGGTAAATTGGGATATTTCACACAAAGCTGAATAGGACTCAGTTCTGCCATTTTCGTTTTGTGGCTGCTATCTTCATTTGGTGCTAGCTGTCAGTGTTGTGGCTGCGCACCCATTTCAGTAAGACATCCTTGTCATATGAGCTCTATCAGGCGCATTGTGAGGATCGCAAACCCAAGGACTAAAAGGGATTGCCAACTTTTGAGAGGAATAGAACACACCAGATTCATGAGAATGAAGGTCAAGGGATGACTGGAAGCCATCTACATGGATAGATACCAGCACTTGCCATGAAACACATGTTTAGTAGGTATTTGTGGAATTAGTAAATGACCCTACATATCCCTTAATCCTGCATTCAAGGTTTTCCTTAAGTCCTTCCTAATATAAGGATGTCCCTTGAAGAAAGAAGGGATTATTTGGAAAGCAAATACTATGTTTTTATTTTAACCCTGGCCCAGAAAATTATCTACAACACTAAGGGTGCTTGATAAATTTTTGTTGAATAAGGAAAGCAATGAATATATCCTCTAGGAAGGTGACCAGCAAACCCCCTCCAATAAGACTCCAAGAAGTAAATGTTCTGTCACTAAAGTGACAAGGTCCTCTATATTTCCATTAACCAAATGAAATTATCTCAAGAATCTTGAGAGAACAGGACAGTATGTAGTTAAAGTTTATTCTAATATAAAGGTGCTTCTGACTCCATAAAGGGTCTGGGGCAGGGGGATGTATCAGGTGTCCTGAGGCATTGCTCAGATGCCATGTAATTCACTATTATGTTTCATGCCCCTTTAAGTCAGGTGTCAACTCTGTTTTGCATACTGGGGACTGATTTGTCTATGGAACTCTCAAGCTGCTGTCCTATAGGGACACAGAGAAGTCCTGGTTTTCTCCAGGGTGGATAACATAAGCATGCCGTTCCCTAAGAATGCCCATTTTATTCAGAGAGCTTGTTTTCTGTATCATGTAATTGGGACAAGTGGAAAAACACTCATTTCACACAATAAGCGGTCTACCTCTTTGCTTTCATTTGACTCAAATTGTTGCTCCAATTAAAACAAGACCTAACAGAGTCCAGTCAAGCTACAAGAGGTTGTAGCTCATGGTGTAGAGGCTGAGAACCCTCAGGAAAGGCGACCTCCCTGCACATTAGAAGTGAACACCCAATGGAAAATTTCATTTACTATCAGGCCACTTTGGCTGTGCTTGAGAAATACTTTGGGAAATTTTAAAGAAAAGAGTATCCAGCACTCACAATGGGCCAGGAATAGTGCCTCCTGCCACCAGCAAGACTGGAAAACCTCATTATTCAAAAGGTAATAATGGGTAAACCACTCTGAAGAGCCTTTCTGCAGTAGTGGTAGATAATTAGCCCTAGACTAAATGCTGTTCTGATCTAACGTAACAAATCTTACAAGCAAAACTATAACGGATTGAACTGTTTCTCTGTAAAGATCCATCACCCAAAAGGGTAATATTTACAATGTCTAAAATCCAATCATAAATTACCAACCAGGAAAAAAAGCAGAAAAATATGACACATGAGGAAGAAAAAAAAAACAACAAACACAGCAATTGAAATTAGCCCAGAACTGATATAGATTACAGACTTAGCAGACAAGAAAATTAAAATATGATTAGAACTCCATTTTATGCCCCCAAAGCTAAGTAAAGATGTAGAGGGTTAAAAAAGGACTCAAATCAAATTTCTAGAGAATAAAAGAACAATGTCTGAGATGAAAAATTCGTTGGATGGGATAAATCGCCAGCTAGATATTGCAAAAGAAAAAAATTAGTGAATGTGAAGACAGTAATAGAAACTATCTAAAATGAAACACACGCAGAGAAAAAATAATTAAGGAAAGAGCATCAGGGAGCTGTCAGGCAACTTTAACTGGCCCAGATATATGTATATCTAAGGTCCCCGAGGAAGAGGAGAGATAGGGAAAGCCAGGAAAAAAAAATTTTTTTCGAGGAAAACAATGGCCAAAATTGCCCAAATTTGATGAAAATTCTAAACCCATGAATCCAAAAAGCCCCAAAATTCAAAGAAACTGTGAAACACAAGAAACATGTTAACTAAAGAAATTAAATTGAGGCTTATCATAATCACGTTGTTCAAAACCAGCAATAAAGAGATAAAGAGGAAAGATACAGAGGTTAGAAGCGGAAGGAAAGAAACAGATACACCATGCTAATACTACCCAAAAGAAAGCTGGAGTAGCTTCTGCACAATGCAGTTCTGCTCAGAGGTAAAGAAGAATGAACTGAGGATACATAATCCACGGGCAGAGCTCAAAATAGTGATGCTGAGTGAGAGAAGCCAGACCAGAAAAATGCATGCTGTAACATGCCAATTATATAAAACTCTATAAAACACAACAGAGAAACAGACAGCAGATCTGTGGTTGCCTGGGGGTGGGGCATGCAGGAGGGAGAGATTGGGGGGGCATGGTGAAACTTTCGGAGGTGATGGACATGCTCACTCTCTTGAGGGGATAATAGTTTCACGGGCATGTACGTATATCAAAGCATATCAGATTATACACTTTAAATATGTGAAGTTTATTGTATGTCAACTGTACCTTAATTAAAAAATGAAAGTCATTAAACCATTAATGATTCCCCACTTGTGCAGACCTCTGATTTAATTTGTCCAAGGCGGGGGTGGGGGGTGTTATGGACTGACTTGTGTTCCTCCCAAATTTGTATGTTGAAACTTTAACCCCCAGGGTGACTGTATCTGGAGATGGGGCCTCTAATGAGGTAATTAGGTTAAATGAAGCCATTAGGGTGGGTTCCTGATTCAATCTGATTGGTGTCTTTACAAGAGGAGGAAGGGGCAGCAGAGACGTGCACGCACAGAAAAGGCGGCGGAGGACACAGCGAGGAGGTGGCCATCTGTAGCCGAAGAGAGAGGTCTCAGGAGAATCCAACCCTGCTGATTTTTGACTCCCAGCCTCTGGAACCGTGGGAGAATAAATTTCCGTTGTTTGAGTCCCGCGCTGGGTGGTATTCTGTGCCGGCAGCTGGAGCAGACCCATCAGGGGATTCTTGGTAGCAGTGTTTTTATAAGTCTCCCCAGGAGATTCTCATGAGTAGCCAGAACCCTGACACACGACATTAGGCCAGACCATCTCCCCTCCGGCTGCAGACTGAGCTGGACACTGAGACCAGTGGGGTGTTTGAGCTTGTTGATTCTTGCTCTGACCCCAACGTCAAGACTTTATCAACTGCCCTGGGGTTTCTGCTTCTCTTTCTGTGGCCACATCTATATTATATCAAAATCTTTTTATACAACAATGAGCCAAATAAGTTCTTTGTCAAAAAATCAACCTCATTCAAGTGCATGAAGACTTGTGCACACCCCAGGGCAGATGGGGAAACGGGCATTCCAGATGATGAAAGGGATAAGACTTGGCCAGATAAGAAATGAAGTTCCTGTTGTTGAAACTCCGTGCCCTCTCACAGAATATGGCATTTTAAGCAAGCTGAGTCTCTTGGTGTGGCTGTATTATAACCAGTTCCTGGATATTCTATTTATATTTATTTTTACCTAAAAAAATTCAACGAGCCACTTATATACAAACCATCGAATTAGTGTGAAAACATCCAGGCTTCCAAAATAATTGCAAAAGATTTGAGTTTCAGAATTAAAAGTAGGTTCAGTCGAAGCCTTCAAGCCAAGAGTAATAATTAGTGCATGCACCATAAAACTGGGTTTTAATTAAATATGTCTTTGAATAAGAAAGAAGTTTTATGAAGTGTAGTGCACATAGAAAGCTTTCAAAATGGCACTGATAACATCCAGAGAAATGTCAAATATACTTGAGAAGTTTAAAAATGTAACTCATTTTAAAGTGAATCCAACGCAGAAGCGTGGTAATTTACTGAGACATACCCTGACTTTATTCCATTTATTCTTAAATGCCCAAAATATCTTCCAGGGAGCTTCATGAGTCGTCACTGCATCTCCCATTGTCTGTTCCCTTTTGCCTCCAGCACCATGTTCAACTCCAGTGAGCACCTGGAAAACGTGTGCCTCAGTGAGCTTTGAGGAAACAGAACTTTTTTTACTCAAACAAGTGCTTACTAGAAGGGTCTGATGGAGAGAAGTTAGTGGCCATCACTTTAGTATTTCATGGACAGAAAGCACCATTTGTCACCTAGGTACATTGCTCTGTTATATTGTCTCCAATTAAAATGGCCCTAAATGAATGTTTAATGATGGAACATGGTGTCTCTGCAGATTTAGAAACTGCAAATTAGGCTGGCCATCTCCATCAGAAACATCTGTCTGCTTCCATATGTGTCTCTCATAGATGGAGAGAGGTGATCTTTCCCTGGGTCCCTGCAGATGTGCAGTTCCATTTGGTGGCTCCTGAAAGTACTGTTCCGAATCCTAATGGCCACCAAGCATTTAAGCTTTGCAAATGTGCCAGCTTGATTTCCTTATGGCTCCAAACTGACATGCCAGATATCTTTGTTGATGAACAGTGGAGAAACGGAGGTAGTGTAGTTCTTGCAGACGGCAAGACACCCACCCTCCAGCAAAAAGACAGTGGACAGCATCACCCTCTGGTGGCCTGGGGACACTGTAAATATTCACCTCTGCAAAGGTTCCGCCCACCAGCCAGCTCATCCTTCCTCAAGGCAAAAACTCGAAGATAAAAGGGAAGCTGGAACGCAAGGCACTCCCCACCCAAGCAAACAGCAAGTGGATTTCTTTTAAAATTCAAAATTCTTTCTAAATGCACTTCCTATTTAGCAAATCACTTCTGGCTCATTCATATTGCACACAATGTAATACAAAAAACATCTATTTGATACGACAATGTCTGTGATGTACTGTTTCATTCTATGAATAAACAGTAGCTTGCGGCAAAGATAAGGCATTGCTTACACACTAACAGGCATTGGAATTGCCGTGAAATTCTAAATGGACAGTACTTATGGTAATTAGTTAAAAACCACCGACAGAAACAAAGTCCCCAGCTAGAATAACATCATTCAGACTTCAGCCTTCATTAAAACGGAAGCTACTGATTCTTTGGGAAAATGGTCTTTATAATTTCTTACTTATCTTCCAAATGAGAGGAGCGCCTGCAGCTGGTGCAACGTCTGGATCTCTCCTGCTCCCCTCGTGGGGCTCCCCATCCCCAGTTATACCTGCTGGTCAGAGACACCCTCTTGGGTTCAGGATGTGGCCCATACCCACTTGCATCTCCCCTATGCACCAGTGTGGCAGCCTCCTGGCTTTGCCCACCCCAACCCACCCATACATTCTTCACACAGATGTGTGGTGGCATTACTATTTTGTGCCCATCTCACTGCACTTTGAATTAAACCCAAATGCCTTTCCATGGCCAAGGGCTCTTCCCTGTGGGTCTTCAACCATTGTCTTCTCCATCCTTCCCTGTCTCCATGACACTAGCCTTCTTGCTTATCCTAAAGCTCAGCAGTCACTCCACGTCCTTTCCCTGGCAAGCCCTGCCTCCTGGTCCTTTCATGACCAGATCCTTGTGGGCATTCAGGATGCCCTTTGCATCCTTGCTGTCCCATCTCAAGATTCAGATATGTCCAGTACTGCCTGTCTTCACAAAGATAGCTCAGTTCCCAATGCCTCACACGATGTCCTGTACAGAAAATGCCCTCAGTTAATAATGTTGACTAAATTAGACAGGTGCACGATACTGAAAGCCTGTTGGTGCATGAAGTTCCCCAGGGTGGAGGCATGCTCACCAACACACCCCAAGATGGGCCATTTCAGCTCCACCACCCCTGTCATTGACAGCTTACCAAGTGGTAAGAGCGAGGAGGAGAGTAAATAAAGCCCAAGTTCCGACTGGAATCCTGTCTCCAGATACGGTGAAACTGCTTCCGGTAGAAGATATTACAGACTTGTGAGTTGTGTTGAGACACTGGTCTTTTAGAGTTGTCCCGGAGGCCAGCCCTTTCACAAGCTAGACGATGAAATATTCATAAGTGGGTCTGGCCTTCCATGAATGCGCTCCCCAAAGACCTCAGTGAAGGAGCAGCTTGGCAGTTGTTGTCCTGAAACAGTCAAGAGACAAAGCTCTTTATGCAAGGAATATGTTTTCCTCCATTGGAACAATATAAAGGGTTGCAGTCATTTGATTCAAATCAGAGTTTCCTAAGAGAGACAGGAAATGCAATGCCTTGTGATGAACATCTGTCTGATGCCCGGGCCACGCTCAAGTTCTTGGTCCATTCTTCCTCCACAGAATTTACATCTTTGTGACTTGGGTACCAAATGGGAGGCTCCAAAACTCCTTTTTCCCTGATGCCCCGTGTGCGTGTGTGCGTGCGTGTGTGTGTGTGTGTGTGTCTGTCTGTCTGTCTGTCTCTCTGTTGGGTGCTGGGGTCAGAATCCAGCTCAAATTCACATTAGCCCAATTCAGGTTGGTATGGACAGGGTCTGGCTGTGACCTCATGTGGCATGCTTAAGGCCTCATGGTACAACTTAGTGTCAGGAAACTATAACAAATCAAAATGTGATCAGAGAGGGTGGATTAATATCCTGTGAATAAATCATTTTTAACAAACAATTCCTAGAAATCAGTATGAACAATGCAAACCAACGGACAGATAAATAGGCAAAGAAAGTAGCAGATAATTCATCAGAGCAAATCTCAACAGCCAAAACACGTGAAAAGACACTTAACCTGAGTGGTAATCTGGGAACTACGTATTCAAGCAGTACTGAGATACCATTCTACACTAATCATATCAGCCCAAAACAAAACAAAACAAAACAAAAAATAAAGCAATTTTGTTATACCAAGTGCTGATAAGGAATCATACATTTTGGAGATGTGATTGCTAATCACTCTGCAAGATGTGGATCCCATGAGGCACGCGATCCCACTTCTCAGGATCTACTCTAAGGAAACACTTGGACCTGTTGGCTGCAAAGTTATGCAAAATTGTTGTAACTAGGTGATAGCAAACTATGTAAATGTCCACCAGTATGGAAATGGATAAATAATCATGATGTGCTCACATAGAGAAATGCTACACAGTGGTTAATAGGAATGGTCAAGATATGGGTAAACCTGGAAGCAACATTCAGTGAAGGAGCAAGAGGCTATGCTCATGGGGAAGAAAAATAAGGAGCAAACTGAAAGGCGTAAAAGGAGAATTGAGATCACTCCTGATCCCATATCCCAGACATAATTGCATTAAGCTGGGAGTGCACGGTCTTCATGTGTTTGTATGTATACCCATGCTTCATGTTTATTCCTACAAAATGAGGTTCGCATTGTATTGTATGTAGATTTACATCTTTTCTTCAGAAGTGAATTCATGTCACATGCTTTTCCCCACACTGTTAATATTCTGCAAAGGCCAGCTTTCGCAGGGCTGCTTGATAGACTCCTCTCTCACAAGTCTTCATGTCTCAATTGAACTGTGTCTGCACCGAGAGTGATTTTCCACCATGGGGCAGTGGTCACCATGAGTTCATAGATAAGGAACAGTTGAATTAATTCCCTAAATCCCCACTTGCTTCTAGCAAAGATTAGAGGTGAATTAAGACCAAAAGGACAGTAGCTAAGTGATGAAATCTTTGTGAATGATTGGGGGCAGCGGAAAAGAAGGAAGAAAGTTAATTGTATCTGAAAAAGTTCTTAAAAAGAGAATGAGCTTTGACAGGGGACCATGAAGCTTTGCTCCGAATTTCCTGGCAGACACGAAAAACGGGTGCGTGAAGAGGCAGGTAGCTTTAGCAGTTCAGGCAAAGCTCAGTGCAGCTCCTAAGAGGGATTTGTCACGTGGGTCATCATGGATGACACCACAGTGACCCACATCTCCCATTCCATATGTATGATTGTTTCTTTTCTTTTTTTTACTTTTTTAAAAAGATTTTATTAATGTATTTGACAGAGAGAGACACAGCGAGAGAGGGAACACAAGCAGGGGGAGTGGGAGAGGGAGAAGCAGGCTTCCTGCTGAGCAGGGAGCCTGATGAGGGGCTCGATCTCAGGACCCTGGGACCATGACCTGAGCCAAAGGCAGACGCTTAATGACTGAGCCACCCAGGAGCCCCAAGTATGATTGTTTCTTATACCAACCTGAAGTCGTGTCATGGGGAAACTATAACTTGTCATTTATTTCAGATAATTGGGAGCTAAAGCAGAAGTAAGTAGCTTCCCACGAGGCTGTGATCATAGGGAAGGGGAGCTCTAAATTAGCAGCCCGAATGACCCATTGGTTCTCAATTATGCCCGCTGGGGGCTTGGATCAGAGTGGGCAGGATGCATCTTCAGAATGAAGTCTCTGCTGAGTTCCCGAAGTGACGTGTGGTTACTCGTCCTGCCCTGGCCTGTTGTTCCATCTTACAAATCTACCCGCAAGGTCCCTTCCTTAGGGGAACCTTACCTGGTCCCAGTTCTGCTCTACCCTTGCCAAGTAAAACCCATTGTATGCCTGTGTCCCATGTCACATGTTCCCGGAACTTACTAGTACCACCCTTATCATGGGCTTTAGTTTTTCACGAATCCATTGTCTCCTTGAGAGCGGAGAGCTCATCTCTGAACTCCTGATACCAGTTAAATAATGAGTAAGCATCTGTGGGATAGAAGAGCCTGCTTAGCATGTTAGGGGACATGAAGGAAACAGAGTTTGTATTTGGGATTAGAGCCTAACCTGGTATTTTTTGTGATAAATGGCTAGCTCACTTCTGGCATGAGTGTGGGATGTTCAAGACCTTCCCCAAGGGGCAACTTTGGATCAGTTGGATGAGACACCTTGGAATCTGCCTCCATCGTGAGAGAATCTCTATAGGACTCTAGTGCATCACGCAATATTCATGGCATGTTAGGTCTGACACCATCATACAAGTTTTGCAAATGCATCTGCAAGCAACACAATGGGTTCAGTTGTGCAAGAAGCTCTTGGTAGGAATGTTCAAGCCCTTGTACAGCCTCCCAGCTCCTGCCATCCGGGAGCCGAATTTGCCTTCCTTACCCCCACCTCCTCCCCCACTGTGAATCTTGTGATCTACGTGAAGGGCCAGGGAGCCATAGTGAAATTTTACAGCTTGGCTTTTAACTGGTTCCTGTCTATAAAATTAAACACTGACAATAGATTAATAAGTACTGTAAAATGTCTTAAATTCTTAACCACTCACTCAATTAGGTGGAAAAAACATAACAATGTCTAATAGTGGATTGCCCAGGATTCTTGCAGAGCATTACATTTAAAAACTGTGGTTTATGGAGAGGAGAAGGCTGGGAGAGAGCTTGAAGGAGAAATAGGGAATGATTCTTTCTGGTAAAGAGCAGCAGGGATGGCATTCTTATCTCCCAGCCTAGTCCCCATCTGCTCTCCCGGATTATAGCAGTGGCCTGTGAAACTGGTTTGCTGGCTTCCACCCTGACCACTCCCCCAGTCCGGCTCTCAGTCCTGTATCCAGAGGGACCCTCCGTGCCATCACGGCCAGATGGCTTCTCTGCTCAGAATCCACCAGTAGGGCTCTATCTTCGAGTCAGAGCCAAAGTCCTTAACATCAGCCATTAGACCCCTCACAATATACCCCCATTACCTACCCAACCCTAGAGGATTTGCTCCACTCCACTTAACTTTCAGGCACTATAGGATTTGCCTCCTTTCTTAGTTCTTAGGTCCTAAAAGATCTGGTCCTCTCTATCTTTCAGACCGTAGAGGATTGTACCCCCTTAACTATCAAATCCTTCTAGACTTGATCTCTCTTACCTACAAACCTCCATTACCTATCAGACCCCATAGGATTTTGTTCCCATCACCTCTCTGACTTCATCTATCCCTCTTCACATCTCATGTCCTCTGCTCAACTACACTGGCCTCAGCCTGCTTGCACTTCAGGACCTTTGCACTCGTGTTCTTTCTGCCTATAATGCTTTTTCTTAAGATGTCCATCTGCTCACTTCCTTCAAGTATTGACGGATATATCCTTATTTGTGAGATCCTCCCAGTTATTTCATTAACAGTTCCCATCTGCCTGTCTCCTCCTTTGCTTTATTTGTCTTCCCTAGGACTTACCTCTGGCACCCTTCCTTCCCCAGTCGGGCTGCTGATTGTCTTGTCTTTGTTCCTTGGTCTGGAATAGAAGGTCTGGAACGCAGGGATGGTTGCCTGTTCTTTTTATGACCATACCCTCGCACCTGTGCCTGGCACAGTAAATGTCTATGAACAAATTGGGTCTGTGGGTGCATCCACGTTTCCCACGTGTTCTGTATCACACCAACTCTATGAAATATTAAAGGTTGTCACTAATCAGCAACAAAAGCCCCAGGCACAAGTATGTTGGAGAAATTCTGAGTGGAGCAACATTCTGTCCTCTCAGGATTCCTCTGAGCCTCCTCTGGGTGCCATCCAGAAGTCTCTGGGTACAGTGCTCCCAAATGCACCAGCATACAAGCCTTTTGTGGGACTAATGCTCTAAGGCACACAGTTTGGGGCACTTGAGTTGACTCTGGAGTCTTTCCTGGCAACCTCTCCCTATGGAGAAGGATAAATACCTCTGTGGAGATTGGGGCTGCTGTTCCAGCCACATCTTAGAGCCCCAGGGGCATCTTCCTAAGTGTTCTTGGACTTGGCCTGATGGAGGATGTGTTCTTCACAGGGATGCACATCAGACTCCAGTGGAGATCTCGAAACCTACAATGGTACTGGAACTCCAGGGGAAAAGGCTGATGATGCTTGGTGAGGCCTCACATGTTCATGCAAGGTGAAGGTCAAGACAGGTGAAGGTCAAACCAGGTGTAGCTTCTCCAGATCTCCTCTTTATGGACCTCCTGCTGAGATCTGTGCCAATCTCCCCTTTAAAACAGATTTTCAATGCCTAGAGTTTGGTAACCTATCTTACCTTTCTCTGAGTTTTGTGTGAGATGCTCCCTGGTAATTCCCCCAGGCTTCTGGTCCTTTCTGCATGAGGTCACCATGACCTAGGTGGAAGGCAGATGGACAGGAGTCCCTCTCTCTGTGCCAGAGGGTCACAGCATTCCAGAAAGGGTCAACTCTGAGAAAAACAGATTAGCTGAGGGTCCTGCAGTTAATGGCTAGGATTGAGGCCAAGGCATCCTAATGGGATGGAGATAGACCCCGCTGGCCCTCCCCATAAGATAAGCCTCAAAAGCATTTTTCATGGCAGGGGGTTAGACACTCTATTTTCAGAAGAGATATACACCTCTTTAAAACACAAAATGTTATCTCTTTTTTCAGAGACCCTGATTTATCCTTCACCTGTACCCTCGTTTTAATCCTCAGTCTCTCCTCCCAGATGGAATGGAGACATTCAGGATCCTCCCATATGCTCCCAACCCAGTCAAGATAATTGCTTGCAGGTAAAACAATATTTCATTCAAGCAATAACAACTGTGTTGGGCAGGATTGAATGTGGCCCCCACAGCCCCACCTCCCCACGTTGTTCACACCCTTTCACTCTCTTCTGAGTGTGAGTGGAATCAGACGTGCTCCTAAGCAGTAGGATGCAGCAATCGCAGCAGGATGTACAAAATGACTTGCACAATTGTAAGGTCTGTCTTGCCAGGTGGCTCGCACCAGCCCCCAGCCGCCAATCAGCAAGAAACCAAGGTCCTCAGCCATGCAGCCTGCCATGAACAGAATTCTGCCAACAACCACAAGTGGTTGGAGGCAGACCCTTCCTTCTCCAGTCGGGCTGCTGATGAGCACTCAGGCCCCACGGACAGCTTGATTGCAGCCTCGCACGGAAACTGGCTATGCTGTGCTGGGATCCCTGACCCACAGAAACTGCAAGATGACAAATGTGTGTTGTCTGAGTACTGAGTTTTGCGGCAATATTGTCATGCAGAAATAGATAATGGATCAGTCTCCCCCCGCCCCCGCCACGTGTCTCCCCTGCCAAGTGCTTTCACTTACACGCTTCTGTTGACACTTGTCAGCCACTTCTATGCCCACTGACCTCATAGTCCTTTGACCCTGGCATTCCAGAATGGCTCGACGGGATGCCTCCACCACCTTCCACACACACGCTTGGGGCCTGAGACAGTTTGAGCTCAAGGTGGGTTTTTCGGTTAAGTTCTCTGTTCAGGTGGATGTGAGGGATCTCCGATGCTGACTGCGGGGGGCCGGGGGGGTTGGCAACCAGAGAAGTCTAAAAACATGGCACTCAACTTCCTTTTACCTGCTGGGGGGCTCTAGCTAACAAATCCTGAACCCCATGCTGTCATCACAGGTGAAGTATTCGTGATACTCCAGATTCTGAGTGCCAGAATCTTGGAACATATTTAGTTGATGCATAAAGCATATTCTTTTGCTACATGGTTGAGAAACTGTCTCATTCAAGGGTTATGTGATCATAGGACTAGGCAGATATGCAGCCAGTTTTGAAATACAGAGTGAGCAATGAAATGTTGCAGAACTACAGCGCGCCAGGTGCTGAACTAGGTGTTTTGCGCACATTTTCATTTAATTTAACCTGAGATAGACTAAGGAACATACTGTGGGGATTTATATGCCGTCACACAGCTAGGAACAGTAAGTGCTCATCGGTGCTGCTATTAGTTTTAGATTCTGGTCACTGTGCGGGATGTTTTACTTGCATTATTTCATTTAAACGTTAACAAGAAGCGTTTGAAATGGGATCGATGACTCCCTCCCCTTCCTTTTTGATAGGCATTGAAATGGGCTTAGAAGTTCAGCTCTTTGCCTGAGGGCACTGAAGTTGGCACTCAAACACAGGCTGACCTCCAGGGAGGCATTCCTTGACCATCTCCTGGTATTAACTCTCCGGGAAGGTCTGAGACTCCTCATTCCATTCGTGTTGCCCTACATCATGCTGCCCTCCCTCACAGGAGCTACAAAAAAGCAGTGACCCTGTTGCCCAAGGCTCTTGAAGCCGTTACTCCCCCACAGTCAGCCAGAACTCCCTCTTGGGCATATTTGTAGCTACGCAATTTAGGGAGCTCATTTTCTCCCCCATTTTTTTGTTTTCTCTATTCCTAAAACCAAGGGAGTGGCCCTAGAATCACTAATATGTAAGCCATCCACTCCCCTGGTTCAATTGATGTAGTTTTTGAATGTAGGTGAGGTCCGGAGCCGACCGCTAAGAATGAACTCTTGAGATATCTTTGGTGTAAAAAGGTGATTTTATTAAAGCATGGGGGGCAGGACCCGTAGGCAGAAAGCTGCTGCACCAGGGTTGTGAGGGGTGGCTGATGATATACTTGGGAGTTGGGGGAGGTAAGGAAAAGGGAGGTTTCACAAGTATTTTCATATTTTTTGGGGGGGTTCCTTTTTTAATTTAAATTCAATTAACATATAGTGTGTTATTAGCTTCAGAGGTAGAGTTCAGTGATTCATCAGTTGCATGCAACACCCAGTGCTCATTCCATCACGTGCCCTCCTTCATGCCCATCCCCCAGTTACCCCATTCCCCCCACCCACCTCCCCTCCAGCAACCCTCAGTTTCTTTCCTATGCTTAAGAGTCTCTTACGGTTTGTCTCCCTCTCTGATTTCATCTTGTTTTATTCTTCCCAGATTTGTCTTTTTTTTTACTAACGAGAATCATGCTGTATGTATTGTTCTTTGATGTGCTTTTTGGAGAATATCTCAGCCTAGCATATGTTAAAGAGGACTCACAGGATTGTTAAAGAGGACTCACAGGATCCTGGCGGCCTTGCCATTGTCAAGTTAAGGTTGTTTTTCCCTCTGGCAAGGCATTAACATTGAGACAGTTGGGAGTTTCCTTCTGGAAGTTAGGTTATTGATAAGAATGCTTTTTTTCTTGTGAATCACTGTAAACTGAGGGAAGCTCCTGTCCTGCAGGACTATAATCTCTCTAAGTAAACCATGTGTTTTTCCTTCCCTTAGCTTTAGGGCAGCCAGGAGTGTCTGAGGAATGTCACACATTTCCCACCTGGGAGTGGGGGTGAAGGGGAGTAGCGGGGTGTCAGCTAATGCTTTGCCCTCAGCTTGCCTTCTGCTCCCTCATCAACTACGACCAGTTCTTTGCAGTTGGTGGCAACGGTCCACCTCTTTGAGAAGCTGAAACTCCACACTGTTGGTTGTAGTGTATTGGATAGGACAGCACGAGAACAGTCACCATTCTGAACACAGAGAAGGGCTGTCGGCTACACGGAAATTAACTACTGGATCAAATGATGAAAAGTCACGTCTTTTGCCTTAAGATTTCTCTTGAGGGAGGGCAATTTGTCATTTATGGGTCTGGTTGAGTTATATTGTTTCCTATTAAGATAAGTCTAAATGAATCTTTAACGACAGAACAGTGTTTCTGTACAGATTCAGAAGCTGCAGATTAAACTGGCCACCCCCATCTGGAACACCGGTTTCCTTCCAGAGCTATCTGTCACCGCCAAGTGGCTGAGCTGTTGGAGGTCCCCGCAAGACGTGCCAGAGCAGCTGGAGGGATGGAGCCCCTGAACATAAATCGTGTGGGTGCTGTGTGATTGAAGGGGGCTCCTGGGGCTCCTGGAAGACATGACCTCAACGTCAGGGCCCCAGGCGGTCTTCTCAAGGTTTCTGCATTGTCTAGAGCCATCTCTGTCTCGGACGCTAGCCTCAGCCTTCTCTCTAGCGTCTGTTTTCATGCTCACCTTCTCCACCCATTCCCTGAGTGCAGAAAGCCGGTGATCAGATCATCCCATTGGCTTGACATCTTCCCAGACAGTTCAGGACACTTAGAACAAAGATCAAATTCCTGGACATGGCCTCCGAAGCCTGGCTTGATGGCCGCGCCTGCCCTTCTAGCCCCGTGTTCCTCCACTGCTCCCTTCTTCTCTCTCGCCGTCCTTCCAGCTATCCTTCTGGGCTTCCACGGCCACGTGCTCCTTCTTGCCATAGGGGCTTACCACCCCTGTCCTTCCTTCGGCCTACCACTCTCAGCTCCCCTTTGCCTTGCTACTCACCCCCCATCCTCTGGCCTCTGTAGACACATCAGTTCTCCAGGGGCTGCCTCCCTCCACACTGGGGCCCCTGTCCCTGGGGGACCACACGGCACCCTGTCCTATTGAGCCCAGCGCCCATCCCAGCTCTGAGTGTGTATGTTGGTCACTCTGTGCTTGTGGCTCATCTTCCCCATGAAACCATGAGGTCTGTGAGGCCTGGTCACTGTCTGTTCTCTGTGCATTTCCAACCCTGATGCCAGTAACTTGCCTGGCTCTGGGCAAGTGGGGACGGTCCCTATGATAGAACCCCGGTGGAGACAAAGCTGTGGCTTCTCCCAACAAGACACACGGTGACTGCGTGTGGTTTTCAGCTGTCCTTATCACCCTTCCTTCATGGATGTGTGTATTTAAATATGGATAAAACAAACAGGAAGTTCAGGGTAAAGGGAAGTGGCATCTTGCCAGAGAGGGAGCTGCAGATACGGCTCCTGGCATGATTGGTGACCAGCTGTGTGTCCTTGGGCAAGCCAGCTCACCCTCTGGTCCCTATTTCCTCGTAAGTCAGATGGAAATAGCAGTGGCTGTTCTGCCTACCCACAGGGGTTCTTAGGACCACATGAGAGGCTGCGAAATTGCTCTGAAAAGTACCCAGAGCTCCGCAGATGTGAGGTGGAATCAGCATATTCATTAATAATAAAAACACTGCTCTTGTTCGTGGCTCGTGGATTTAAACCCACAGAAGACGGCTGTGTCCACAGCCCCAGCACCACGCATCAGCATGGGTCGGTAGCAGAGAGTGCCGCACAACTGGATTTTGGGTGACAGTAAGCAGAATGTGTGTGATGGCCTCCCAGGTGTGATGTGGCACTGAGTTAAGCTCTGGAAGGTGGGTAGAGTTAGTGTTCACAGCATCACATGGAACCAGAACTGCAGAAAGCATTAACTGACGCTTGTTCAGTTCGTACCTTCAGGATTTTAATTCATGGGGGTGACCTAGTGACCACATGGAGAAGCTAGTGCCCTTGAAAGATTTATTGCTTACATTTCCTAAGAGGAGATGCATTGCTAGTTGCCTGGTGCCTGAACCTGGGATGATTTAGGGTGGGGGAAGTGTTGGCTTGTTGCATGAAAGGCAGGTGAAGAGGGTGGCTGGGGGTATAGACCCAACCAGCCCTGGGTTGGTTTGGATATGAAAAGCATGCCCCCTTCAAAGTGCTTGCTATCTCACTGAACTGGCTGGCCGTGGAAGGGGCAATCGCTCCCCAGCCAGCAAGATTTTTAAGATGTCAAATCATCATAAGATACAGAAAGTAAAAACATGATTAATACGGCCCTCTATTGACAAATAGACTGATTTTGGAGACACTTGGTGATTGAAATCCCAGGACACACAGAGAATACGCAGAGTGGTCATAAGGCTGAGGTTGGTGTCCCAAGAACCACAGCTCTCCGGGAGTGAGAAAAGCAAGCCCACAGAGGAAATGGGGAAGAAATTACCCCTAGAGTAGGAGGAAAAGCTTGCTAACCACATTCAGCCTGCTGGCCACCTGCTGACCCCCACAGCACACTCTCCTCCCTGCCGCACCTGGCTCTGTGCTAGGGAGGCTGCCCTGTATTTATGGACCCCAGGCCCTTGGCTGTCCAGTGGGATTGACCAGTTGGGAGTGCTTACGGGAGACAAGGCAGGAGAGGGTTGGGTATCTACCTCACTGGCTCTGTCTTGGGGTCCCTGTATGGTGGGACCCTCAGCCGGAGACATCAGCTCCCAGGAGACGCTTCTCCTCCCCTCCCACCCCCCGTGTCTCTGGTTCCAGAAGCTGCTCGGTGCCCGTCTCTGAGGCCTAGAGACCAGCTGTTACTAGTGCAGGACCCCGCTATTTCCCTACACGCTGCTCACACCTTTGTGAATGATTTCTTCCCTAAATTTTCCTCCAATAGCCATTTTGAGGGTGCCATCTGTTCCTCATTAGAAACTGATACAGACATCTGTCACCGGTTTCAAAAATAAACCTACATTCTATATTGTCTATCTGTTTCCCCAAGAATCCCGTCCTGATTTCTGCCCAAGCTGCAGAGGGCACCAACAGAGAACTTCGCTGTCTGAGAGTGGCCCCTTTCTCACCCGAACAGTCACCATCACAGGTGGCCCGCCTCCCCGGACAGGGCTCCCCAGATGGGCGCTCCCCAGGACAGGTGCAGAGCGCAGGTGCTCTGTGGGAGTGGCCGCAGCTAGCACAGGCAGGAGAAGGCGGGAGAGAATGTGCTTCCTCAAAGATGTTTGATGCCCAGTTATATTTCAGGAATTATTGAAAAATTTAAAAAGTAGCTTTTTTCCCCCCTCTTCCCTTTCCTTTGGGAGAAGCGTCAAAGTTCCAGACACCTTCTCTGAACGTTAGGTGCCTTGTAAAGCCCCTTTCAGGGTGCTGCTCATTTTCTACCTTTGGATGCTGCAGGTCTGGAGCTCAGCTACCCTCTGCCCTGCAAGGGCAGGCAGGGGTGTGGCCCATCCTCCTCCCGGCCTGTGGCAGCTCCAGGGCCCAGCAGGTAACAGGCCGCATATGTTCCAGCAGGTGCCTCTAGAGAAGAGCCCCTCCTTCTGTCTGCAGATGGGTGAGCTCTGCTGCTGTGCATTCTTTAAATACCAACTTTGTCTTCATAATATCTGAGATTATTTCTCTGTGATTGAACGAAGTAGATGTGTTCTTAAACTGCCAACAACCCATCATGGGAACAGATACACAAACCTGGAGAAGAAACTTCTAGAAGCATATGAATTTGTCACTCCATCCATTGTGTTTCCATTGGGGTCAGTAAAGGAACAAAAAATTAATAGATAAAACACGGCCACCAAAGAAAAGCCGGAGTTGTATTTTGGCTATCTCTTTAAATAGCTACCGCCTCAAAAAAATCGAATTATCCCAAGAAGAGAAGGAAGCAACCAAAAGGCTGATAAATGCCAAAGGGGAAGAAAGCCACCCAGCCGGCGACTTTGCCAGAGGGACTCAGAGTCGGAAAAGCAGGAGAAAATGATATGATGTTGGCAGCTTCGTGTTAAATCCCTCATAATGTATATTCAGATTGTGTGCGAGGGGACTCATTTTTAAGTTAAAAAGCCCATTTAAAGCATACTAGTTGATGCTATAAATTCAGCACTGCAATTTGCAAATGCAAAAGGAATTCTTGCATCCTTCCACACATGTTTCCATCCCCCAGATTATATCCGATTGTAAGCTTGCATATAATTTTATCACTTTGCGTGACCTAAGAGCAGTGGGCGATTTCCACATCAAAAATCAGAGGACAGAAAAATACTCAGTTTCTTCAAAGGAAATTCAGAAAGTGCATTAAGATGATGGGTGCATCGCAAACAGCTTCAATGTGCTGCGTTGCAACCCATTCCAGGACACTTTCCATAATCCCATCTGGCGCCTCATTCATCTCTCCCTCTGTGTTGGCAGTTAAGAGAATTATATTGACAACTGCTGTTTTCCTAACATTGTGTGTTTTTAAATGGCCTGAGCCCGTGTGCAGGACCCAGGATGATTTCAGCACAGTGCAATGTCCCGTGGCAGAGAGCCCCGTGTGAGCATATCAGCTTCAAAGGTAACAGGAACCCATCTGAGGACAGCCAGCCTTCTGCCACGTGAACACGGTTCCTCCTTTTATCAGGACACCTGCCCTATGTGCCCAGACGATGCTCATCTGCACTGACAAAATAGTATGGTGCCATTACCAGGGATGCTCACACGTATGTTTGTGACGTGCGCACACTGTGAGTGTGTGTTTGGAATTTGACATGTGGGGGGAGGGGCGGGAGGGGCACAGGTGTTTCACCGTTTACCTGAGGAGCCCTCGATTGCAATCGTGGGCAGATTCTCGGGAAGGATCGCCGGACCACACATCTCACGGTACAAGAATCACTTCTTCTGGGTGTCAGACTGCGATGCGAGATTGGGACATCAGGGAAGCATCAGAGAGAAGCTTGCAATTGGAAGGCAGGTGCAGAGCTGCGTTCAGGTAAATGGGTGGGGTTGCAATGGCATGGAATCCTGCGCACGGCCTCCCATCCTGGCTCGCTGGCTGCATTTAGACCGAGTCTTCAGTTCATAGTGACTCTTTACGGAATGCTATCAAGGGGCAGTTGTGCCCCCTCGAATTCCCCTGTTAAAGGCCTAACCCCCAGGACCTCATAATGTGACTGTATTTGGAGAGAGGTCCTTTAAAAAGGCGATTAAGGTAAATGAGGTCACTAGGGCGGGGCCTGGTGCAGCCTGAGTGTCCTGGGAAGAAGAGGAGGTCAGGGCACACACACGCAGGGGGAGGACCGTGTGGGGACAGAGGGACAGGGCGGTGTCTGCACGCCAAGAAGAGAGGCTTCAGGAGGAACCAGCTCCGCCCACACCTGGATCTCAGACTTCCAGCCTCCAGGACTGGGAGGAATAGATGTCTACCATTTAGGCTGCTGGGCCTGGGGTGCTTTGTGATGGCGGCCCACGCACACTGATGCGAATGCCTCCTCGGGGACACTGCCCTGCGGGGCACTGAGGCCTCAGGGGTGGACAAGACCGCCCTCCCACCCTCCCAGCGGCATGGATCCCAGAGGGGCGGGGGCGGGCGATGGGGGAGGGGCGTCAGGGGGCATCGTGACTTTATGTCCTGCACAGCTGCCCAGGGTGGTCCTGGGGGTGGGTGTGGGTTTGTAAAGGGCATGGGCTTGGCCAGGAGAGACATGTGGGTGAAGGATTTATGGAGAGCAGAAGGGGCTGAGGGGTCTGACCCCATAGAGGGTCCAAAAAACCCCTCTCCTGCTGCTGTCTGACCTGGACTGAGCTTCAGGCCCTCCTCTGCCGGCTCGAGGTCCCCAGAGGCCATCAGCTGCCACCCTGCCTTCTTTTAGGTTTACCTACCGTGAACATCCATACGATGTCTCCCAGGTACCGCCTGCCCTGTGATGAGCCCACAGCCCTTGTGTGGCCCAGCCCCTCTGTAACCACACATGATGGGGCCACGCGGGGACCCCCACTGAGCCACGCATACCCCCTCCCTCAGCAGTTTGGAATCCGTACTGGAAACTTTGTTTTTCAGAGTGCAGACCCGTCCTGAGCCGAGGGAGCCAGACATCTTCAGAGAGAAGGAGAGTAGCGGATGTTCCTGGAGGAGCGGAAATGGGAGCCATGGGGACACCACGTCCCCGTCCCCAGAACTCCCTCCTGAAGCCCCACGCATGCCCACCTCTGGGTCCTGGGAGACACCCCCGCCCTTCTTGGTAACCCTCAGCCTCTGCCCCTCCCTGTCCTTGGCTCTTGCTCTTCGTGCTCGCTGTCACAGGCTTCCATGACTCGCAATCCTGGAGCCCCGCTTAATTCTGGCCACACACCAACATTCTTGTATTTTCTGTGTATAGAGTGAGGTGCCAAATATGCCTGATTTTAGGACCGATTTCTGGTTTGTTCACTGGCGGAGATGCGCCCTGGCCCATTATCTGAGCGATTCCAATGGCCCAGTGGCCCAGTACCTCAACCTCCCCTCATGGTCCTCACAGCCCCACCTGGGGGTTCAACTGGACCCTGTCCTAATTTGTTACAGCTTGCAATGGGAATCCAGCTGCTGGGCTGGAACCGAAGCCACTCGGAGGCCATCTGACGCCACGTGCATTCTGTAGGCTGAGTGATCTTGTCTTCCAACATAAATACGGTTCCCCACGAGGGCCCTGACTGCTCTGGAGAGGGCCCGCCAGCCAGCCAGCCACAACCACCCCACTCCACTTTGTAAGCAGTGCAGGTTTCTCCAACTCCAGCCCCTCCAAAGTATTTATTCTGCTCAAAGAGCTGCTCTCCCCCCGGGGCCTCCTGGGCTATTTCTCACTTCCTCCACACACACGCCCCGAAACAGGAGCCTCCAGCCCCCCGAGGCCCCCTCTGCCTCCTTCTCCCACCCGTTCTCTTTGTTTGTCTCTCACACGTCTGACATAATAGAAAACAGAACCACATATTCAAAAGGCATTTTTCAATTTAATCAGGTTTGGGGGAAACATGTCTAATAAGCCTCTTGGCCCAGCTGGTGAGATGTGTGACATTTACTAGGGCCGCAGCGAATCTTGTCCAACAGCCCCATTTAAAATGCCACTCCAGATTCCCCCATCTCTGAGTCTTCAAAAGCACTTGTCCTACAAAGTGTTATCATTACCAAAAATATTAAGCAGAGTCTTCATCCACTCAGAGTTGCTGTGTAATTTTGCTGGAATACAAATCACCACTTCTCAAGGAAAGCAGACAGATCTCTCCTTTTGAGGTCCACTAGCTGGAGGAGGACTCGGACCCGGGGCTGGCCCGGCCCGCCCTCCTGGGGCCTGACCACGCTTCCACTCACAGGTGTCCCTGTGCGTCTCCTGCACAGTGCCTGGGACCCTGCAGCAGCTCATGTCTGCGTCCAGGGCCCAAGCAGTGAGGGGAGCTTGGTTCCCGAGGGCAGGGGCTTGGTGCCCTCCCTGGCCACGCCCCGGCCACCTGCCTTTGTGGTGGTGGTCGGCCTCCAGGGACAGAGGTGAACAAGCTTGCATCGTTCGCCAGTTGTTCCAAGCGGGCCTGGGTGTGAGTCAGCTAGAGGCCAAGCAAAGTCCTCGTGAACGGTTTGAACATGGAGAGCGGCACTCGTGGGATGTGCCCTCTGCTGTCCCAGTGCTTGCGTATCATTCGCTTCTACTCTCTGCACGCTTGCACACTCAGCGGTGAGGGTGAGTCTTTCCTAATCCCCACCACCATCCGCTCTAATCAAGCAACATCCATCCGCGCGGGCTGTGTGCCGGAAACCCGCCCGTTACCCCGGCGGCGTTAGAGAGAGTCAGCGGAGGGAGCCTTACACTCAAACCCATGTGTCAGGAGCTCCAGGGCCAAGGTAACTCTGCCTTGCTGCTCTTCTTCTGTGTGAGAGGGGGGCTGGATGTCTCGCCGCTGGGAAGGTCAAAGAAGGGGCTCCTGTTGTGGGTCCTGGGCTGGATGATTTTGTCCGGCAGGTGATGGGGGGTTATTGAAAGTTCTGAGCAAGGAGTGGTTTCAAAGTGGTGTTCACAGAAAATGGATTTATCTGGTCATGCTGGATGAAGGGTACGGAATGGCAGTGCAGGGGACGGTCCTTGTCCATGGGATCTCGAACACAGGGCTGAAGGCGGGAACACAGACAGTAGAGAAAGCGCAGAGATGTGAACCATGAATGACGAGGCTTGAGGTTTAGCCACGGGGGACGGGGGAGAGGAGGCAGACACCCCAGAGGGCGCCAGGCATTCCATGGGTGTGTGCGTGGGGGCCTGGCAGAGACGAGGATGGCCAGCGTGCGGGAGAGGGGCTGCTGTCTGGTGAGCTGGGCTTGATTAAGCCATTTTGCCCTTGAGTTGACTGGATGTGTCCTTGAAGTTTAGCCTCCAAGCTGAAAGGGATAGAGCAGCTCCTACTCTTCCTCTCTTCTGCAAGGTTGTCAGGCCTGATGAATGAGAGCAAATACATCCTCTTCTTTGCCCCATGCACGGAAGGACGTCTGCGCCTCAGGTGAAGGGCTAGGGATGCAGCAGAGGTGGGGAGATGTGTGTGTGTGTGTGTGTGTGTGTGTGTGTGTGTGCACCTGCACACTCACACTACCCAGGACCTCAGGGTTTCTTTGGACCAAATTTAGATTCTTCACTCAGATTACATTCAGATGAACTTGGCCATATGGAAATGCTGATTACATGTACAAATTTTGCCTCGGGAGAAGACTGTGTTTGTGTGTGTGAGCGTGTGTGTGCGTGAGTGTGTGTGTGAGTGAGAGAGAGAGAGCGACAGAGAGGAGGTATATATAGAATGACGTAGGGACACATGTCTTTGTGGGCAAACAGATGGCCTTGAGCGAGGGAGCTGAAGGCAGGAGACCGTCCCTGCTGCAGCTGCTTCCCCCAGCATGCGCCTCCGAAAGACACTTGAGCAAATTCTGTCTGATTGCGCTCCCTCTAGCACTTCTCACCCAGATGAAATAAGTGTGGAACAGACTCTTCTGCCTAATGAGAATTTAAATTTTCAACTTTGTCAAAGACATGAGCCTGCAGACTCGGCGTGATGCACATTTCGAAGCGCGCAGCTAGGAGCAACGGAGACCCAGGGCTCGCTTTCCCTCGGCTCCTGGGTCCCCACACAAGACCCAAGCCACGCACAACTCACCAGGATGGTGGTAACGGCACCGGAACAATGAAAGCCCTCCGGCTCAGAGTCCAGCCGGGTGTGCTGCGCCCAAGAGCGCACGCTGAGTTTACTGAGTGTCTTCTGTGCGCAACAGGACAGATGCGAAGGGAGTCACATCCGTGGAGGAGCATGAGCCCCTGTTGTCTTGACTCCCCGGATGGCACAGAGCCTTCAGGCTAGAGCTGCGTGACCTTGAGCAGACCCCTTTCCCCCATACCCCCACTCCCCCACCCCCCGCTAAACCTCCATGTTCACATCTGTCAAATGAGAATGACAGTCACACCTGTCCCTGGGGAACCCGTGGGGATTCAGCGAGTGACATGCGGAAGACACCCCACCCGCGCCGGAGGCACAGCCCACACCCGGCCTCCACCAGCCGGACCCGAAGGAGCACGCTCCCATGCCTGAGATAAAGACATGGCTTGCAGAGCACGGGCATTTCGCATTTGCTGAAATGACTTTCCAGAAGCATTCCTAAGCAATTTCAAAGTACTTCTCCACATTTTTGTTCCAAGTTTTCTTATTTTTATGTTTTATTAGTTCAAGCTTCCTGAAAGCAGTGTGAGAAGGAGCTGTGGGAGTCTCAGACAATGCGCTGCCCTCCACGTTTACAGGACAAGTGCTGTGAGCGCCCAGAGGGGTTGAGTGTGTGGGTGGGCACCCAGAAGGATGGAGGACGGAGCTGCAGGGCCTGGAGAGGCATCCTCCGGAGCGGAGCCACACCTGCCTCTCTGGTTTACGGATCGAAACAGTTTCTATCTGTTCCCCCAGCGTCTTCTCTTTCCCAGCCCTGCCTCTTTGGTTTCTCTCGGTGCCTCTGCCCTGCGGAGTCCCCTCCAACTCCGCACGCTCTCTGGGTGCAGAAGCGCAGCTCGCGGGGTAGTCTCAGCTTGGTTTTCCTCCTATTCCAGGCCTTTGCCCCACAAACAGTGACGACCTCCGACACGTACAGAGCTCTCCTTCTTGGCCCGGGTGTGCTGCGGGGGCTTTGGAGCATCACTGTGCCGAACCCCCACATGATCAAGCACAGCAGAGTCCCTCCGACTCATGTTGGAGAGGAGGGGGCGCACAGAGTGGGGGGTCGCCTGCCCAGCTGCAGGGCCAGGGCGAGGCAGAGCCCCCGTGCCCCTGCTGTAGCCCCTCACGGGGTCCCCTCCTGAGCCAGTGGGGCTGCGTGGAGGTCTTCTGGATTGCAGAGCTCAGACGAAACTTGGGCTCATTTGGTTTTACATAGAATGAAGGAGCAAGAGAAAAACTTACCCCTTGGGGGATGGGGGAAGTTGGTGGCCGTCCCAGGGCTTCTTGCCACCCCCTGATTGTACTGCCCCGTTTCCAAACCACCTGGGTATACCAGGTACTTTGTGACATGTTTGCTGCTAACTTCACCTCCTCTCCAGACCCCTAGACGTAGTTTCTGAATGTGCTAGCTCTGTTCAGATCATCTTCACGGTCACGTGGAACTACCCGTCTTTACGACATCAGTGTTTCAGGACCAACCCAAGCACCCTCCTTAGGTTGGAGGTTTGTTCTTGTGAAACACACTCCTGGAAATCCTGTGGCTGGTGTGTTCAGCTGGTGTGTTCAGCCCTGAGGGACTCAACCTCATGAGCACGTCTTGGGCATTGACTCTGAGCCAATCAGCGTGCAATCAGCACCACAGGGCTCTGGTGTGACCCTCTGCACCCGATAATGGGCAGCTGCAGACATTTCCCAGGGATCAGGGTGCACATGGGAGCCGTAGCCTGGTTACGTAAAAACCGTGGCTCTGAGGTTACAGTGCTTTGGACTCTAGCACTCCTCCCATGGGCTTGAAGCCACCCTACTGAAGGACTTCTGGAACGAGGCCCTCACTGGCTCTCATATCCCGTATGATTATGAGGGTGGTTTGTTCTCTGGCTTTCCAACCTGTCTGAATATATATAGTACATATTCCTTCCAAATGTTTGTTACGAAATAATTTTTGACTTACAGAAAAGTTGCAAAAGTATACAGAGCATTGACTCAGACCCTTCACCCCATGGCCCTGTATGTTAATGCCTTATGTAACTGAGGTACCATCACCCAAACCAGGAAGTTATCATTGATACAACACTAGTAGGTCCACTCCAAACCTTGGTTGATTTGCCCCCAGTTTGTCCACTCATGTCCTTTTTTGTTTCCAGGACCCCCTGTTGCATTTGATTGTGAAGGAGTATGTTGAATGGGTCCCACCTAATGGTAGTCACGTGATTATCATCCGTTGATCTGAGATTTCTGCACATGGGTCCGTGGACACCTGCTTGCATGACCGCTTGGTAGGTGTCCTGATCCCAGTATTTTAAAGGGAGAGGCTTAGTTTAATACTCGAAAAAGATTAACCTTTAGATTCTTGAACTCCCTGAAATTTTTGGGAAGATACTTTTCCTTTGGAAGCATTTTTCTGCTCAGTTTTTGACACATCTGCTATTTTCCAAAACAAATAACCTTGAGGGGCACCTGGGTGGCTCAGTGGGTTAGGCGTCTGCCTTCAGCTCAGGTCATGATCCCAGGGTCCTAGGATCAAGCCCCGTGTTGGGCTCCCTGATCAGTGGGGAGTCTGCTTCTCCCTCTCCCTCTGCTCCTCCCCCTGCTTGAGCTCTCTCTCTCCCTCTCTCTCAAATAAGTAAATAAATAAAATCTTTAAAAAAAAAAACACACCAAATAACCTTGAGCCTTCTTCCCTGCTTTCCCGATGGTGAAACATGACAGTGGGTCCTTTATGATACATCAGTAAGTGGTAGTTCTCTGCATAAATACAGCCTTCCCTCCACGGTGACCAAATCTTACTGTCAGAGGAGTGCTTATGTTCTGTTGCAAGAAAGACAGTGAGAGGGTAATAGCAGAGGCGCTGACAGCAATGTCCTTTGACTTATTTTAAAGAATAAAAATAAAATATATAGAGAGATATGCATTTTTTTTCTTAAAGAAAATGAATTATTCTTTAAAGTTAGTCAATCTCTTAGGGGCACAGTGTGGAAAATTAGATTTTAATGGCTTTGAAATTGAGGTTCCATGGGTCAATAGTATTGGACACTTGAAGTAAAATGACAAATCTATTAGAAGAAAATCAAACGTTTTGTTGCTCATCAGAAAAGCAGTTGGAGGACAGCAAGCAATATCTTGGAACTCTTCTTCCGTACAGAAGGCATCTGAAGAGTACCATTTCTGCTTGGTGTCTTGAAATCCTTTGGAGAGGATCACTCATGGATGTCTTGACTCTTCCTTGAGTCAGAGTTTCCTGGTTTCTGGACTGTTTGCAAAAATCGGCTGAAGGCGGTTTGGCAAGATGGGCATTTCATATGCATTCAATCCTAAGGTGGCATAGAACGGACTCTGTTATTTCTCAGCTGACTTTCCACAATCAATCCTGGTTTGCATTTGTTTGGCTGACTTACCCCAGTCTGATGCACTTAGCTTTTACACTTCTGGTGGGTTTATGAGGTTGGCAAAGCTGCCATGTGCAAAAGCCAAGTCTGATTTTTGTCTTGCATTACTGACTCAGAATCTTATTTCCTAACATTTTACAGAAATGAAGGCACAAACCATATAGGAATGCATCAAATCAGTAATTAAGTCATGCACTTCTCCGTCTCTTCAACAATACTTATTCTGCATACACCAAGTGCCAGGCGCTGTCCTGGGTGATTGGATCACAAATGTGGGCCTTGTCTTCCTAGGACCAATGGTCTAGAACGAGAGAAGACAGGCAGAAGTAAAAATGCACACAACTACTTACTTAATAACAAATGGGACACAGGCTGTAAGGGAAGCAGGGTATGTAATCGAACTGTTGGATCAGCTGAGGAAGACTGGAAGTTCGCCAGGAGGAAGACCTCCCAGCAGACAGCTCAGGCGTAGGCCTTTCGGTCACCTTGACTACACCCCTGAACGAAGAAGGCATTCTCTTATGTTCTAGAGAAGCACAGTGAAGAGTGGAGAAGCAACTGGCTGGTCCCTGGTCACACAGCTGGTGGGGGGCAGGGCGGGCAGCCTTCCCATCTGGTGCAGGGAAGGCAGAGGATGAGATAAATGCCCAGGACGCTCTAAAGCAAAGCAGAACATGTCAGGCGATTTGAGAGCAGGTGATTTTGGAAGAGAGCCCAGATGTGGGGTGCAGGGAGCTCTCAACCCGCAGGACGGTTCTCTGGCTTTGCTTGAGGATTGTTAGTGTTTGGGGCCCGTCCGGTGCAAGATTTTACGTCTGACTTGGGAGCTCTTTGGTGAGCTCATTTCCAGATGACAGGAGCTATGGCGGGAAAGGGGGCAGGCTGATCGATTCAGTGACAGAGTCAAGATCTCAAATACTCTCCCTGGATCATGCGCCCCACAAGGAGGGCATTCCCACACATATCCCCTGCTCCATCATTAGCGCTTGGAAGAATGCCCTGCAGCCTGATGTCTGTGTAATGAGGAAGGGTAGGGAGGGGGGAGGGGAGGGAGGGAGGAGGGAAGGGAGGAGGGAAAGAGGGAATCTTTGCTAAATGGAATTAATAGAAAAATACGAAATATTTGACTGCCGTCAGTAAAATCCTGTCTCAGCTCCACAACGTGAACACATGTGGTGACGTCTGGAAGATTGGGTATATTGGTATCCAAGGTAAAGATACACAGTCTCCCAAATGAAGCAGAAGTATTTGCCACTCCTGCTCAGCTCAGAATGGGCCCCATGCCAGGAGCCACGTTTTAAGGAATGTTGAAAAGCAAGAGCATTGCCAAAAGAGAAATTAGACAGCTTTAGAAATATGATATCTTGGGGAGAAGATGTGGTGAGGATGGGGGCAAATCCCCAGCAGCAGAACAACAACCTTTGATGAGTTCGTGGATCACAAGGTTTCCCCCCGAACGTGCGCTCACCCTCCCTCCGTCTCTCACACACACACCCAGGGCACCCCACAGTGGGGTGAGTTTGAGCGGCGAAGGAAGGCTCCTTTAGACAGAGTGATGGAAGAGATGGAGCGTGTGACAGAAGATTGACTTCCCCTCCAAATCTCTCCGTGTATTTCAGGTCAGCTGCAGCAACGGGTGCTCGGGCCCTCAGTGCGGCGGCGTGCACAGTCCAAGCTCCTCAGCCCCAAGCTGGGCTCCTTTCTTGACATTTGTCATTTACTCCTGGGGGATGAGACCCCACCTTCCCTGCCCCCACTCAGGACCTCCCTCTGGCCTCTGCGCTTTGCTCCTGCTGTTCTGTCCGGAATGCCCTTCCTGGTTCTACTTTTAAACACTTTTCGCATCTTTAAACCCAGCTGGATGCCCCCAGTCCTGTGCAACCCTCCGCACCGGTCATCCCCAGCTCAGTGCGTGTCTCCTTCCCTGGAGGAGCACCCTGCACTTTGGAATTGAATCTCTGGAAAGAATACCTGAAGTCCAGCTCCAAGCCCGTGGAATTGGGGTCCTGAGTGGTGGTGGGGGGCAGGGACACCCAGCAGGCCAAGGTGAGGAGCCTGGGCAGGAAGTGAGGTGGGCCAGTTCATGTTTGGAAAAATAGAAATAAAACAGCTCTTGGGGTGCCTGGGTGGCTCTGTCGTTAAGCGTCTGCCTTCGGCTCAGGTCATGATCCCAGGGTCCTGGGATCGAGCCCCGCATCGGGCTCTCTGCTCCGCAGGAAGCCTGCTTCTCCCTCTCCCACTCCCTCTGCTTGTGTTCCCTCTCTCGCTGTCTCTCTCTCTGTCAAATAAATAAAAAAAAAAAAAGAAAAGAAATAAAACAGCTCTTTAGCTGTGTGGGAGCTGACAGGGAGGGGGGCGACGTGAGGGCAGAGCGAGCAGGAGGTCAGGCCGCACACCCGGCTGGAGGGACGGCGTCTCGGATGTGGGGTCTCAGATACCATCTGGACGGAGAAAACCCAGCCAGATCCGGGTCCGCTTGGTCAACCTCCTGCCCGGCTCGTCTGTGGATGGCAGTGCTGGGCATCGGGCTATCCTGCGTAGGTTCTTAATAAATGCTGGGATAAACGGAGGTGGCTTGAAGATTCTGCAAATGACCCAAATGTTATCGCAAGTTACATGCCCCTTGGGTTTTTATTTCAATGGGTCTTCCCATGAATAAAATCAGGAACGGAAGAGTAGGGAGCTTCCCAGGCTTTTCGTGTCTCCTTAACCACACCACTGATTGCTACACATAAATACGTCATGGCCTCTTCAAAAATATTTTCAAACAGGCATAAAGCACATCTACGGAAACGTTGCATTCCCTCCCCACCTCCCCCGAAGTTTCCTTCTGTTGGAAAACTTCCAGTTTCTGCGGCCCCTTCTATGAATTAGCTTTTTAAAATGACGGAGATCTTCCCAGTCCCCGCCCCCCAGATTCTAATCATGGGTCCACTCCCCCCCCCCCCCCCCCCCCCCCCCCCCCCCCGCCTCTGTGAATCTAGTCTAAGGGCCTCAGGTTGGAAATCTGTGGCGAGGGGCGGTTTGTCCTAGATCTCACAACCGCCTGGGGCGGGTTTTGGGAGGCAAGCCGCTCTGTCTCCTCTCAAGGGCAGGGACCATCCCTCCACGCCCTCTGACCCCTCTCCATCTAAGACAGGCTTGCTTCTCAAACTGAAAATTACTGTTCCCGGGACTCTTGGATCCTGCTAAGCTGCAGAACCTCTGTGTCTATTTAACTAACACATACTATTTTCCTAAACCCAAGATGTTAACCGGGTGCCCTGACTTAGCTTCCAGAGGAGACGCTGATTGTGAATGAATTACCTGGACTGGGCGGTTCAGTGAGGGCTGCCGCCCCGTCCCTGGGAGGCACGATTTCCAGGACAAGGTGGCAGTTAGAGAAGAGCCCCCTCTGACCTCCCTCCTGCTATTTCTTTTGCTAATTAAAACACAGCCAATACCAATTAAAACACCACAAGAGCTATTATTGCTTTTTTGTTTATCCACGGACCGGGGATAATGCAGGGAAATGGAGTGGAAACTCCCCGAGTACTAGCTTGGCCATTGGTTCTCGGGAACAAGTGCTCTGTGCTTCCCAGAGAGGGGCCAGCATTGTCCTGCAGGGTGCAGCTTCCCGGGCCAAGTGGCTTTGCCTCACGGGCCAAGTGTTGCTCAGCCCAGCCAGGAGCCACTGCCCGGATGGCAGATCCACAGGCTCTGAGAACTCTGCCTTCCAAGCACCTGCGCCGAGGGATGCAGATCCGGTCCCTCACCCCCACCCACTGTGCAGGCCAAGCGAGAGAAGCCAATAGAGGGCCCAGTGACTATGTGGGTCACTCAGCACACCCCCCAAAGCCTCCCCTTTCGAAGCTGGTAGAAAGGGACCAGAAGCTTACCAGTTACCTCGCAGCTTCCCAAATGCCCCATGTCCTCAGTGGAGCCCTTCTTCCTCCTTTGGAGCAAAGGGGGAGCGTTGGGGATTCTGCATTTGTTCTGTGCAGTTCTGGGAGAAGCAGAATGACGAACGGCCAGAGACAGAAGCTCAGCAGTGAAGGGAGCCTGGGTGTAGATCACTGGCCAGCCATGTACCTTCTCACCTCATCCTGAAGAGGGAGAAGAATTGACCTCTCCCTCGAAAGAGTTACTGCAAGGATTAACACCATTAACGTGTGAAAATGCTTTGCCCAGCATATGGTGTAGAGGAGTGCTCAAAACTGTCAGCCAGCATCATTATTCTCCTACGGCCAGACAGACACCAGCCCCTGGGAGGACTCGGGGTTTATGAATGCAGGTGCATGAACAGGGCAGTTACCCTGTGGCCAGAAACCTTTCTTCACTAGAAGCACCTGGGGTGGTTTTAAAACTCCTAATTCCTGGGCCGTGCTCCGACTGCACCCGATGTGCTGCCCAGATTCGGAAGGACTGATTTAGTGAATGTGCTGTCCTTCACCTTTGCTGCATGAAGCCAGCAGAGTCTGGAGGACATTGATGGAGCCCTGTGACGGACTGAATGCTGTGTCCTCCCCAGTTCATATGTTGAAGCCCTAACCTTCAACATAATAGTATTTGGAGGCGGGGCCTTTGGAGGTGGTTGGTGTTAGATGAGGTCATGAGGGTGGAGCCCTATGATGGGATTAGTGCCCTTGGGAGAATAGGAAGAGATACCAGAGCTTGGTGTCTCCACCATGTGAGGACCCAGTGAGGCAGGGACCATCTCCAAGCCAGAGAGAAAAAGTTTCTCACCAGACACTGAATGCTGGCATGTTAATCTGGGGCTTCCAGCCTCCAGAACTCTGAGAAGTCAATGTCTGTTGTTTAAACCACCCAGTCTGTGGTACTTTGTCATGTAGCCTAAGCTGACTGAGACAAGCACAGGGTGAAGGTCATGGGACCACTAGCATTTCATGTAAGAATCCTCTGGAAGCTGGCAGGTGGGATCTGCCTTGGAATGTCCTGCCACATCCAGAACATCTTCCCCTGCAGATGGGCTTCAGCCACGTAAGTGGTCTCTTCAGAGCCCAGCAGTGTGTCCAGGGCCCAGCTGCAGACCGAAGAGAGCATCTCTGATGCCCCATGAGGCCTCTGCCATGGCCAGAGTTGGAGAGTGGAAGCTGATGGACAGGCAGAGAGCATGATCACCATGGTTTGTGCTTCAGAAAAGAAGGGCCAACACCATTTGTGTAAATCCTGCTTTGGGGAAATAACATTAAAAGACAAACTCTTTCAATAGGGGTAAGAGGCAATAAACACTCATGACTCAGGGTGAGTCTGCCAGGTACAAAGCCCTGCAGCTGGTATAAGGGTTCAAGGAGATATAAAGGGCAGGTGAACCCCAGACATTCATAAACACCTCCTGCCGGATGTCTTCCATAAGCTGAACAGAGTCCCTACAGATCAGTGAGAAATGGTGTGTGTGTTTGGGTAAGTGTTAAAAGCCTGTGGTTGGAAAAGCAGCAGGTACAGGTAGAGAAGCTCTTCTGTGAAACTTTGTGACCTTGAGCAAGTGACTGCCTTTATCTGGAAGCTCTGTCGTGAGCAAGCGGACTCGGTGAGATGTTGGTCCCAACATCAGTCAGACACACTAGGGAGATTTCAAAAGGCAGCAAAGCTTTTGATGAGTTAATGCAAATACAGATTGCAGATTTATGAGAATCCCCCAACTGGATATAGAAGGATTTCTTTTTTATAGGAAAAAGAGAGGTAATTAAATTAGAGAAACATAGTTAAGGTCCAGGACCTCAAGCAGATTTCATTATGTATCCTGTTACCTGGCGGTGACTACCTGGATTGTGGTGCTGGGGAAGACCGTGGGGCCTAATCCTTGACCCGTGGGAAACAGAGCTGGGATCAGTCAGGGACATCTGTCATTGGGAGATGCTAGCCCAGAAGAGGGTGATTTGCCACACCCAACCCATGGGTCTGGGCTGGATTTTTGTAAAGAAAAAAAAAATCCTCTATATTTTTGCTTAGCCAGAAACATACTCTGACCACCAGGCCAGAGGTCACGATCACTTCTAAGAAGGCTGCCATCTTCCAGGATGCTCAACCTGCAAATCCAACCTGTAAAGTCGTGGTCAGCATGGTCAACATGAGTAAGCAGATGTAGCCAAGGAGACACACGCAGAACTGATTCTAGGTTTGGCCAGATGTGCCGGGCAACGAAGATACATTGCAATCTGTGCGAGACCCACAAGTGTCCCAGTGATTTACTTGGCGTAAGACAAAACAGAAGAAAAAAACTATGGGCTTTCCAATCTGCTTACCCATGTTTCATGTCCTGGAAGCAAGAAGCTCTTCAGCACTAAAGACGAAGCTGGCTTTCTAATAACCGTGGTGAATCAACGTCCTCTTACTCTTCCTAATTTTATACCAAGGTGATTACCAAGTATCAGTGGTTTAAATATTTATAGAAATGTAGAGAAGCTGCTAATGGCTGAATCAGCTCCAAACGACAGGTGATGACAACAGATTTAATGAACGCAGATTCCACTAAACACACACAATGAAGAACATGCGGAGACAGGGACCTGCCGTTGAATACACAAAGCTGAAACTCAAATGAGCCGCGCAGTGGCTTGGCTTCCATTGGAGAGACACAGGTTGGCCAAGAGGTGGATGTCTTGCCTGATTGTTGGAAATCATGCCCGGTGACAGATGACCTTGAAACTGATGCCCATCAGGAAAGAGGAGAGTCAAGAAGATGGATGCCTTCAACTCTCTGACCATAGAAATAATCACTCCTATCACTGAGCCCAAAAAGTGGTGCTGGTTCCCATTGCATTAAATGCTATTCCCCAATCCCATGGCACACTGAATGACTTTACTCCCGTCTTGCAGATGAGGAAAGTCATGCTGAAGGGGGGACTGCCCAAGTCCAGAGTCACATAGCGTGTGACCTGGGGTGTCAGACAGAGGTGAGCCCAGCATGCTCTGACTCATTGTTTCCTACCAGACTCTGTGCTGCTTGCAGAACACAGTAAACGAGCTCCCAGGTGGCATTTGTCTTACATCCCCAGCATCATCCATGCTGAGCTCTCTTCTTCCAGAGAAACTCCTCAGATCCAAGTTCCTACAACCTACACCCATCCTCGTGCCCAGAGAGCAGCGTCCTGCAGAGACCCCAGCTTGCTCATCCTGTCCCATATGCTAGGGACAAGTATGTAAGCTCATGGCAGCACAGAAACCCCTTCTTTGAGGAGATTTACACAGAAGCCTGATGTGTAGCAGACAGGAGGTGGGCTTGGGCTAGAGCCCTGATGACCACACTCACCCACTGCCCTTCCAGGGCCACTCAGCACTTCGGGCCACCAAGGGCAATGAGGAGTTGGGGCTAAACCCACTGCCAGGCCTGTGATTCCCAGTCCACACGTGCCATTGGGTAGTTCATATTGTATTTAGATCAATTCTATCTAAATGAATGCCTTTGAAAAAGAAATTGTATTTCAATCTTAAATAGAATTAAATAAAATGACCTATAAAAGTAAAAACAGAAAAAAAAGGAAAAATGTATTGTGTTCTAGGTTCTTCTGACTGCCAACTCTCTGTTCAGATGGGACATACAGGTTGTTAAACCAAACCAGCACCAGGCTGAACGCCCTGCTTGGTGTCATCAGGATGGTTGAGAGGGAAGGAGGGAGTGGCTCTGTGTTCTCCAAAACTCCGGGTGCTTCCCCATCTACTGTCTCTAAAACATCGCCCTGGGTAGAGTCCCGTGTTTTGGGAAACAAACTGTCAACAAGCAGTAAAACTGCTGACATGGGGGAATGACGGAAAAACCCGGGCCTTCTGATATTCGTGGCATAACCTGGCAACAGAAGTCAATTCTGTCCATAAAGCCAGAGTGGTAACGGGTCATTTGGCCCGTCCTATTCTGCTCAAACTCTCCTGGAAGCATTCCTCTTCCTGCCACCTGTGTTTCCTGAGAATGGATTACAGCAGGTCTCCACGTGATGGAAGACACACTGCTGCAGGTCACAGACTTTCCGGGTTTTAGAAGTCACCTGCTTCATCAACCATATAATGTTTGAGTTCTTCTCCCGTGTTCTTGGCAGCAGGAGAAGGTCTGGGGTCATTGAGCAGAAGTAAAAATCCTCACCCCAGGCATATCCATTGCAGTATAGGGGTCTCATCAGGATGGGGCCCTTAAAACCCTCCTGAGCATGGAAGTACTGGAAGCCAGCAGACAACACCACTGTGGCTTTAGGGCAGCTTCAAAGAGGCCAGGCTGGTTAGCATCCAGAGCAAGCATGGCACTTGCTGCCCCTGCCAACTCAGACCCTTGACCTAATTCAACATCCAATTGTGCCTACACCAAAAAAACCAAATGTAGATACTTTGCTACCTGTCAGCATCATTAATTTTGTTGTGATTGCTCATTAAAATGGTTTGTTGGCACTGGGCTGTGTTGGCTGTCTTACCCTAATTAAACAGTGGAGCAGAATCAGGGGATAATTTGTTTGTGGGCTAGTTTAAGACATCACTATGATCTATTTCACTCTGGGTGGGTTTGAAGGTACCATTTTGCTTTTAGTCATCATACATGCCTCTCCCTAGAGAGTCTTATGTTTACTTGTTGCTTTGGACTTCTTCCAGGTGAGTTGAGGATATAATCATGTTATTATTACCCTCACTAAAACTATATTCACTGCACAAAAAATGTTGCCTGTGAAGTCTAGGGACAGGAATGAAGAAAAGGCAAAATGTCTTGAAATAATGTGGTAACTTGGCATCAACTTTTTTTATAAGAGCAGAAACAGTAACGGCTGGCCTTTCTCGGATGTTTATTGTGAAAAGGCACTGCACCAAGTGTTTTAAAGATATTGTCTCATTTCATTCCTGAAAGGTGGGAACCATTATTATCCCTATTTTGTAGGAAAGAAATAGATCTAGGGAGGATGTCAGGTGCTGCACAAGGACCCAGGGTTAGTGCCTGAGGAAACTGGAGCCATTACTCAGACTTCAGTGGTCCTCCCAGGGAACAGTGGTCTGTGTCCCTGCATGGGTCATCCTGAGAACTAAATGGTCAAACAGATTGCAACCTCACTCACCAATGATTAGTAAACTTGAGTATTTGAGGGATATCAGGACAGAGGACTTTACAAAGTAAGGCACCCTTAATCATCCATTACATTCATTCATTCCTACAGTAGATATCTCCTGAGTGCTTATTCTGCTTCAGGCTCTGTGGTAAGTGCTGGGAAACCAGAGGATCCATTCAGACAAATAGTGCCTGTCCTTGGGAGCTCACAGCCCTGAAAGGAGAGGACCCTGAGAGAGAACCATAGTTAGCTCAGATCTAAGCTCTGTATTAGCTCAGATCTAAGTACATGCATGAATGAGTGAGTGTGAGCCCGTGTGACTATGTGAATAAGCAAGCTCGTGCATATGTGAGAGGTTTCTGGTCAGGCAAGCTCATCAGTCCTTCACACTGATCTAATGTTATTGGTCCTGAGGTCCTGTCTCTTCCCAATGCCTGGAATCCTCCTTCTGGACTTCAGAGAGGAGAGATCAATGCTTTTATACATTGAATTATGCCAACCATACACATTTTATTAATTTATGGAAATGTCAGATTGCTTTAACTATTATACTGAACTTCTGTCCTCCAATAAATGGCTTAATTTCCTTCCAAGGATAAAGCATTCCAGTATTTTCAGCTGACCAATTCAGCTCAGGGCGCTCTAATGTTTTCTGTCTACTCAGAGGACACATACTTCATCAGGATGACTCTGGGGTAATGACACCAAAGGCCCATTTCTAATGATTGTCACGGTCTTGGCAAAATGCATTCCATATATTAAGGCTGATGCCTCTCACCGAGCTGGGTGCATCCTCTGGGGGAATAAATGACCTTTTCTCTCGAGCTTTCCTCTGGTTGTGACATGGGAAGGAATATTTCCCAGTGCAATACCAGGGTTGAGAACAGCCCCTAATGCGGGGAAGATGGCCCTGGTCCCAACACGTGGAAATATCAAAATAAGGAGGACTATCTGCAGACATGGCCAAAGACTGTTAGAAATATCAGTAAACCCTCTTGGAGAGCAACAGATCTGCATTTACCATGGACCTAAGGAAGCTTGAGTTTCAATGCCACATTACAGCCCTTAAATCTAAATTTCCACCTACAGGGTGGAATTCTCTTTCTTAAAGAGTACCCACCCCCAATTTCAATAAGCACAAGACCCCATGACACCTGGATCTAGTCTTGGGGAGATGAATGTCAGGTGGGAATGGAGAGTCCACTGTAGACAGTGTTGGGATTTTATGGGGAGAAGATTGAACAGTGAAAGTGTTATAGGGCAGCAGGACATACTGGGCCCAAATATGCCACTTTGGCATAAGGATTATTTTGAGCTGAAGATAATGGACAAGAAGCAGATATAAGAAAAGTTCCCTGCCTTCTCTGTGTTTGCCTAGAAATAGGACATCAATTTGTGAAGACGTCCCCCTCCCCTCTGTACCAGGAAGGAGAGAAGTTAATCACCAGAGACAATGCCAGACCCTGATCAGCACCAGAGTGATCTACACAACAGACCTTACTAACCACCCCTTGTCTTCCACTCCCCCATGCCCTTGTCTGCCCACTGTTTGCTGCCCTAGAGACTCAAAGCCATCTTCCTTTGCCTTGTCACTTCTTCACAAATGTGTTGTTCTATTGCTAAGATTTTATATAAGCCTGAGTTCTAATCATTGATTTTGGTTACTCATCATTGAATGCTCCCGTGTGTGTGTGTGTGTGTGTGTGTGTGTGTGTGTGTGTGTGTGTGTGTGATGCATATGTGTTATTAAGCTTCTCTCTGTTTTTCTCTCCTTACTCAGTCTTCTATTAATTAATTTATGGGGCCCCAGCCAGGGAATCCAGGAGGGCGGAGGGGAAAGGCCATTTGCATCCTTACAGCTTCCAGACTTGCAGTCTCTAGGACTCCAAGCTTCTCCGGAAAAGGGAAGCAAGCCTGCTCATGACATCATTATGCTCCCTTAACACTCAGTAGCACAATGGATGAAGTCCAGGTCAGTGCTTCTCCACCAACCTCTGCAATAGAATCACCTGAGAAGATTTTAGGAGTTTCATGCACAGGTTCCACGCTGACCAAGTGAATCGGAATTCCTGGAAGTGGTGATCCCCATGTGTAGCACACACAGTCATGGGGGGTTCCTATCCTTGCCAAATGATGGAGTGTCCTGGAGTCTTTAAAAATGCAGATGCTTGGGCCACATCCCTGCCCACACCAATCCAAATCCCTGAACTTGGATCCAGGTGCCTTCATACATAGACTTCCCAGACCCTTAGGTGATTCTGAGGAATATCCAAATTGTGAATTATTGGTCTAAGCAAGTTAAATGTGAGGTGGGGTAAGCGGTGTATAAGAGGATGTTTAAAGGTGAAGGTGGGCAGAATAATTCAGGGAGGGCTTCCTGAGAGCTGCAGTCAGGCCAGTCTTTAAGGGAATAATGGGCTGTGATGATGTAAGTGAAGGGAGGCTCTTTTTCGTAATAGTCAGGGACGGCTCAAATTAATATAGCAATCAGGATAAAGGTTAATTGGATGAAACTCACAGTTTCATCACTGAACAGAACACACCATTCTTCACTGAATGCTCTGACAGCTCTGCAGACAAGAGGAACACCATGAACACCACCTTGAAACAGTACAGGGCATGGAATGTAAATACTAATGATAGGGGGTGGGTTGTCAGGGGATAATGGGAGAAAGTCTCTGTCAAGCCATGGTTTTGACAACTAGATGTAGATGTGGATGTATCCTTTTCTATCCAAATAATGAATAACTAGTCTAGATCCTTTCCCCTGTCCTTGAACAAGAAGCCCCAGGAAGAAGCCCCAGAGGCTGTGGAGTTCTCAGCTGTGCAGGCAGGAACTCATCCAGAGTGCAAATCATGAATTTTGTGTTTACCCTCCAAGTGCAACAACCAATAGGAGATGCCACCTTGACAAGATTTTATTGCCTAGATCTTTAGAATTTTGGGAAATCTTAGCTCTGTGAATGGTGGACCCCTTCTCCAAGCCTACTCAAGGCAGGAGGTGAAGATCAAGAAAGGGTTTCGATCTTGGGCTGTCAAAGAGTTAATTTCCATTGGTGTTATCTTGTCTCTACTGTTACTACCTTCATCATTCATTATTCATCAGTTTTTTTTTTAATAAGACAACTTGAGTATAAAAATCAAGGAGGTAGTCAAAAATATATTTTGATCGAGAACGTTTGAAGGAGAGGTTGAGAGTTCTTTTCAGTGACAGGTGCTGATGTGGTTGGGGAGTCTGGGGTTACTACAGTTTAAGAGGGCATCAGCTAAGGTGAAGAAAAGAGACCTGTAAGATATCCTGATCAAACATTCCTGGGAGGAATTTTTTCCCTGCCCTCATCCTCCTTTCTCCCAGAGAATGTACAAAAACAGTGATGCCTTTAAGAGCAATAAATAAATCAGTGGTGCTAATAAAGACAATAATAAATAGGGCAAGAGATCATTCACCATCTTGTGATGAATCCCAGCTCAGGTTTGATAAAAAGCTGGTGGAAACTGCCATTGTTATAGGAAATTAAGAATGAGCTCATTAGCTGAGCAATTTAAGCCGTTCATATGAAGATTACTACTTCCCAGATTTAGGAGGCAAAGGATCTTGTGTTCTGTCCAGCTCATTTTTCCTGATCCTTATCTGGTCTTGATAAAGAAATTCTGCAAGTGACTTATGGTGTGGGAACGATGACAGGGAATGATTTTCTCAGCACTGGCAAATGAATATGACCTATAAGAAAAATACTCCGGGTTATGTTTACTTGGGGAAATAAATCTCTCCTGTGCCCATCTGTCTTCTCCATCTAGTCAGGGGAGAATTCACTTTCTGGTCTCATTTTCCTTGCGTTTCCACCCACTCCTAACCTCTCTGGCTAGAAGTGAATGAGAAGTACACTCCCAGCCTCCGGCTTCACCCGCTCGGACCTGACTCTATCATTTCGGAGAGCAAGCCTGGATTTGCCTGGAGTGTGGACTGTCTCCAGACTGTCTCTCAGCCCTGTGGTTGGGTCAGGTGTGGCATCTCTGGGCTCTGAGAAGGCGCTCGCTGTGAGTCCTGTTGGAGTGGGTATCCTCCTTATGGCTCCGGGGGTCTGTATGCGAGCCTTGCCCCCTGGCATCGCCATCAGGATCCTTACAGAGTAAACCCAACATCCAACCAAAAGAGACTCAAGAACGGCTCCTCACTTCCAATGGCCCAAATCTCTCACTAATAAATCAAATGGTGGTTTATTTCTCAAACCCTATTTGGTTTTTCATGCTCTTCTTTGAAATGGCCTCTGCAGGGCCATGTTGCACAGGTGAGTGAGACACCCCAGGCTTCTGTGGTTGCAACCTCTCTTCTTATGCAATAGTCGAGACTCATGGGCTGTCAATCGGCTCTTCGGTGCAGGCACTGGGCTGGAAGCTTTGGCCTTGTTACCCCACGCTTGTCACTTCTGAGGACACTGAAGGAGAGGACAGTGAAAAAAGCTGCCCAAAGCCACACAGCTGATGAAGAGGGGTTAGAGTGTCAGGTCCTGTTCGGATGCAACCCGAGGCTCCCGTTTTCAGGACTGTGTAAGCCACACCCCTCTGGTCTGGGGGAAGCACGGGCTCCCCTCACCAGTCCTCAGACCTTCAAGCTCTGATAGTCCTTCAAGAAAATCACATTCATTCAAGCCCAAAAGATGTCTTTTTTTTCTCAACTAAATGATTTGGGTGCAGTGTGCATTGGGCCGGTGTGGCTCCCCTTCATGCTGGTGGGCCAGCTTCTGAGCAGCCCCTCCCCCCACAACAGCACAACATGGAATGTAGTGCAAGGAGGATCCAGCTCCTGGGGCACCCAACTGGGGCGCACGACCCACATCCTCATGAGCGTGCCCGTGGGCCCCCACGGGGATGAAACAAAGCCATGGACTCTGCACAGGAGATGCAGACTCCAGGGAACACGCTGACAAGGCTTGAGTGCTCTAATTGCCCGGCTTTATTCACATGGAGTCTAGAAGAGGAAGATTGCTTCCCATTTGGCCAATTTCCAGAACTTTCTTCCTGCAATGTATATAGCATTCCCTCTAAAAATTACTCACCTGGGGCTTTCGATGGTTTTTTTTTTTTTTGAGAGGTTGTCTGTGTTAACTGCTCATTCTCCTAGTTTCCCACAGCTCGTCTGTGGGTAAGGTCAGACTTTTCGAAAACATTTTCCTTGGAGCCTATCAACACATTTGTAATTTGTGTGCAATGTCCTCATGCAGGCTCGGTGTAACACTATCTCCTCAACACTCATCAGAACGAAGTATAAGCAATGTTTGAAAATATTTTTATTTCCTCCCCAAGGCAACAGTCAGACATTACCTGTTATGTTAACCCCGTCTCTTTCATCAGGATTTATGTGCTTTCCTTCTGGAACGTGGCTCCTAGTTTCTCTCTACCAGCATTTTTATGCATTCCTTGATCAGACAAATTCTACATTACATAAAAATCATCCTTTTGGGCTTAGCTACCAAAATATTTAGCCCTAAAATTAGTGCTCAATTTCAGAAGCAATCTCATTCTAGAGGCCTGGGATGGATAAATCTTTCTCTGCTTTCTAATTTACAAAACAATAAATTAAAAAAATATATTCCTTTCTTTGTACTTAAAAAAAAATACACACTTACGGTAGAATATTTGCAGGATGTAGAAAAGAAGAATGAGAGGAAAAGTAAGCTCCCACTCGCGGACACCCACTCCTCCCCAACTCCTCCCCCCACCATCACACAAGCTCCTGGTGCAGAACAGACACCTGATACACGCGTGTGGGACATGTCAGTGGATGGGCTCTCTTTCCCACCATCAGTTCTTCTAGCCCTGTCCCTCCACCTCATCCTAACTTTTCCTCTGTCCCTGCTCCTAGGTCAGTGGAAGATGCAGCTTATTCCTGGCTAACGGCAACCACTCTGCACGTTCTCTGGCTTCTATTTTCCCCTCTCTGTTCACCTTCTCCAGGACTTTAATCCCTAATTAGTCTCCCTCTTACATATTTTCAGCCAAGTCTCTTCTCATCAGCATCTGAACGTGAGTGGAGACTATTTCATCTTTTTTTTTTTTTTTACTTTTTTATTGTTATGTTAATCACCATACAGTACATCATTAGTTTTTGATGTAGTGTTCCATGATTCATTGTTTGTGCACAACACCCAGTGCTCCATGCAGAACGTGCCCTCTTTAATACCCATCACCAGGCTAACCCATCCTCCCACTCCCCTCCCCTCTAGAACCCTCAGTTTGTTTCTCAGAGTCCATCATCTCTCATGGTTCGTCTCCCCCTCCGATTTTCCCCCCTTCATTCTTCCCCTCCTGCTATCTTCTTCTTCTTTTTTTTTTTTAATATATAATATATTATTTGTTTCAGAGGTACAGATCTGTGATTCAACAGTCTTGCACAATTCACAGCACTCACCATAAACACATACCCTCCCCAATGTCTATCACCCAGCCACCCCATCCCTCCCACCCCCCCCAATCCAGCAACCCTCTGTTTCCTGAGATTAAGAATTCCTCATAGTAGTGAGGTCATATGATACATGTCTTTCTCTGATTGACTTATTTTGCTCAGCATGACACTCTCCAGTTCCATCCACGTCGTTGCAAATGGCAAGATCTCATTCCTTTTGATGGCTGCATAATATTCCATTGTATATATATACCACTTCTTCTTTATCCATTCATCTGTCAATGGACATCTTGGCTCTTTCCACAGTTTGGCTATTGTGGACATTGCTGCTATAAACATCGGGGTGCACGTACCCTTTCGGATCCCTACTTTTGTATCTTTGCGGTAAATACCCAGTAGTGCAATTGCTGGATCATATGGTAGCTCTATTTTCAACTTTTTGAGGAACCTCCATACTGTTTTCCAGAGTGGTTGCACCAGCTTGCATTCCCACCAACAGTGTAGGAGGGTTCCCCTTTCTCCGCATCCCCGCCAACATCTGTCATTTCCTGACTTGTTAATTTTAGCCATTCTGACTGGTGTGAGGTGGTATCTCATTGAAGTTTTGATTTGGATTTCCCTGATGCCGAGCGATGTTGAGCACTTTTTCATGTGTCTGTTGGCCATTTGGATGTCTTCTTTGGAAAAATGTCTGCTCATGTCTTCTGCCCATTTCTTGATTGGATTCTTTGTTCTTTGGGTGTTGAGTTTGATGAGTTCTTTATAGATTTTGGATACTAGCCCTTTATCTGATATGTCATTTGCAAATATCTTCTCCCATTCTGTCAGTTGTCTTTTGGTTTTGTTGACTGTTTCCTTTGCTTTGCAAAAGCTTTTTATCTTGATGAAGTCCCAATAGTTCATTTTTGCCCTTGCTTCCCTTGCCTTTGGCGATGTTTCTAGGAAGAAGTTGCTGTGGCTGAGGTCGAAGAGGTTGCTGCCTGTGCTCTCCTTTAGGATTTTGATGGACTCCTGTCTCACATTGAGGTCTTTCAACCATTTTGAGTCTTTTTTTGTGTGTGGTGTAAGGAAATGGTCCAGTTTCATTCTTCTGCATGTGGTTATCCAATTTTCCCAACACCATTTGTTGAAGAGACTGCCTTTTTTCCATTGGACATTCTTTCCTGCTTTGTCAAAGATTAGTTGACCATAGAGTTGAGGGTCCATTTCTGGGCTCTCTATTCTGTTCCATTGATCTATGTGTCTGTTTTTGTGCCAGTACCATACTGTCTTGATGATGACAGCTTTGTAATAGAGCTGGAAGTCCGGAATTGTGATGCCGCCAGCTTTGCTTTTCTTTTTCAACATTCCTCTGGCTATGCGGGGTCTTTTCTGGTTCCATACAAATTTTAGGATTATTTGTTCCATTTCTTTGAAAAAAGTGGATGGTATTTTGATGGGGATTGCATTGAATGTGTAGATTGCTCTAGGTAGCATTGACATCTTCACAATATTTGTTCTTCCAATCCATGAGCATGGAATGTTTTTCCATTTCTTTGTGTCTTCCTCAGTTTCTTTCATGAGTATTTTATAGTTTTCTGAGTACAGATCCTTTGCCTCTTTGGTTAGATTTATTCCTAGGTATCTTATGGTTTTGGGTGCAATTGTAAATGGGATCGACTCCTTAATTTCTCTTTCTTCTGTCTTGTTGTTGGTGTATAGGAATGCCACTGACTTCTGTGCATTGATTTTATATCCTGCCACTTTACTGAATTCCTGTATGAGTTCTAGCAGTTTTGGGATGGAGTCTTTGGGGTTTTCCACATAAAGTATCATATCATTTGCAAAGAGTGAGAGTTTGACTTTTTCTTTGCCGATTTGGATGCCTTTTATTTCTTTTTGTTGTCTGAGTGCTGTGGCTAGGACTTCTAATACTATGTTGAATAGTAGTGGTGATAGGGGACATCCCTGCCACATTCCTGACCTTAGGGGGAAAGCTCTCAGTTTTTCCCCATTGAGAATGATATTCGCTGTAGGTTTTTCATAGATGGCTTTTATGATATTGAGGTATGTACCCTCTATGCCTATACTCTGAAGAGTTTTGATCAAGAAAGGATGCTGTACTTTGTCAAATGCTTTTTCTGCATCTATTGAGAGGATCATATGATTCTTGTTCTTTCTTTTGTTAATGTATTGTATCACATTGATTTGCGGATGTTGAACCAACCTTGCAGCCCAGGGATAAATCCCACTTGGTCGTGGTGAATAATCCTTTTAATGTACTGTTGGATCCTATTGGCTAGTATTTTGGTGAGAATGTTTGCATCCATGTTCATCAAGGATATTGGTCTGTAATTCTCCTTTTTGATGGGGTCTTTGTCTGGTTTTGGGATCAAGGTAATGGTGGCCTCATAAAACGAGTTTGGAAGTTTTCCTTCCATTTATATTTTTTGGAACAGTTTCAGAAGAATAGGTATTAATTCTTCTTTAAATGTTTGGTAGAATTCCCCCGGGAAGCCATCTGGCCCTGGGCTTTTGTTTGTTGGGAGATTTTTGATGACTGCTTCAATTTCCTTAGTGGTTATAGGTCTGTTCAGGTTTTCTATTTCTTCCTGATTCAGTTTTGGTAGTTGATACATCTCTAGGAATGCATCCATTTCTTCCAGGTTATCTAATTTGCTGGCATATAGTTGCTCATAATATGTTCTTATAATTGTTTGTATTTCTTTGGTGTTGGTTGTGATCTCTCCTCTTTCATTCATGATTTTGTTGATTTGGGTCATTTCTCTTTTCTTTTTGATAAGTCTGGCCGGAGGTTTATCAATCTTGTTAATTCTTTCAAAGAACCAGCTCCTAGTTTCATTGATCTGTTCTACTGTCCTTTTGGTTTCTATTTCATTGATTTCTGCTCTGATATTTATTATTTCTCTTCTCCTGCTGGGTTTAGGCTTTATTTGCTGTTCTTTCTCCAGCTCCTTTAGGTGTAGGGTTAGGTTGTGTACTTGAGACCTTTCTTGTTTCTTGAGAAAGGCTTGTATTGCTATACGCTTCCCTCTTAGGACTGCCTTTGCTATATCCCAAAGATTTTGCACAGTTGTGTTTTCATTTTCATTGGTTTCCATGAATTTTTTTAATTCTTCTTTAATTTCCTGGTTGACCCATTCATTCTTTAGTAGGATGCTCTTTAGCCCCCATGTATTTGAGTTCTTTCTGACTTTCCTCTTGTGATTGAGTTCTAGTTTCAAAGCATTGTGGTCTGAAAATAGGCAGGGAATGATCCCAGTCTTTTGGTACTGGTTGAGACCTGATTTGTGACCTCGGATGTGATCTATTCTGGAGAATGTTCCATGGGCACTAGAGAAGAATGTGTATTCCGTTGCTTTGGGATGGAATGTTCTGAATATGTCTGTGAAGTCCATTTGATCCAGTGTGTCATTTAAAGTCTTTATTTCCTTGTTGATCTTTGCTTAGATGATCTGTCCATTTCAGTGAGGGCGGTGTTAAAGTCCCCCACTATTATTGTATTGTTGTCAATGTGTTTCTTTGCTTTTGTTATTAGATGCCTTATATAACTGGCTGCTCCCATGTTAGGGGCATAGATATTTACCCTTGTTAGATCTTCTTGTTGGATAGACCCTTTAAGTAGGATATAGTGTCCTTCCTCATCTCTTATTACAGCCTTTGGTTTAAAATCTAATTTGTCTGATATAAGGATTGCCACCCCAGCTTTCTTTTGGTGTCCATTAGCATGGTAAATGGTTTTCCACCCCCTCACTTTCAATCTGGGGGTGTCTTTGGGTCTAAAATGAGTCTCTTGCAGACAGCATATCAATGGGTCTTGTTTTTTAATCCAGTCTGATAGCCTGTGTCTTTTGATTGGGGCATTTAGCCCATTTACATTCAGGGTAACTATTGAAAGATAGGAATTTAGTGCCATTGTATTGCCTGTAAGGTGACTGTTACTGTATATTGTCTGCATTCCTTTCTGGTCTGTGTTGCTTTTAGGCTCTCTCTTTGCTTAGAGGACCCCTTTCAATATTTTTTGTAGGGCTGGTTTCGTGTTTGCAAATTCCTTTAGTTTTTGTTTGTCCTGGAAGCTTTTTATCTCTCCTTCTATTTTCAATGACAGCCTAGCTGGATATAGTATTCTCGCTGCATATTTTTCTCATTTAGTGCTCTGAATATATCATGCCAGTCCTTTCTGGCCTGCCAGGTCTCAGTGGATAGGTCTGTTGCCAATCTAATGTTTCTACCATTGTAGGTTACATATCTCTTCTCCCAAGCTGCTTTCAGGATTTTCTCTTTGTCTCTGAGACTTGTAAGTTTTACTATTAGATGTCAGGGTGTTGACCTATTTTTATTGATTTTGAGAGGGGTTCTCTGTGCTTCCTGGATTTTGATGCCTGTTTCCTTCCCCAAATTAGGGAAGTCCCCACACTTAGGACCTCATTTCAACTTGGTTGCCTCCTGCGGGACTCCCATCTCCAAATACAGCCACACTGGGGGGTAGGGCTCCTGTATGAATTTCAGGTGGACACAATTGGTCCACAGAGCCATCTGAAGAAAGGATTCCTGTTGCCTACTATCTGCCGGGTGCTGGAAGGCCTGCCCCATGCAAGGAAAGCCCGTAGTTAGTCATCCTGGGGCCGAGGAATAGCAGGTATTCCTGATGAAATGGTATGCATCCACTAGCTTTCATAGTTATGCTGCTATAACAAACGGCCCCCAAGGTCAGTGCTTATGAGTAAAAACGGTTACTCCCAGTTGCATCACATGGCTTGCTGTAGGCTGGCTTCCACGTATCCCCCATTCATGCTGAGGCAGCTTCCCTGACCTAGATGCTCAGCCTAGCATTGAGAAAAAGGAGGCAATGCAGAACCACGGGATGGCAGTTAAAGTTTCCCCCTGGATGGGGTTCACATCACTGCCTCTCACATTTCATTAGTCAAAGCAAGTCACGTGACCAAGCCTGGCATCAGTGGAGATACACTCATCTCATCTCGAGGAAGGGACATCAGGGGGCCTGGCTTTGTGTGATGGCCCAGGTGTTCATGGTCTTGTGCTTTCTTAGGACACAATAGGTTAGTGCCTTGCAGCAAGTGCTTCCAAGTAGGCGGGGTCCTTGGCCACCTGGGCCAGGGCAGAGGCCAGTGTAGACAAGCATGTGGAGACAGTGTGTTCTTCTACAGGGGCTGCTCCCAGCTGGCAGGCGTCACATCCAGGTGTTCTTACTGCTGGATGGTGCAGAACTGGTGTGATAGGAAAAGCTCATCCTAACCAGACTGCCTTCTCTAGTATCCTGCCTTTGTCTTCTGCTTCAGCAATCATTTACGATCTGATGGACAAATGCAGAAGCATGTACCCTCCCCAAACAGAATGCCAGCCTACTCCAGTTGATTCCCAAAGATGGCAAAAATGTAACACATTGCCTGAGAACCTTGAAAACCAGGCAATGCTGTGGGGAAAAAAAATAACAGGTAAAGACCAGCATTTCTGGTTGGGGCCTGATTTGGGGCTCTGAGGCTTCACTGGGTCTGAGCTCTGCAGGATGTTCACCTTACATATTGGTGCAGATCCTGGTGGCCTGTCAACTAGGAAGGTCACCATTCTTCCTAAAGGTAATGGCTTACATTTATTGAGAACTTTCCATGGTATTATTGCAACCATCAGACACAATTTAAAACAGCTTCAGCATTTTTCTTATTTTATATAGGAGGATATTGAAGCAAGGAAAAGAACTTTGAATTTTAATTACTTCCCAAGAAATTAATAATAAGAGGAGGTGTGTATTCATAAATGGATATGTCTATATTTCATATAGTGCCTATGGTAGGCAGAGCCCCTGGAAGATGGCCACACCCAAATCCCCCAATTCTGTGCATATGTTACTCACACAGCAAAAAGGACTCTGCAGTTGTGATTATGGTTGTGGACTTTAAGATGGGGAGATTATCCTGATTACTCAAGTGGGACCAATCTAATCACAGGAGCCCCAAAAGAAGAGAACCCCTTCAGACCAGAAGAAGAGGAAGTCAGAAGAGATTCGGCAGAAGTGGAGCTCATAGAGATTCCAAGCGCAGGAAGGATCTGATGCAACAGTGTTAGTTTTGAGATCCAGGGACCACCTTGCAGGGGTGGTAAAGAGATTTCTAAGAGGTACTGGTGGCCCCAGCATCAGCCAGCCAGGTAACAGGACCTCATTCCTGCAACACCAAGAAACAGCAACTGTTATGTCTGTATCTCAAATCGGCTTGGAAATGGATCCTTCCCAAGCTTCCACTGACCCCTTGATTGCAGCCTTCTGAAATGCAGAGTGGAGAAAGCAGCCGAACCCACCCAGACTTCTGGCCTCTAGAGCTGTGAGAGAGCAGGTGTGCATAGTTTTAAGCCATTACATGTGCGATGATTTCTTAGAACAACAATAGCTAACTCACGCAGTATCACTGAAAATGCTTTAAGAGAACATTGGACCACAGGGTACCTCCCAACTCCAGACTCCTCTTGGAATCTCCCCTCTCCCCTTCTCATCTCTCTCTCTCCTTCCCTCTCTTCTTCTCATTTCTCCCCGGAGACCTGACAGTGAATTACCTGGCTGGTGCTTTTAGGAGAAGGAGCTGGGCATGTGCATTTCAATCTGTTCTCCTGTCTCTACTCTTTGGGATCTTCCTGTCCACAGAGAACATCCACCCCCATGCCCTGTAGAGGGATCCTGCAGATGTCAGTCTCTAAGTGGATGATTTAATTCCTTTGGTGAATGGTTAGCAAGCCCATTGTGACTATAGATCTAAAGTTTTATCCTCAAATCCAGCTATTACTAGTGATAAAACTAGCATATTTATTTCCATCTGTCTGACTTTTGCCTCTGACTCTCAATTGATTCAGAACCCAAAACAACCAGGAGCTATTTATTAACCCTCTAAAATCCAAGCACATCCATCTGGTCATATCTTTCCCACTTACTCTGTGCATCATTTAAACCCCTTATGGTGATATTTAGGGTCCTTCGTGGTCTGACACCGTATAACTCTCTAGCCCAGCACTATGCAATAAAAATAGAATGTAAACTACAAATATAATTTTAAATGTTATGGTAACCACATGGAAAAGAAGTAAAAAGAAGCAGGTGAAATTAATTTTAACAATATATTTTATTTAACCCCATATATCTGAAATACTGCTGTTCCAGCATGTCAGCAACATAAAAATTGTTAATGGGGTATTTTGCATTCCATTTTTTGTACCAAGTCTTTGAAATTAGTGTGTATTTTATACCTATGATGCATCTCAAGATGGACCAGTCACAGTTCAGGTGCTCAGTAGCCACATGTGGCTAGAAGTTACCTACTGGTGCAGGTCCAGCATCATGTGGTCATTCCCACCTCCAACCTTACTCTCCAACAAGACCTTGATTTCTCACTCGCTCATTGCTCTATACTCATTCCTGACTCTTGTTTCCTTGGTTCTAAACACTCTGCCACGTGTCTCCTATTTTGGATTCTTCCTACTGATGATTTTGAGCCCAGATTCTTTTGGAAAGTCTTCCCTGACCCCCTAAATTGGTTAATCAGCTGTCTTTGAGTGGCTTGAGGATCCTGTAGCTACATTCTCATGGAGCATATTGAATTTTGCCCCAAGAGGAGTTTCCACTTCTATTTAGCATACACAATAATGTGAAATGGCTTTATTTCTAATGAAATCTTGAGAAGTTTCCAAAATCAAACTGTTCTTTAAAGCCATTGAAGAGCTGTGGGTACAAAGAAACTTAAAAATAACTAAACTCCAGGGGGGCAAATCCTTGCTCGGTGAACAAAAGGCCAGTTGGTGAAACAGAGCATCAAACCTGCCAAAGAGGGGCAGCCCTTGCCCAGGTGAGGAGAAAGTAGCCAAACCTAGTCAGAACTCTGGTTGGTTTATGGATTTGAATTCGGAGACACCCCAAACATTAGGATTTTATTTTCCCCCTAAGTAGTATACTTTATATGAAAATTTTGCTGAGAAAGTAAGGGCTGGGGCCAGAGCAGGAGCATGAGAAAAACCTCATGGTTTTGTGGTGTGGTCTTCTCTCTGGGTTTTGTGTCCTCATGGTTCTGAAGACTTGTGGCATTGTCATGTTGTGATCCTGCCATGCCCAGACTAGCAGCTTCCTGGTCCATTCACCTCACAGAAGCCCATCCTTCAGGTGCAGAGACCCGAGGGCTTATAATTACAAGGTCTAATAGAAACACAACATTTGGTCATATGGCCTTCTGGAGAGAGAGCTCTGAATTCACCAAAGGGTGACCAAAGCTTTAATAAATGCCCCAATCAACATCTGTTAAAACCACTCTCCACCCACTTGAATGGCTGAAATGAACACAGCGGACAATTCCAAGAACTCTCATAGATTGCTAAAGGGAGTGTAAAATGCTACTGCCAGCTGGAAAACTGTTCTGTCTGCTTCATATGTGGTTAAATCTGCTGCATGACCCAATGATTCTGTTGCTAGGTATCAATACAAGAGAAATGGAAATGTATATCCAAAATATCAACTTTTACAGATGTCCAGAGCAGCTTTATTCTTTGTAGCCAAAAACAGGAAATAATTCTAATGTGCATTTAGCAGGAGAATGGGGAGGGAAAAAGCAATGTGTTATATTCATAAAGTGAAATACCACTCAGCAATAAAAAAGAATAAACTACAAACACATGGAACTATATAGATGAATCTCAAACACATGATTTTGAGCAAAAGAAACCAAAGACAAAAGAGAACATATGCGATTTTATTTATAAGAAATTCTGGAGTGGGAGAACTCAGCTGTAATGATGATCAGATCAGTGGCTGTCTGGGGAGGGGAGGGATTGGCTGAAAAGGGGCCTGAGTTCATGTTTTAGGGAGATGGAAATATGATCTACCTGGAAGAGAGCAATGTTTATAGGGATGAATTCTTTGGTCAAACTCTTTAAACAGTACACTTGAAATGGGTACATTTATGGTCCATAATATACATCTATGAAGTTAATTTTTAAATGTCCGTTATAACCACTAGTTGAGGGTTTCCCAACCTCAGCATTGTTGGCGTTTTGTTCCGTGTGAGGCTGTCCTATGCAATATCCCTGGTCTCTACTCACAAAATGCCATTAAACCCCACCACCCCATCCCCGCCCCCACGATGGGGACAACAGACAAGAAGTGTCGGCACACATTGCCAAACATCACTGTAGAGGAGGAAAATGCCTTTCTGCTACTCTCTTAAGTTCACTTGCAAATTAAACTCAGAAAAGATAGATTAACAGAAAAACAAACACCAGAATTTATTCACATGAGCGACATACACATATATACTGGAGAACCCAGTGATGTGTAACTCAGAGGGATGGGTAGAAGTTGGGGCTTATCTACCATTTTAATGGGTGAAGGAAAGAGGGGAAAAGGAAAAAAAAAATAACCTTTTTTGAAATATAAGTGGATTTCCAGGAGAACAAATGAGTAAGAAAGTTTGTCTACACAGGTACAAATGGCCTTTCCATATGCTTCAAGACCATAAAACTCCCCTGGAGAGGGCATTTGGGGTAAGTTTTATCTGTGTTCTCCCTTCTGGGAGTAGGTCCACCCTAAAGAGGAATTTATGGCAGCTTTATTTCCCCAAAGTTGCTGCTTTTAGTCAGGTAAGGAAAGCTCCAAGAAGGCTTTTATTCTTACATAGTTTTAACCTTAAATGCCTCTGGTTTAGAATACTCTTTATACCAAAGTGGTCTATTCTGGGGTGGCATATTCTGATCTCTTTCATCTCCTCCAGTGCAGAATTGCCCACCTGGTTGAAAACCACTGTGCTAACTTAGCTCTTCTTGCTTAGCTTATTCATTCATTGATTCATTGATTCATTGATTCATTCAGCAAAAACTTACTGAGTTCTGCCCCACATTGGGCATTGATATGAACATCTAGAGGCACATCAGAGAACAAAAGAGACAAATATCCTGTTCCCATGGATCTTACATCCCAATGGACCTAGAAAGACACCTTTTAAATAAGCATTCACTTAGAATGGACAAAAGATAAAGTTGAGCTGAAAAAGGAGGATTAGGAGTGCCAGAGATGGAACTTAGGTTGCCATTTTTAAGGTATTGAAAAGGGACAACTGAGAAAAGACATGAAGGAGGTGACCACATCAGCCATGCTGTTATCTAGGGATAGAATGGCCCAAGAAGAGAGGACAAGGAGATAGTTCATGCAAAACACTCTAAATGAAGCCCATGTCTCATATACTCAAAGAGGAGCCCAGAGTGCCTGGAACAGAATGAAGGAGGAGAGACATACGTAGCAAAGTCAGAGAGGCAAGGCAGGATGAGATCCTAAGGTCCTCATGGATCTCTCTAAGGACTGTGATTGCTTGTGCAGGGTGATAACAATGGGGTGGTGAGAAGTCAGATTTTGGATGTATTTTGAACATAGAGTGAATGGAATTTACTGATGGGTTGAGTTAGTTCCCTAGGAGAGAGACAGTGTCTGTCTTGCTCACTTTGCTGTATGCATCATATAATTCCTGATCTGGAGAATGGCATTCAATAAATTGATGGATGGACAGATGGATGGATGGACAGATGGATGGATGGACAGATGGATGGGTGGATGTGTGGGTGGATGTGTGGACTGTGGAAGGAAGGTTGAAAGGAAAGCTGTATTGAAGAATGGCTGGTGGATGGATGGATGGATAAATAGGTAGACGGATGGATAGATGGGTAGACAGCTGGATAGATGGCCCCTAAGCACTGAGATTTGTTATAATGATCAGATATATTATATATGAAGCCACTAACACACTGCCTGGTACTTTTTAGCCATTTAATGAATAAATGTTTTATTCATTTTTATGTCTTAATGTTTTATTATTTTAAATATGCACTGAATTTCACTCATTGAGAAGGACATCAGTCACATTATTTCCAAACTAAAATTAGTACCACTCTCCTCCCTGCCTGCAAAGAACCTTTATCCAACAGAACAAACAGGTTCTGAGCAGAGCTGAGTTCCTCCTACTTCCGGATCAGCCATACAATCAATGCACAGTTGCTAACTGCAGCCTAAATGTGGAACCTTCATGCTAGGTAATCAGTCAGGTAGTGGAAATATCACAGTCGGGGTTGGGCTCCCTGCCGGGTCCTGCTCCAGCAGTTATGAATAAGAGCATCAGGACTTGTTTTGGCTTGTAAAGTGAACCCATTGGAAGTAGAAGCCATGGTTGTTAGTGAAATCTAATAAATAGAAGGTATAATTCTGGAGTAGCATGTTGCTACAGATAAGCTTGCTTTGAATAGAAATGTTCACAGCACGTGATCAGAATCCTCAGGGCAGAGATTACCCCGCAACTGTTCCCTGCAACCACAAGGACACCAAGCAAGGACACAGTCCAGCCCCTGTGTCTTCACAAAGCAGTCAGGATGGACACACAACTTGGTAACGCGATGCTTTGTCTTAAAAGTTGTCATTGTTATCTCGCACACAGGATCCTGACTTAAAGGTATTTATACTGATTAATGTTCTCTCTTCTACATGTCGAGATGACACCAGCGATTCATTCATTTGTAGAAAAAAAAATGTGCTTCTAAGGAAAACTGCATGGCCTCTATCATGCCCTTCTGGGTTATCAGATTCTAGCCCTGACAATTATCTTCCAGCTATTTTGCAACCACTTGTAAATTGTAGCTAACTGATAGCAATATAAATGTTACCCTGCCAGGTAGTGCTTTAAATTGACTTCCTCCCTCTTTGGAAAAAAAAAAAAAAAACTATGTCTCTATTTGCAGCTCATCTCAACATTTCTTTACTAGATGTGAATTTGTGCTGTTTGAGTTTCCCTTTGAACTGAATATAACGTCTGCCTGGTTCCTTCATATCCTATGAGTAAAATAAGATCTTTAACTAGTGTTCATTTTTATATGTGTATGCTTGTCATGATTTTATCTTTTTCTGAAAATAACCTAGTTACACATTCTACAAATATTTAGTGAAGAGCAGGTACACACCAAGAACTGTGTTAAGGACTAGGATTACAATGACCAAGACAGTCCCTGCTCAGAAGGTGATGACATTTCTCCACCATGGTAGAGAAGGCCAGCAAGGTCCTGCTAGCTCTCTCACTAACACCTGCAGACCATGCGCCTCTGAGCTGACTTCCTGAGCACTGAGGCCAGTTTTTTATTCTGAGTCCATGTCCCCTGTGGCTGACACAAGCCATATTTTATGTGGCTGCAGTCTTATAGACTATACATAATTATGTATGTTGCTTTTAAAATATAGTTTATGATTAAGGAGAGCAGTGCATGCTCATTTATAGAAACTTTGGGGAGTCCAGAGAAGCATGAAAAAAGAAAAACATAATCCATAATTTCCCCCCTCATAAATACAAAAAAACCTTCATATTCTCACCTCTTTTCCTGACCACCTAGGAGATGCTTCCACCTTCTCCTTACCCAAAATTCTTCATAGAGGTGGAACCCTGATTCTCTGCTTTTATATCCCACACTCATCTTCTGATACTAGTGGACATGGCTATTTACACTGAGTAAACATTAAATCCTGCTGAAGAGTCACCTGCTTTCAAAGGCAAGGAGTACGGCAAATAACAAATTTGCGTCCATTTCCCTAACGCATCTGTTGGCTATTTAAAAAGAGGAGTCGTCCCATGGTTTTCGTTTCGAAGTTGAATCGATGAATACTCTACTCTCATATTCCTTCAAGAGAATATAAAAGCCAACAGAGGAGCACCTAAGATTTACAGTAAGTGCTAAAACAACTATAATATGATATAATCTTGATGTGATGACTACATTTGGTATTTCCGAAGTGATGACTACACAGAATCACAAATGGACCCAGCCAAGCATGAGACCTTTGTTGCCTATAGCACATGTGTCCTGAAGAAGTTTGCCTGTTTCTATGGTTTCGTGGGAGCAGGTATGAAAATGGCCAAATTGTAAATGGATATGTGGACAGGTACAACCTGCCTGGTCTGTGATGTTAAACACAGACGTTTAAATGAATGAAGGTGGGGGTGCAGATCCATTCTCAGCTTATTCTGAGGTGATTATCCAAGCTAATATGTTGGGAATGTCTTCAGTAAGTTAAATTTTGGGATAGAACACAACTGAATGCATATTTCATTTTTATTAAATTTTAAACCTGCAGCATCTCTGAGGTCCCTGTGTGCCATCCTGGCATTCCACAGACCACAGATGGAAGATAAAATTGATGGAACAAATTTGGCCATTGTTTCACAAATACAGGAGGAATAGAACAAGAACTGATGTTTTTATTTGTTTGCCTATTTGCTTTTTAAATGCTTTCTGATATCACAAAAGAGTTCATCTGACCTTTGGGGTAAAGGATATCCTATAGGATAGATATCTTCAGGTATTGTAGAAGCAGACAAAGGAAACTTAGCTAGTACTTGTCAAATGTAATCTAATTTTGCTTCTGAGTTTGGGGTCAAGAGGACAGATTTCTTTAAAACAGGATTTCCTGTTTCTTGAGTTCTCCATTGTGATGATCTGGTCTGATGGAATAAATTGTATATGAATAATATGCTTTCCGAGCATTTATAATTCACACAGTACCTTTCAGTTACCTTCATGCACTTAAGACAGCTTTGTGAGGCACATATTTGAAGAGCAACAAACATTTACCTTCAAAACCCTGTGGACATTGCAATACTCCATTTCAGAAGAAATGGAGCAGAGAAAAGATTGCGCCCAACATGATTTTTTCTTCCTTTATCCTTGACCAGACTCCTTTGACCCACTTTTTTAAATAATAATTTTTCCCCAGGTACATGTAGATATAAATAACTTTTCATTAATTTTGTCTGAAACACTCCTTTGAACTTCATGACCAGAATGATTTTTCAATGTAGGATTTTTTCCATTATTAAATATTTCTTCTCTATCAGTGATTCTTGTCTCTTCCCACCCTCCCCACACCCATACACGCACAGGAAAGAAACATCATTTTCAGGTAATATGGAGTATACCTGTTTACTATCTTCTGTCTACTCATGTTGAACTGCATGTCTTCTTCCTCTGCATCCTAGGTGACCAAACCAAGTGTCCCCTCCACATCATTTATCTGGTTTTCCATATATCATTTTTACTTTTTATTTTCTCCAGTGCTGATTTTAATTTTACTATTGGATAAGTTTTTGTGAATTGTGAAATGTAGCATACCCACAAAAGGGTGGATGAAAATATTTATGAACATATAAAAGATCCATTATAAAATGAATATTCAGGGATGCCTGGGTGGCTCAGTTGGTTAAGCGTCTGCCTCTGGCTCAAATCATGATCTCAGGGTCCTGGGATCGAGCCCTGCATTGGGCTCCCTGCTCAGCGGGGAGTCTGTTTCTCCCTCTCCCTCTGCTGCTCCCCTTGCTTGTGCTCACTTGCATGTTCTCTCTCTCTCTCTCTTTGACAAATAAATAAATAAAATTTAAAAAAAAATAAAATGAACATTCATTTTTCCATGACTGAGGCCAAGAAATAGAACATAATCATAAATGAAACTCCCTTCCTCGTGTGTTCTTTTTTCTCAGTCCACTGGATCAACCTCCCTTGATTAACCACATTCTCAGTTTGCTATAAACCATTTCCTTGGCTTCCTTGATAGTTTTCCTTTACTACCTGGTTATTCTTGTACTTATTTTTGTCAGTTTTGAGACTTTAGACAAGTAGGATAATACTGTGCATATTCTTCTCCGACTTTGTTGTTTTTCTCCACATAATATAAAGATTTATCCACGTTGATGCATATATTATAGTTGATCACCCTTACTGCAATACAGTCAGTGTGTGCTGGTAAGTCTTTAACAACTGGCTCTCCAGAGAACAAAAGCCCTGATTCGTACCCTTTCCCCATTTCTGTAGTGTAAATACATCCACCATGGCTGATTTCAGGCTACTCTGTAAAGACACTTCAAGCAGATTTGGGAAGAAAGTTGCACATTGGCTCTTGCAAGGCAGTATGAGCTGACTCCAGTCCTCATTCTAAGTATTTCAATCTGAGAATATACAACTTATCTATCCATTCTATAGTGGATGGACATTTGGATCATTTTCCAACTTTTACGTTAAAGAAAAAAGTTTGGATATGCTTCCTAGTGCATATGTGCAAGAGTTTCTTCATGACCTAAACTTGGTCAGAGGGTATGTACATATTCAATTTCATAGGGCATTTTGCAGGGAGAATGGTGCTAATCAATAATTCTGCCTGCTTCCCCACATTCTGTAGCCCCTCACAGTTAGGTGGTGCCATGCGACAAATTTCAACCAAAAACCAATGGCTGTGAATGGAAATGACATGTGTCAGTTGGCCAAACAACAGAAGAGCCACACACTTTTGATTAGAGTTTCAAAATAGGGTTCCACTCTTTTCAATAGGGTTTTGAATAGAGTTTCATTTGATTTTGGCAAGGTTCAGAGCCTTCTGTTGTTGAATCTTCTCTCTGGAAATTTTTATATTGTTGTCAGATTTATTTCTTGGTAGTTTATATATATATATTTTTAAAGATTTTATTTATTCATTTGACAGAGAGAGACAGCGAGAGAGGGAACACAAGCAGGGGGAGTGGGAGAGCGAGAAGCAGGCTTCCCGTGGAGCAGGGAGCCTGATGACGGGGCTCGATCCCAGGACCCTGGGATCATGACCTGAGCCGAAGGCAGACGCTTAACGACTGAGCCACCCAGGCGCCCCTGGTAGTTTATATTTTGGATACTGTTGTAAATCTTTTCATTTTAATCTAAATGTCTACTTGCTGCTTGTTTATAGAAATGCAGTTGAATTTGTGTATAAATTTTATATCTAGTAATTTTGCTATTTTCTCATAGTAATTTTGATACCTAATCTACATTGTTTTCACCTTTCAATATCAATAATATCTGTAGAGAATGTAATAAAGAGTGTGACTCCACTTTTGATGTTCAATTGCACCAGATTTTAAGCCCTCTTCCACTTCCTTTTTCCTGAGCAAAGCCTGGTGCTCGGGTGTGGAATTCAAGCCGCTCAAGCCAGGTCTTGCATATGGGAATTTTTAGGCTGGTCCCACCACCTAACCACCATAAAAAAAACCTCAGGCCAGTTTCTTTTGCCTGATTGCTCACGCCACATTGGGACCAGCATGGGAGATGCCCTGCTCTCCGCAGAAAGCCTCATTATGTGAGTAGTCAACCTTCCTGTACCCTTTTGTTGTGTGTGTGTGTGTGTGTGTGTGGCCTGTATCTATGCCTCAGACAAATTTTGGGTAGGGAGTTTTTCCCATTTCTGTAGGGTAACTATAAAATATAGTGACAGTTCTGTTTCTTTCATTCCAATTTTTGTGCCTTCAATATATTTTTCTTACCTTACTGAGCTGGCTAAAACCCTTAATACCATGTTGAATATAAGTGAAATAGTGAACACTCTACTCTTCTAAAGATGTTACTTTTCAAATTTCACTATTAACAAAGAAATTTGCTGTAGTATCTTTAAAAAAAAATTTTTTTTTTTTATTTTAAGTAAACTCCATGCCACACGTGGGGCTTGAATTCACAACCCCAAGACTGAGTCACATGCCCCACCTACTGAGCCAGCCAGGCACACCTGCTGTAGTATTTTTTAAGATTTCTGTCTAACTACAGAAGTTCCTTCCCCTTAGTTTGTTATAATTTTTTGTCATGAATTGATCTTAGAAGTTACCAAAAACTTATTTTCTGCATCTGTTGAATTAATGATATGGTTGCTCTTTTTCAATCAATTAATGTGGTAAACTGCCATAATATCTTCATGCTAAATCCACCTTGCATTTCTGAGATAAGACCAACTTGCTCATGATTTATTAACATTATAAATCACCCTGGATTTAGTTTGTTAATATTTTGTTTAGGATTTTAAACAAAAAGACTGTAGATTGTAATTTTCCATATACTGCTTTAGTCAAATGTTATAATTAAGGCTGTGTGCTAATCTCATCAAATAAATTGGGGAACATTATATTCCTTTCTATATTTTGGCATTTTAAAAATATGGAATTATTTGCTTCTTAAATGTTTGGTAGGAGATTTTCATTTGTCTAAATTTTTTAAAAAAGGTAATGTAGTGGGATGAATTATTCACAGAATCTTCTTATTAGCTTTAATATTGCAACATCATCCTTAACATTTTCCAGTTGCACCTTTTCCCTTTTTTTAGATAAATCTTGTTAGAGAGTTATCAATTTTATTAGATTCATTAGAGAACCAGTTTTTAGCTTTGTTGAGTCTCCATATGCTTATTTTCTAATTTTAAATTTCTTGTTTTATCTTCATTATTATTTTATATCATTTATTTTGATTATTCTTATTCTTTCTCTACCTTCTTTAGATGAATTATTTTTTCATTAATTGTACACTTTCTTCTTTTCTAACACCAGCAGTTAAGAATATATGTAAATGGCCCTTTTATGTTTTGATATGTACTATTTTTACTATCTTTGTATTCTACATTTATTTTAATTTCGATTATGACTTATTCTATGGCTAAAGAGTTATTTAGAAGAGTATTTATTGATTTCCAGACATAGGATTTTTTATAGTTATCTTTAAAAATTGATTCCTACTCTCATTTTTATTTACAAACATAGTTCATATACTATCCATCATTTGTTATTTTTTGAGATTTGGCTTAATGTGCTTGCAAGGACTACGTATTTTCTTAAATGCACTATCCTACATGCCCATTAGGTCAGGTTTTTTAAATTGGCAGATTCAAATATTTTTTTGTCAGATTATTCCATCAATTCCCAAATGAAATGGTAAAAATCTCCCTGTATGATTTGAATTTGTGTATTTCTCTTTTATTTATTTATTTTTCAATTTTGGCTTCATGTACTGTGACTTATGCTATTAGATGCATGCTTATTTAGAATCCTTAAACCTTCCTAGTCAAATGTATCTTATGTCACTGTGAGTAACCCTCTCTTGCTCAGGTAATCATTTTTTTCTTCAAGTCCTATTTGGTATTAAAATAGTGATACTAGCTTTGTATTTGTCAAGTACATTGTTTTCTGCCCTTTTACTTTTAAACTTACTATAATCTTAGATTTTAGATATGCTACTTGTGAACAAAAAATATGACACTATTTCTTTTATGTGGATTGTAATTATTAAAAAATGTTTATTCATTTTATACTATGTCATTTTATTCTTCTTATTTTTTTTCTGATATTTCTATTTTCCTTTTTTCCCCACTTTATTTTGAATTATTTGTTTTCTCACCCCCTCCCCCATACTTTGGAAGTTACATGCTTTAAGTCTATTCCTTTAGTGATTATTGCAGAAATTAGAACATACATAACTAAATCTCCAAATTATGAAATTGACCAATGGCTTTTTCTGTTCCCTTGCACAACACAATAACCGTAAAGTTCTTGAATCTAAGGATATCTTATATATTTTTCATAAATTTTAACTCCAAATATTTTTAGTCCCACAAAAGATAGGTTTTATTATTTCCTTCAGTCACTGTTTCTTTAGATCTCTCACATTTTTCCTCTTTGTTTTATCTTGCACTTTAGACCACTCATCTGCAGTTATCTATGTATTTTTTGATGCCACAAGAACATAGTCTTTAAAGATTCCTTCAGTAAGAATTTGCTAGGAGTGAATTTTATTTCTTTTTCCTGAAACTTTCATTCTTTCATCTGCATTCTTGAAGCGTATTTACATTCCGCATAGAGTTCTATGTTCCCAGTGAGCATCAATGAGGTTATCATCCCATGACTTGGGATTCAGGTGCTGCTTTTTCAGAGTCTACTGTCTGGAGAATGCTCCTTTGAGGTAATCTGTCTTTTCTCTCTAGTTTAAGATTTTCTCTTTGTATTTGGTTTTGCCTTCATGTTTATTTTGCGTGATACTGAAATAGCTATGCCAGCTTTGATTCATTATTATTTTTCAGATATATGGATTTTTCTACCCAGCTGGGTTTCACTGACATCTGTCTGTTTTACATCATCTCAGTCAAGATTATCTTGGTTGCCCTGTGGTAAAATCAGTCCCCAGTCTCAGTGATGTAAAACAAGTTTATTTCTCTCTCCTGTTACACATTTATTACTGGTCAGCTGAGTCTTGGCTCCTGTCATTCTTACTTTGAAGCCCAAGGTGACAGGGCAGGCTTGGTCTGGAACATTGCTGGCCGTTGGGGTGGCTATAGTGATTTCAGTGTCCCCCTTATCTGCGGGAATTCATTCCAAGACCCCCCAGTGGACACCTGAACCCCATACATACTGTTTTCTCCTATACATATGTACCTTGATAAAGTTTAATTTATAGATTAGGCACAGTAAGAGATTAACAACAATAACCTAATAATATAGAACCGTTATAACAATATGCTGTCGTAAAAGTTAGGTGATAAATGCCTATGTGCTGAGATGAAGGGAGGTGAATGACATAGGTATTGTGACACAGTGTTACACAACTATTAGCTTTCTGATGCTCCATCAAAAGGATATCTGCTCCAGACTGCAGTGGAAAGGGAAACCACAGGTGAGAGGTTCATTGTAGTGATGTAGAAGACGTGGCGGTTAGACACGTGCTAACCCATGAGGCTTTCACCTTAAAATGATGCATATCATACTGTTTACCTTCCATTGGCCAATGCAAGTCATATGACTATGCCTTAGTTCAACATGATGGGGAAGTATACTCCTACGGTAAGAAGAGGCACAGAATATTTGTAAACCATAATAAAAATCTATTCATCATATTTATGTACTGATGCCCAATTGAGAAGAATTTCTGCTGTCCTGGTATTTGCATGTAAGCATGTTGTGTTACCTTTGATCCCATTTTCTCTCTCCCTGAGCACAGCTGGGGATTCAGCCAGTGAAGTACAGATGGAAGGTGGGGAAATGGGCATGGATTATAATCCCGGTGTCTTTCTTGTAAAGTAGCTCTGCTAGGCTGAGGTGAAATTTTCTCTTAGTCTTGTTACCTGTGGTCATATCTGCCAGGGTAATCCTCAGTGCCAGAGCCACCCCATCTTCCATCTTCCTAAATTTTGTCCTATTGTTCTGGGGGACCTGCAGTTCCTGGCAGGGCTAGGGAAAGTACAAAATACCTCTCTGCTTGACAAAACAACTACCCCCATAGTAAAGGGATGGCTGTCCAATTTTCTAGTTGGTAGAGCAAAATGTCATAGAGCCAAAAGGTGTCAGTCACCTTCAGTCAAGCAAACTTACCAATTTTTAGTGACCTTGTGAGGTAGGTTCACTAACTGTGCTTTCCAATCCACTGTCCTTAGCTTTGAAGGTAATTTCCCCTGGGATTCTAGCAAAAAGTTGATTATCAAATCCAACTCTTGGTGATGGCACACATTCTCTTCCGTTTCAGCACCATCCAAAGTCTTTCAGTGAGAAACTCCTCACCAGATGTCATCTGTAACCAGAAGACCTTACAGGCACACATGCCTGGAAAATTCTGCTTCCTTGTGGCATTTGAGATTCAATGTACAGAACAGTTTCCAGAAGCATTTCTATCCTGTGAAATGGCATATGGCTGGTGCTTGAAGCAGGTCTGGATGGTGTCCATGCCAGCATGAACTCCTGTGCCCACTGTGGGGGGCATTGTGCACCCAGTGGGGAAGATTCCAATGCCAATGTCTTGGATAATTATGATGATGATGGTGTCATCATTATGATGATGATGTAACCAACAGACTTCTTCCAGATTGAAATGTCTCTCTCGACTCACCTAGGGTTCAGTAACTACTTGCAAGAGACTCTCGGATGGGTCCTCTCAGTGCAGTTACTTTAATTAAATGAAACTCCTGATATTTTGGTTTTCCTCACTGTTTGATCCACGACTGGAACCAATGGCTACTAAATACATGTGGTGTTTACAAGAGACACCTAGGGGCCCTGACAGGTGCACTGGAGGGCCCTTTATGTGAAGGACAAGAGAAGCAGGCTGAGATGGAATGGGGACACAGGCACACTGCCTGGAACCTGAGCTTCCCATCTTGCAAATATTTATTTGGATAGCAGAAGTGTTCGGATGAAGCAGTTGTTGGCACTTTCCTTCCCGTTTCGGAAATGACAAACAGATAGCCGTTCTGACAGCCAGGAACTCAAGGAAATACATGGGAAACACACAACAGGACTCTGGAAAAGCTGTGGGGTTCCAGCAGGGATTGGAGCAGGAGAGGGAAGAACAATGCTGCAAAGAAGGTTAAGATCTTAGTCCTGGTATGTTGAAATACTGATGGATAATTGTAATTAGCTTTCAGAATTTTTAATTATAGAAGTGGTATAAATAATCACCCAGCCCAGCTTCACTAATGAGAGTCCCTGTGCTCAGATACATAGGGAGGCTTTCATTAGGTGCCTTTCAAAGTGCGGCTGTTAATTAGGTGTCTTGCAGGCTGCAAGGTTTCGAGGGAAAATGACATTTTTACACTGACTCATGGGAAGAGGGAACCGATACCAGTGGAAGGTCTCTAAAGTAAAACCCCAGACATTTCTGGGGCTTGATTTGGTTTTGGTTTGGTTGAAAGATCACGCGAAGTCACACCTGGCCGAAGTGGCAAATGCAAAGTTCACACCCAGGTCCTTCTGACTTCAAAGCTCCTGCTGTTTCCAACATACCACACAATTGTCTCGCACAAGCAGGCGTATGTAACACATACTGGCCATCTGGTCAAAACATTTTCTGTAGCACTCTTCTGGTGAACTTGCTGCTCGGGTGTTGTGTCAAAGATAGAACATTCTCCGGATCACCTCTCTCTACTGATACACAGAAATAGCCAGAGTCCTGCTGATATAATGCCACCCAAACTGGCAATCATTGTTGCTTTCCATTGTTACATTATGTCTTTTTACTTTTACCTATATTCTGATTTTTTCCCTGTTCTTTATCATTGATATTGTTCATAAGATATACCCATAAAAAGGTTATCTTTTTAAACTCCTTCCAGAGCTTTTTAGTTAGAGAAGGATCAAAGACCTTTTCCCCAATGCCTATCCTCCTTTAGTTAAAAACAAACAAAAACAAAACAAAACAAAACAAAACAAAACAAAACAAAACAAAACAAAACCCTTATGTATTAACTCGACAGTGGTGCTGTTTACAGCCTCCCTTGCAGCTGGATGTGGCTTTGTGACTAAATTCTGACCAATGACAAGCGAGTATAAATAATATATGCTAACTCTAGACTATGCCCTAAAACAAAGGATGTGCTCTTTTACCTTGTCCCCTTACCCTAATCCTACTGGCTGGAATGTGGATGTGTGGTGGATGGATCTCTAGCAGCCCTCCTGGGCCACGAGAAGGAAGCCTCATAAAGAAAGGATGGCGGAACAAAATGGCAGAAGACCCTAAGTCCCCAATGGGAGTGGAGCCACCATACCAGCCTTGGACTGTTATCAAAACTTGAGATAAAAATAAAGTACCTTGGGGCGCCTGGGTAGCTCAGTTGTTAAGTGTCTGCCTTCGGCTCAGGTCATGATCCCAGGGTCCTGGGATCGAGCCCCGCATCGGGCTCCCTGCTCAGTGGGAAGCCTGCTTCTCCCTCTCCCACTCCCCCTGCTTGTGTTCCCTCTCTTACTGTGTCTCTCTCTGTCAAATAAATAAATAAAATCTTTTTAAAAAAATAAAGTACCTTGTTTAAGCACACCACTCTTACTTCTTTGTTTTGTTACAGCAGCAAGGCTATATCTTGACTATTAAAGATTATCTTCTCAGTGAGGCTGCTGTAGGTATCAATCTTCAGGACAACATTGTAACAATGCTGCCATACAGCTACCAAATAAGGTTTGCCCTTGTTGATTCCTAGGCACATTTACAAGAGCATAAAGACTGCTAGGGCTGATTATGAACTAAAAGGTAATTCAGAGAATCCCAAAACTATTCCCTGGAAGCCAGAGATCTTTCAGTGGTTAAGAAAAAGTCTTCTTTGATGAAACAAGTTTGATACACACACACACACCCCACTTGAGGACTCATAGTGTGTGTTAAAGTCTTTCAGAAGTCCCAAAGTACAGGAACCTATTGAATTGTCTTTCTCCCCCTTTTATAAAACTTAAAAAATTTAAGTCCTGTGTCTAACCATACAGAAAACCTACATTACATCTGCATGAATTATCTCAAAGCCAGCATTGAATTCTTCATCATATAAGAAAAGAATGATGCCGGCAATCCAGATGCATCCCATACTTCCCCCAATTATCATCTCATCTCCTTTTTGCTCTTCTGCAAGATCGTCGTTGTCCTCACTTCTAACACCTTTGGGCACTTTTCCAGTTTTGAACTTGATATAAAAGAAGTGTAAAGTGTATATTCCTATGTGTTGGCTTCTCTTGCTCAACATCTTATTTGTGAGATCCATTGGTTTGTTGGATGGAACTTGGTTTATTCATTTCCTTTGCTAATTTATTCCACAAAGACAGATACACTTCTGGTAAGCAGTTCAGGGCACTTAATCCAATTTCAGAGACGTAAGATAATGTAAGTAGAGCTTAGTCCCTGAGAGAGAGAATTTACTTACAACCCCACTTACTACTGGGGTGTAGCTCTTTAGGGTCTCAACGCCCAAACAGATGGATATACCAGGGCTCCCCACACTGAGCCCTCAACTACAAGTTTTGTCTCTCTTGTCCTCTGTGATTCTTAACAATATTGTTCAGCTTCTTAGCTTCTTAGCTATCTCTTCTAAACTGACAGACACCCCCTGGGGAAAAGGATTCTAAATCTCAGGCTTACCTCTGTGTGCTCCCTTTCTTAGACTTCAGATACACAATTCTTGCATTGTTAGCTCAAAATTTTGTGTTAATGTGCTTCCAGATCTTCTATTTGTTTTCAGCAAGGAGAACTGGTTCTAGTTTCCAAATCCATCACAGAAAGAGGATATCCCTGTTTAGCTTTCTTTAGACCAACACTGACAAAACATACTTTATCACAAACACCTTTTCCATCGAAATTTTGTGAAAACAGTGAAGAAAGCAATTTTGAGAAACAATAATGTAGTTTATCTGGCATTTGGAGTACTCTTTCTGTATGGTGTTTTTGGATAAAAATGACTCCAAAATATTATATTTACCATTTTATTTGTTGAGAGAACACTGAACTTTATGAAGGTTATTTTTTTCCCAAGGTCATAATTATTTTTATAGCGCTATTTGCATTTTAATAATGATGTATATTTTTATTTTATTTATTATTACTGAGTTATATTTTATTCACCTTCCGTCTGCTGAGAAAATACTGAACATTCTTTATTTTATTCATTGAACCAAGAACATGATCATCAGCATTAGTGATTGCAGTTTTAAAACGGAGGTCCTTGCCGGGGCTGCTGTGCCTTATTCATCCTCAACATTTATGGGGCACTAATATGTGCCAGGTGCCGTCCTAAGGATTTGCTTATAGTTGTTCGGTCCCAACAAGGGCCAATGCAACAAGTGCTATTATCATCCTTGATTTTCAGATAAAGGGTATAGAATGCAAAGAGGTCCAGAAGCACTGGGTGAAGAAGGAGAAATGGCCCCTCCCCGCCCCACCCTGTTTCAGGTATTATGACACTGGGGTCGTACAATACATACTATCTGGGATGACTGGCCTAAAAAAATCCATCACTCTCATTTTTTAAATGGTTAATCTTCATTTTCTCCCCACTCCCATCTGTGTTGAGCAAACGTCATTGAATCTCGACAAGTTACGGACTCACGTCTCCATTCTACCGCAGAAAGATCGGGTAAGTCTTGATGAGCATGGGAAGGTGGGTCTTGTGATGAGAGCCCAGACTCCCAGTGCCTACACATCTGCTTCAGCTGCTCACAGGGTTATCCTAGGTTTTTGTTTCTGCTTACTTCCTCATTTTTTTAGTATAACAATTGTTACATTGATTACATTAAAACACAGAAGATTGGAAGATTTGGTCTTTTTTCTTTTTGGCCATATCTGCATACATATTACACTACGTTTCTCCATTTCTTTAGAGATTTATTTATTTATTTGAGAGAGAGAGAAAGTAAGCTGGAGGAGGGGCAGAGGGAGAGGGAGAGAGTCTCAAGCAGACTCCCTGCCGAGCATGGATTCTAATGTGAGGCTCAATCTCACGGCCCTAAGATCACAACCTGGGCTGAAATCACCAGTCAGACACTTAACTGACTGAGCCACCCAAGTGTCCCTGTATTTCTCTATTTTGAAAGAAGAGCCCCTGCAGCAAAAATTTTTGATCTAAAAAGACAGGTTTATGAACACAGTCCAGTTGATTAGAAGTACTGTCTTTGGCACAGCTAAGAGCAGCAATCTACCTGCTTTGTGATGTTCCCGTTATCAATCCCCTGGAATTGGCAGTTTGAGTCTGGGTTGGAAGGGACTGGAAAGGGCCATTTTGGGAATTACAGGTTGGTGTTTTGTACCTCAACATTAATCTTGTGTGGAGACCACAGAAGGTTCAGGGGGATGCAGGAATACAAGGACAGCAATTTCACCTGGTGCCCTAGAGAAGCCCTCAGACAAGGGGCGCAGGTGGGCCGGGGTCCATTGCAGCTCTGCTTGTGAGAATAAGAAATAGAAGAGGCTCACACATCCAACAGAAGGATTCAACAAAAATAAATCACAGCATAGAAACACAGTAGAATCACATCATTGAAAATGAATTAAATTAGATTGGCATATATCAGCATAGTCTTAAACAGAATGTTGAATTTAAAAAAATGCAGCTGCATGACTATATATATATATACATTTAAATATTATGTATATGTATATTTATATATATAAAATATTTAAATGTATATGTATAATATTTAAATGTATATATATATATTTTGTGTGGCTAAAACATACTAAGCAGAACTGAGTAGTTTGCATGGGTACACTAATTTATAGTATATAAACATCGATGGGAAGGACCCAACCTGCCTCAATGCAGTGGCCATATTTGGAAATAGGAGTGGGATCAGGAAAGGATCCCGAGGTCCCGAGGGAGCTTCAGCTTGGTGTGGACACAGACGTGGGCAGCTCGGGGCCCCTCTGGGAAGGCCTCCCTGCCCAGCAGCAGGTGTGTGTTGGCAGAAGGGTCCAGAGCTGCCTTGCCCTCTTGGCGGCTGAGTGAGGAAGGGGTTTAAAGGCCTGGCGGAGGCTGGGACACTCACTGCTGGGGCTGCCTGCCCTGTGGGCTGCATCGAGCCTGCAAGGCCGTTCGGCTTCCTGCTCTGCTCAGCGCTGTGTTGTCCTGGCCCCTCTGCAGGGCCTGTCTCTGACAAACATCCTGTGTCCCAAACTCACTCTTTCTGTCTGCTCTCAGAAAACCCAGCCTGTAGCAAACCATATTATAACATTTATTTCTTCAGAACATTTGTTGTAAAGATGAGTAAAGTCATGGACGTCCTTTGTGTCGCATGCATACCTGTTTTATACTTTATCGCAGCCTGTGTCCACCAGGGGCAGATTGCTAGAGGCTTGCAGAGTTTGAGTTTTATTTTCCTTTTGTTAACTTGGAGAGGGTCACTTTTGCTGCCTGAAGTTCATCTCTGAGAACCCGGCTTTCTCCTAGAAACCACGGCCTTGGAGACTGAGGCTCTCTGAATGAGCTGTTGGATGTGTAAGTGCCTTGGTGGGAAAAACAGGAGCTCCTGACCTTAGGACAGTTTCTTCTCTTACATTATCATCCTCCTCATCCCCGTCATCCTCATCAGATGCTCCTAAATACACAATGACAGGGCAGTGAGGAAACTGCAACAGAGGAGCTGTGTGTACCTCTGTGTGCATGTGTGGGCACACCTATGTGTTTGTGTGCATGTGTGTGTGTGTGTGTTACCATTTCCAGAGACACAGAGTGTATTAGTCTGTTCTGGCTGCCTTAACAAAATACCATAGACTGAGTAGATTAGACAACAGACATCTGTTTTCTCCATGTCCTGGAGGCCGGAGCTCCTGGATCAAAGGGCCAGCAGATTGTGCTCCTCGTGAGGGCTCTCTCCTTGGCTTGTTTGTGGATGGCTGCCTTCCCTCTGTGTCCTCACATGGCCCCTTTCTCAGCGATTGCCCGCTCGGAGAGAGCTCTGGTCTCTCTTCCTGTAAGGTCAGGGCCCCACCTTACGACCTCATTACGCCTAGATTGCTTCCTCAAGACCCTATCTCCAAGTCCAACCACACTGCAGTTCGCGCTTCAAATGTGAACTCGGGAGGACACGAGCATTCCGCCAGAAGCATGGAGGATTGAGTTAGAGGCCTGGAGAGTCAGCCGCTGAGTTACCGACGGTGAGGGAGGCAGTGGAGGAGGGCGGCACGGGATGGCAGAGGGACGGCTGGAGAAGCCTGGCGCGCTTCCACCGGCATCAGCACGGATGGGGACAGGGACAGGGGCTGCTGTCAGGAGCGGCCGTGTGCTCAGAGAACTTGCATGTACAAAAGCTTTAACTCCTACACAGGCGTGCGGGCACACACACACACACACACACCCCACTAGTAATAAGCAGTAAAAAAATCCTCCAGTACCTCATCAGTGAAGACAAAGGCAGTGTAAAATGCAAAAGGAGAGTGTTTCTAGGCAAACTTTCTTGTCTGGGTCCAAAGCCAGCCACCATTGGCAGGTGACCGTAGGGACAAGAAGTGGCATTCTCACTCACCTGCTAAGACCCAAGGGTCTCATTTCTCTTAGGGTTTTCCTGAAGGCATCCATTTCCCCCTTATAGTTTTTAGGTTCTGTCACAGTAGTTTATGAGAGTAATTATGTTTATCCTTTATTTGGCTAAACCTAATGAACCAATGATAAACAACTCAGCATTTTCTCCCCTGTTGAATAATGAATATTAATTAACCTGTCAAAAAAGGGACTGGCACTCATTACCAACTATGGCATTGACTCATTTACATGCCAAGGCATGGAAGGGCTGCCACAGTTCTTGAAAGGAAAGTATGTTCAGATGTTCTCAGAGAGCTTACATTGCGTTGGAACCAGTTTGCAGGCTCAGCCTCATGAGCTACCAGGGACTGAGTTTTGGCTCCAAAGAGCTGATTAGAACTTGAATCTTCTGATGGCATCAGATCCTGTCATCCAGCCTCTCAGCAGCTGATTTGAAAATGCCTGTGCTCGGGAAATGCATCACCAGCAAGCCTCAGGAACTTGGCCAAGGGCGGCCTCAGTGCCATGTTTGGTGACATATGGTGGTATCCGCATTCCTGATGGCGCCAACATATGGATGCGAGGCTTCTCCTCTTGGGAGGAGGGTCTGGTGTGTTTAAGCCCATGGATTGGGTTTCTGCATAAACACAGCAATGCTTTGCCTGGGCATTGAGAGTTGGCTTTGTTCTGAGCATTCTTTGGATAGTATTTATTAAGGCTGTATCTCTCTAGATAAGCACTGGGTGGTCTGATCTGGCCAAAAGGAAGCAGCTAAACAAAGACAAGTTTCATAGCGTTTTTGTATTTTTGGACTTCACAAAATTTTTTTTCTTAAATATAAAAGAGATCTGACTTGAAAGAAATAGTAGGAAGTTAAATTATCTCATATTATGGGACAGATATTTTTAATCTAAATTAAGATGGAGTTAATGAGAATGCACAGAAACTGATAAAATATTAACTTTTCTGCTCTCATGAAGGAGGACTCACACCCCCCACCCCCAATTCAGCTACTGCTTCAAAGGGCCATTGGAGTCAAACCAGATCAGTTGGGCACCTCCCTTCTTGTTTGCTCTTGTTCACTCAGAACCCTGACACAGGGTCCTCCTGAGAATCACCACTAGGGTCCAAGCTTCCTTGTTCTTCTCTCTCTCTCTCTCTTTTTAACCAAAGGGAAGACCAAGGCCATAAAGCATTTATGAATTAGATCTGACACGGTCCCTCACTTATCTACTGGGTGAGACCAGTTTGTACTATATCAGTGTAGTTATGCCTTTAGGTTTGAAAAGGATTATGCCAGTGAATAAAGAGGAGAGAGCTATTGAGAGAGAGAGAGAGAGCAGGAGCTGCACAGGTTCTGTGGAACTGCTTTTGTGCACACTGAGATAGTGTGGAGTCCAGAGTCCATAGCCTGCTCTCCCTTCCAACACTAATTGCAAGTTCAGGGGGTTCTCAAACCACCTTCAGTTTTAATACTTCTCTAAAAGGACTCACATAACTCACCAAAAGTAGTTACATGCACAGCTATGAGTTATGGTTTATCACTGTGAAAGGACACACAGTCAGCAATGGGAAGAGACACAGGGAGCAGAGCCCTGCAGAGTTTCCAGGTGTCCTGTCCCTGTGGAGTCACGGACAGCACTGACTCCTCCTGGCAATGACACGTGACAACATGCATGGAGTATCACGAACAAGGGAAGTTCACCCAAGCCTCAGTGTCCAGAGTCTCTATTGTGGCTCTATGGTCAGCTGTCCATGTGGCTGTCCTTTAGTCTCCAGGCCTGCTGGAAGTGAGTGGCTACTGCATGACCCAAAGCCACCATCATGGATCCTGTTGTTAGATCGTCCAGCAACCATGGCTCCCATGGACAAAGACACTCTTATCAGACAAAAAATTCCAGAGGCCTATAGAGACACCTCCCAGTAACTGAAGGCAAAGGACAGACCTCTCTTTGGGCAAAAGTCAAATCCTTTACTACCCAGGAAGTGACAATCACTCTGATAATTCCAGACAGTATTTAGTGAGGAATTAAACAAATTGAGGCTGAGAAGCTAGACAGGAAGCATGTTGTGAAGGCTCTTGTGTGCCATGCTGGGGAGCTAAGCCTTTACCCTGAGAACAGTGGGGAACCAGCCCTCTAGGTGTTAAAGCAGGAACACATGCAGGCATTGGGAAATTGATTCCGGCGGCATGGAGGTGGATGAGTAGGGAGGGGCACAGGTGCAGGCAAGAGGAGAGGAACCAAAACCAAAAAGACTAGACATGTTTCTTAACTTTAACACAGCCAAACTCACCCTCCAGGGAATGAGAACTTTGCCTCTAAAATCAAACTCAGACTCAGAGTTGATCAGAAAAAATAAATATTTGTTTTTTTCATAGTTTACTTATTGAAAACAGAATTTCAACTTCAAGAGAAAACAAAATGTAGAGTATTAACAAGGCTGTGCCATTTCAGCAGGCTGGACAGTCAGTATGAGTGCATCCTTAATACAGAGTGGTGTGTGAGTTCTGATATAGTAAACACAGAAGAGGGTGAGGTTGGAAGAGGGTGAAGTTGGAGGAATCCTGCACCAGAAGAGGAGAGTGTGCATAGGAGCTGTGACAGCATGAGTGCAATGCTCCCCAGGTGAACATGGCGATGGGAGGCAGAAAGCAAGGACAGAGAGGAGGGCAAAATCCCTTGGGGGAAGCTCTACATCATCTGAGGTCTCCTAGATAAAGGTGACTTCATTTTCCTTCCATTCAGAATAATTTTGAATTATTCATCAAAAAGTCCAGTTACTTTAGCAGTAATATTTTAACAGCATTTCCTGTTAACATGAAGAATGGTATTTCATTACCAGTAGTTTGCAGACAGGTCATTGAACTAAGTATTTTGGTTGCTGTTCTGTACTTCTCCATCCTTAGAGAACCACAACACATTTTAATCGGTGATGGCAGGGGAGTAAAGTCCTGATTATTTGGGTGGGAACACACTGGTCTGACCCAGGACTGGTCCCTTGCATGAATGGAGTCCATCTGGGGCTTTTGGATACAAGATGAGCCATGGACGAGCTCCAAAAACTTCTGGGGAGACACTGTTCTATGCACAGAAACAGCCGTGATACCCCCTCGTTGGCAAGGCGTGCTGCAAGCCACTAGGAAACAGAAGGAAAAGTCAAGAAGTCAGGGGTGCCAGCTCTCTGAACAAGTAAAGCCTTTGTGAGTTGCTGGGGTAGAACCTGTGTTTACAACAATGTACTGTTACAATCTGATGAAGTCACAAGAAACGACAAGAAATGACTGATTAAATCGTAGTGGGCAGAGGTTCTAGTGCAACGTTCCCAGGAACAAATCAAGCAGGGTGATTGCATGACACACCTCTCCCCCAAAGACAGAAGCTCAAAGCCAAATGAGAGGTGTCTCCAGGGACCTTGCCCCTTGGGAGGCAGAGAGATAAGGGATCATGACTTGGAAAAGCAGTAGAGGCAACGATTGGAGTAATTGTCTTTTCTGTGCCACGGGTTGCCATTACAGATGTAATTAAGGGCTGGAAGATGCTCTGTTGGGGGAAGCTTGGAGTGGTTATTTAATGAAGGCTCATAAGATAGGTTAAAGGAGAGGGTATTCTAAAAATAAGCAAGCCAAATTATCCGTCATGTTCAATTTATTTAGCCACTGATGGGAAGGAACAGTCCCACACAAGGAAGAATAATTAGGGTTTCAGGAGATTGTTTTGGTCATTGTGATTGTGGACCGTAGCACAGAGTGGGGCTGGCTGATGCCGTCCACGTTTGGGTCAGACTTGTGCCAGCCTGTGCAGGCTGGTCTGTATGACTGGAGCTCCAGGATGTACCATTGCCCAGGCTTTTGGAAACTTTTTTTTCTCCCCGGTGATGATGCCTATTGCCAAGGAAGGGAAAGGCTCTTTTAGAAAAACAATGGCCCCTTGCTCAAATAACCAAAATGTGTTGCACACATTCATCAACATTCCTTTTTATGCCTCCTTTTTGGTGGGGTTTTCATCAGTTTCCTAGGCAGCTGTAACAAAAGACCACAGGCTGGGGGCTTAAACCACAGAAATCTATCCTCTGTCACTTCTGGAGGCTGAAGTCAGAGGTGCAGGTATGGGCAGAGCTGGTTCCTTCAGAGGATGTGAGGGAGAATCTGCTGCGGACCCCTCCCAGCTCCTTGTGGTGTGCTGGCATCTTTGGTGTTCCCTGGTTTGTGGCGACTTAACTCCATCATCCACCCTCTGTGTGTGCCTGACACTGTATCCAAATTTCCCCTTCTTTAAGGACACCAGTCATATAGGATTAGACCCCACCCTCATGGCCTCATTTTAACTTGATGATCTCTATAAAGGCCCTTTTCCAAATAAGGTCACCTTCTCAGGTTCTGGGTCTTTCTTCTTTTCTAGGGAAATATAATTCAACCCATAACAAGGTTGCATTAGATTTCTGTAATGTTTGTCTTCAAGGGGTACCAGAATATATCACCCCAAAATAAACCTCTTTGGTATGTGGATTATTTTGAGCTAAAGGCCACTGAGAACCAGCAGACACAGAAAAAGTTCTAACACAGGACAGAATTTCCTATTTTAAAAGAAATTTGCATTTGTAAAGGGAATTTTTATTAGTAGAGAAGTGCCCTCTTCTTCCTTATCAGGAAGAAGAGGACTCTTAACAAACCTTAACCATGGAGAAGGCACTAACTGTAATCTGTGTAAAAAACCTTGCTAAGCAACCCTTGTTGACCATATTTTTCTGGTTACCTTCCATAACTTGCCTCCTCCAACCAGAGGCCCAAAGCTCTCTTCCTTTTTTGGTCTTTTAGCCCAAGTTCTATTCATTCTTTTGGGTTAATTCTCACTGGGTGCTGCCACATGCATGCACAAGTCAATAAACTTCTGCTTTTCTCTTGTTAATCTGTCTTTGGCCAGTTTCATTTACAGAGCCCCAGCCAGGAACCTAGGAAGGTAGAAGGAAAAAATACCCCCTCCACAGCAATTTCTTCCACATTATAGGAGAAAAGACTTGAGCTTAGATGAATGACAACATTTCACATGAAGCAGTGAAAGGTCCAGGTGGAAACAGAACCCTTCAGAAATGCTCTTGGGGGGACAGCCACTGGGTTTGATTACCTATTTCCTGCTGGCCATCTGATGGCTCCTCCTATCTGCCCATGTAGAATTGCTCTGGAGGGCAAGAGTGAGCTAAGAAGACAAGCCCTGACTCATAGTTGGTAGTGAGAGTGAAGACTCCTCTGTGGGGCTTTGCCAGCAAAGGCTCTTTTCCTGTTGTAGGTTCAGGAGAATTAGGGTTCTAACCCACGTTCTGCCATATCACCAAGGGAATTATAGATTTGCATATAGCAGCACAGAACCATCCAAAAGCAATGATTATAATTATAGTGTCTTCAAACTTGATTTCCTGGCACTAAATGGACTGTGACTGATATATTTCTGGAGAACATCACCCGAATCTTCCTTGGTGGGGCCGATGGATAATGATGTTTTGTCCCAGTTGAATCCAGCAAATTGGGTACAGTGGAGCAAGCACTGGGCAGCTCAAAGATGCTACTGTGGCTTTGGAGGGAGGGATGGCTTGGGGAGAACAAATAGGGACAGAAATGTAAAAAGCTGGTAGAGAACCTGGAAAGCTGCTTAGGGCCATCTCCCTGCCCACATCCTGCTCAGGTTCCTGAACCTCTGGGTGCTGACCTCAGGGTCTAGCAGGCCTCGATCTGAATCCCAGTGGGACACATCCTAGCTGTGTGAATTTGTACAAATGTCTGAGCTCCCTTTTCCTTTTCTATAAATTGAGATGTTAAGACAGGTTTCAGAGAATTAGGATGAAATGTGATAAAGACATGTCGAGGTACAGTGGCAACGTTGAATCTGACCCAAACCCTGTGTTCCTGATAAACAGCGACTATTCAAAAGCTCTCACTTTTACCCCCAGCCTTTTGTGTTCCTGGAGATGGCTTACTGCAAAGATCCCCTCTTGCCATATGACACTCATGAATGCCCCCCTTGCTTACCTATGACAAGGTCAGACACAGACCCTCCTGAGTCCCACTCTCTGCCTCTCCAATGAGTAGCTGAGCTGCCTGTACCCACAGATCAATAAGAACAAGATGCTTGTTAGCAAACTTTAATGAAGCTTCTCTCCTTCCCCCAGACCCCTGGTCTTTGGCTTCTTTGACTCAGCTGAGGCAGCCCGCAGCCCTTCCTGAAAACAGGCTGGCCTTGGGGTGGAAATAGTCTCTGACCCACTGTGCCATCAGCCACACCTTTCTTCCCAGTCTGCTGACGCCTCTTTGGGAAGAAAAACCTTTTCCTGCCCAGCCTTTGAGACCCCTGCAGATCTCATGGTTGGAGTGTTGCCCCCATTGCCCCTTATTCCCCTTCTTGCAATAATCCTTTCAAAATAGAGTCTCTGCTAACTTAACACCAGGTTTGCTTTCTACCAGCAGGGTCTGGCAGACCTGGATCTGAATCTCAGCTCAGACACTTCCTAGCCGTGTGACCTTGCACAAATGTCTCATTTCCCTTCTCCGTTAAATGGAGATGTTAAGACCTGTCTCACAGAGATGGTATTAAAGATAATAAAAGTGGAGAGATACGAAAAATGCATGGCGCATGGGGGAATGAAATGGTTCTTGTTATAAACTAGTGCTTTGATGGTAAGGTGGTCTGTGCTAGTGAGTGAATCAAAGTTTGAAGACTTCAAGATGGGCACAGATCTTTACCATATTATCAAGCGCTGGTGGAAAGAGCTTTAATTTGAGATTCTAGAGATAATAAAACAACAACAACACAAGCACAATAACAAATGAAATTTACTGAGTACTCCTACCAGGGTTACAAATAAGCCTATTGCATTCTTAAAACTGGGTGGCTTATTCTGGTCTCAGATCAACTTTCCTGCCAAGCCCATCACTCTTCTGTATATACGGAATTTCAGTGTAAATCAAGGCAACTTGGAGCGAAAGTTCCAAAATTAACTGGCATCTTGGTATGTAAAGAGACATGGCCTTACGTTTGAATGTGCATAGCTAATGTCCTGCCATTGTAAATCAGGGAACAAATTGCTTCAGGAATATTGATGTGCCTGAATTCTGGGGTTGCCAGAGAGAACTGGAGTTGCTCTGTGAATGGGACTCTGGTGGGAAAGGCATAGGCTTGCATTTCTAGTCTCACGTCACTGGGGAAGTGAATGAAAGAACTTCTTGGCACTGAGGTTCCATATATCTGCACCCTCCTCCAGGTTTTGACTCAGAAAATTTGGAAGCCCCCTCACTTAAACATATTGTGTATGCTGAAGCATTTGTGCTCACCTTGACCTATGAAGTTGTTGCTTAGCTGTCAGCATATAATTTTCAAAAAATTAAAAACATGAGCCTTATGTCAACATAAAACAAATACATGTTAAAGACTATATTCAACATGTTAATTGTTTAGGATATGAAGACAGTGGTGACATTCATTCAAGTAGCACTTAACAAACAGGAATTTTACAGGCCAACAGGAAAAGTCAGAAACAAAACCTGTTAACATCCTGTAGAACAATAAAACCATTCCCTTTGAGGTTAGAAACACATGATAGAAATCTCCAAGTTAGCATGTGGCTTCACAGAAACCAAGCAAAATCCAGCACAAGTATTTTCCTGGAATTAGCACTGTCCAATAATGTTTTCTGTGATGCTAGAAATGTTCTATGCTTGTGTTGTACAATATGGTAGCCACTAGTCCCACGAGTCTGCAGCGCACTCAAAATGGGTCTATGGGACTTGGAAACGTAATTTTAATTACCTGAATTTCATTAATGACTAGTTAGTTTAATTAATTCAAAATTTAATTTTAAATAGCCACATGTGTCTGGTGGCTACATGACTGGACAGCAAATGCATAGTTAAATATCTTTGGGCGAGCCTGCTAAGCAATACTCCGAAATCACATGGAAAGAGCTGGCTGCCCCTCTTTGTGCCTTACTTCCAAGTTCACTTTTTCTTAATATCACCTTTAGAGATACAATTATTCTGGTGTGCCTTTGGCTTAAGAAGATGCTTTCTCCTTCCCTTGAAATTCATGTGCCCAGCACCCATGGAACTATTTACCCTTTTATAACCAGACAACTAGATGAGACCATGTTCCCTGGAGAGAAATCAAGCAGAGAAATGGAAAGGTGCAGAGCAGGCCTTCTGAGTCAGTTGAGTGTTGTTTCTACTGTCTCAGAGTTCCTCCTGGCATTTATTGCTCTTCCCCATCCCCAGGTGAAGGGTAATTATCTCATCAATGTTGCAATTGACAGCCAGGCAAGCAGTACATTATATTTATACAGTATTAACCACAGTAGTCTTTGGTGGTGAAGAGCTCTCAGTAAGGGCAGGTGAATGAACAAGCCAATTGACATGCATATAGATCCACATTAGTGGTTCTGCTCCAAATTGTGGATTTTGATGGGCATCTTCAATATATATGTTTTGGATAGTACACTAAACATTCGCAATCATAGGTAGACTTTCAGGGACTTGTGGGTCTTGCCTTACAAGAAAGAAATATTAGGATTCACGAAAAATGTTGAGATGCCTTATTCTGACTTTGAAAGAGCAAGGGCAGCTCTTCTCCAGGCAGGGCCTAAAAAAATTCTGCTTTAAGACTCAGCAGATCCAACTTCTTAAACTGAGGTCTGTCACAGGAATGAATCAGATAACTGGGCGTGTTGCCTGTTCTTGATTCTACATATATCTGCCTTCCTGGCAGTATTTGGACATTCCTCTTGGGCTAGAGTGATTATTTTATTATTTTCCTTCTTTGGATACAGTTAATAAGCAAGTGATGGGGCACTTTCCATGTGTCAGATTCTGTTTAAGGCTGAGATACACTGGTGACAAAACAGGAAAAGTTCCTGCCCCAAGAGAACCTGGATTCATAAATAGGTCATGAGAGTGACTATGGGACATGGAACCAATGTCAACATGCCAAAGGCATCTGTCTTCATGCACCTGAACCCTCCATGATGCTTCTAGAGTTTTCTAAGTGTACTAAAGATCATCTGGTGACTTTTTATTATCTGGTCCTTGGGTGGGTCTAATCATGTCCACCTCTCAGCCCTGAGCCCATATTCAGTCCATGAGGAAGTCAAGGGTGCCTGTTTGTATATTATTTATCACACACTAAAGAAGTCTTCATAATGAGATGCTGAGTGCATAAAATATACTGGGAAATATCAAGGAGAAATGAAACACAGAGCGTTGTTAGATCTTATGAAAGATTAAACATGTTACCTGCTCCACTCTGTCAGCCCACATTCCCCAGTGATAAACCCACCTCTGCTGGAAGAGGAGGTGTCTGTCATTGAAACCTTATGTGTAGAGTAGGACATTTTCAAGAGCCACCCGAGCTAGGAAAACCAGAGACATTGAGTGGCATGAACCAGTCTTCCCCCGGGAAGCTGGATGGCACTGCTCATCTACGCATGAACTATGCTGGAAAATGTTGGAACAGCCCAGGGGAGTGAAACAGTGAAAGTAGCTAAATGCTCATAATTCTCTTTGCCTTGCGAGGAGGAAAATATCTTTTGCAATTGTTGACTTGCTCAGTAATACATTTAGAAAGATTTGACACACTGTGTAACCAGCACTCAATCATTAACCAGAACGTCATCAACATCCATGTAATCCTCTCATTTTCCTTCAGCCACCAACCCCTTCAAACATGCACTCAACCATGGGGAGCCACCTTCCTGACTTCTAACATCATAGATTAGTTTTGCCCTATTTTTGAACTTTCTATACATGGAATTATATAGTATATACTTTTTTGTGCCTGTCTGCTTTCTGTAAACATTTTTTTCTGTAAGATATGTCCATGTTATGTGTTTTGTTGGAGTTTATTCATTCTTACTGAGACTGTACCAAATGTATGTTATTGCTTATAGGCTCTGGGGAAATTTTCAGGTTGAGTCTACTGCACATATGCTACTATGAACATTCTTGTGTATGTCTTTTGGGGGAATGTAAGTATATACCTATTTTGGGTGTATGACTATGAGTGGAATTGCTGGGACATACAGTTGGTTCTCATTATTCACATTACCATGTTTCCTATAAAGTCACCACAAACACAAAATTAGCAAATACTGAGCCATTGCTCCTGGGGAAACACAAGGTTATGTTCCTGTAAGCCCTTTGTTAAAACATTTTCATTAACTAATCAATACATAACCTTGTCTTATATGTGCTTCTGTTTAAAGACACCTTGGGTAATTTATACTGTTGAGTCATTAACATTGAACTCACTGCTGATAGCACCATAACTTGTGCCTGAATGAAGCTTGTCTAACACACATATTATTTCCATAAGGCATATCACAACCTTCTTGTTCTTAGAAACCCTGGAAAGGGGACACCTGGGTGGCTCAGTTGGTTAAGCAGCTGCCTTTGGCTCAGGTTATGATCCTAGGGTCCTGGCATCGAGTCCTGCATTGGGCTCCCTGCTCAGTGGGAAGCCTGCTTCTCCCTCTCCCTCTGCCTGCAGCTCCCTCTGCTTGTGCTCTTTCTGTCAAATAAATAAAATCTTAAAAAAAAACAACACTGGAAAGTACTTCAGCACTATGCTTGGGAATATTTTTAAAGCAAAAACACCAACAAAAGGCACCCAGATGTGAAAAACATGGCACTATATATACACATCATGAAAAGGACACTAGTTTGCAGTACTGAGAGCTGAAACAAGATGGCAGAGCATCATCTTGCTTGACCTCAGCTGCTGTGTGCACATCCAACAAATGACAGTGGAAATACTGTGGGTATTGGTTTTGGGTTCACAAATGTAGTGAGTAGGTGAATTTTCAAATATGGGATCTACAAACAATAAGGACCAACTGTATACTCAGTTTAGGAGATAATGACAAAGAGTTTTCCAAAGTGGTTTTACAAATTAAATTTTTGAGAAAGCGGGTAGGTGAAAATGATATATTATTTTAATTTTCATTTTTCTAAAGATAAGTATGATGAAGTTAGTATGTGAAAGATCTGGTTGTGTCACATTCTCATTGATATTTGGTAATTTTGTTTGTTTGTCTTCATTTTAGCCATTCTAGTAGGTGTAGTTGTACAATAGTGATATGACTTTGCATTTATGACAACAAATGAGGTTGAGCACCTTTGCATACATTTGTCAGCCAGGTGGATATTCCCTTCTGGAAGTGCCTATTTACTTTATTCCCTATTTTTCTATTGAGCTGCCTGTCTTTCTAATTGATTTGCTGAAGTTAGTGAGTTATTTTAGACATGAGGTCTTTGAAAGATGTATGTATTATAAATATATTCTCCCATTTTTGGCTGCTTTTTTATTTTTAATGGTATCTTTTGTTGAAAAGATGTTCTTAATATTGTATAATTTTATCACATTTTTCCTACATGTTTAGTGCTTTTTGTCTCCTATTTAAGAGATCTTTGCTTCAAATTTACCAAGATCTTTGCTTCAAAATTGCTTACCAAATTTACCAAATTTACCTCATGCTTTCTTCTAAAAATGTTATTGTTTTGCCTTGGACATTTAGGACTCTTATGCATCTGGAATGGGTTTTTCAGCATGATGTGAGTTAGGGATTAAAACCCATTTTATTTCACATGATATCAACTTGATTGAGCCCTATCTCTTGGAAAGACCATGCTCTCCTTACTGCACTGCCATATCAATGGTAAGAATTGAATTAGTTATTCAGTATCATCCAACAGAGAATACCTCAGCCACAGTTGGCTTCATTGGCAAATTCTTCCAAATATTTAAGGAAAAATTAACATTCATCTCATGCAAACTCTTCCAAACAATGGAAAAAGTGAGAACACCTCTCTATTCTTTTTATGAGTCCAGCATGACTTTGATAGCAGAAATGACAAGAACATTATAAGAAAGGAAAATTTTATAGGTCCAACAATACAATTATGTGTATACTTTTTTTTTACACAATTGCTTTTTAAATCAGTTAGGAGAATAAAGGAGATAAAATATGTCTTTAACTATCTTTTGTATTACATAAATACCTTTACTGGTGCTTTTTTAAAAAGTAGATTTGAACTACTGTCTGTGGTCACATTCTTTGAGCCTAAAAATCATTCTTTAGTATTTCTTATATGGTCAGACTGCTAGCAACAAATTCTTGTTTTTTGTGTATTTGGGAATGTCTGTATTTTTCCTTCTTTTTTGACAGTTTTGCTGGATATAGAATTCTTGGTTGATGTTTGTTTATTTGGGTCTCCAATAGTTTGAACGTGCCGTTCCAATGCTGAGTGGCCTGTGTGGTATCTGATGTGAAATCAGCTGTCATCTTATTGAGGATAATTTGTATGTGATAGGATGCTCTTATCTTGCTAATTTCTAGAATGTGTCTGTTGTTCTTTGCTAATTTAATTAAAATGTATCTCAGTGTGAGTGTCTTTGTGTTTATCTTACTGGAGTTCATTGAGATTCTTGGATGTGTAAATTAATTTTTTATCATTCTGGGAAGTTTTTGACCATTATTCCTTCAAATATTATTTCTAGTCCTTTACCTCCTTCTAGAACTCTTATTGTGTGTATAGTAGTCCATTTGATGGTATCCTCCATTTTTCTGAGATGGGTTCTGTTCGTATGTAGGGGCATGCCTTCAGCACTAAGCCAAACAATTTACAACCTGTCTTAGCATTCACTTCCTGCTTGAACAGTGCTGCAGGTAAGGATTGTTCTAAGCATGCACCCAGGCTTGGTCAGAGGGTTGGCCTTCTAGATTTCTATGATATGCGGTAGCTTTTCAAAGTCCTTATTCCCAACAGCAGCTCATTCTCCAGCCTTTCCTCCCAAGCTTATGGTTAGTCTATTGTTTGCCCCAACTATTATTGTCCATTGTCTCAGGCATCACCAGCTAATAAATACATCTGCCTCTAAATGTTTCAGCAGAGGTCTTGTGGGTAGATGGCCCAGTACCAGGAGAGTTGTAAATGAGGGCACATAAAGGCAAGCCCTTCAGGTCAGTCTTCTAGGGAGTCATCAGACAGGCCCAAACCAAAAACCACAATTCTTTGTAAATGAGGTCTGCTCTGCTCCCTCTGCTCCTGGGACCTGAACTGACATTGTGAACCCTTTTCTTCAGGGTCACCATTGGACTTAGGTGTAGGAGGTGGAACCAGGGTAAGTTAAAACACCTCAAAGCTTGCTCTTCTTCCTGAGATTCAGGTGGATTTCCTTGGTGAAACATTCCTCTGATTGCTACAGGCTTTCAGTCAGTTTCCAGAGTTCCAAAAAGTTGATTCTGACTTTCTGAGCCTTTGGCCAGACATTTCATTGCCTTTTTGGAGAAATGGACTTTTGGAGTTACTTACTCTTTCATTTTCTCTGACATCTCATAACTGACTTTTGATTGCATTAATTTTTCTTTCTGTTTTTTCTCTAGGTTATTGATTTCAGCTCTTATCTTTTTTTATTTCCTTTCTTCTACTTCTTTGGATTTGACTTAATTTTTTTTATATTTCACAGATGGAAATTTAGGTCTTTGACTTCAACCTTCCTTCTTTTCAAATATATGTATTTAAGACTAGAAATTCCCCTCTAAGTATTACTACAGTAGTCTTTATTTGATGTATCATTCAATATCTATTAGCTAACAAAATTTTAGAGAGAATGAAGAATGATTAAATATCGGACTAATCCTAAGTAATACAAGGAAGCAGAAATGAGGAATATTAAACAACTGGGTCAAAGTGAAAGATGTTGTAAGTTGGCAGATATAAACCAAATGCATCAGTCATTATATAACAGATGAATGGACTTAATGTCGTAAGCAAGGTAAAGATAATGATTGTCAAACTGGAAAAAAAACCCTCGCATGATGTTTATAAGAGGCATATACTTTAAACATAAGAACTTATAAAGATTGAAAGTCAAAGCATAAAGAAAAAGCTATCCCATTGTAGACATTAACCAAAGGAAAACTGATGGAGTTACACCAACATTATACACAGTAAGCTGTAAGGCAACAGGCATCACTGGAAATCAAAACATTTCATAATGTTAAATGAATCAATCAGTCAGGGAGATATCAGTCTTAAATATGTATATACCGGGCGCCTGGGTGGCGCAGTTGGTTGAGTGACTGCCTTCGGCTCAGGTCATGATCCTGGAGTCCCTGGATCAAGTCCCACATCGGGCTCCCTGCTCGGCAGGGAGTCTGCTTCTCCCTCTGACCCTCCCCCCTCTCATGTGCTCTCTCTCTCATTCTCTCTCTCTCAAATAAATAAATAAAATCTTTAAAAAAATATGTATATACCCAATAATATCAGAATGTATGAATCCACAATGGACAGAACTAAAAGAAGGAAGATCAACCCATAACGAATGTGGGAGATGTTAACAAATTCTATCAATAGTGAATAAAACAAGAAAATTTAAAATCATATAGAATATAGATTTGAGCAGGACAACTATTAGAAGACCCAGTTGATCCATAGAAAACCCTGCACCCAACAACAGAATGCACATTTCTTTTTCAACTGCACAGGACCATTAACCAAGATCGACAGTATACTGCCCCACTAAGAAGCCTCAACAAAACTCATAGGATTAAAATTATTAAAATAACTCAGAGTAGATTCTCTGACCACAGTGGAATTAAGCTAGGAACCAGTAGAAAACCCTCTACTTCCTAGAAATTAAACAGTTCACCTCTAAATAATCCATGGTTGAAGAGGAAATGACTTTAAAGTTATATTTTGAAATGGATGAAATGAAGTTTTGCCATGTGTGGATGTCCCTAGCATCCAGCAACTTTAGGCATAACATTACCCAGAAGTAGACCTTTAAGAACCTGCTTCAGTGTCAAGGCCTATGTGTATTCTGACTGACCCATACCTGCCCTTTGCCACAAGCTAAATATGTAAGTATCTCCCCCCTCCCTCCCAATTGGAACCCTTACCTTATATGTTCTACAGAACAAATATACTGCCCAAATTCAGTGTGTACTCAGTAGGTCTTTGTTGGCAACAAATATCTTTTACTAACCCCTCTGGTTCTCCTTGGTAGAAGGAAAGGTGAAAAATATTCATTTATTCTAAGAAGGAGTAAAAAGTTTAAAACTTTAGAAGCCCCTGGTTACCCAAATAACTATTTCAAGTGATTATTCATCCCTTCCTGTCCTTTTAAATTGCCACCTCAGAAATACTTGACTTCCAAAGAACAGACTTCTTCCAAGAGGAAGTTTAATTTCAATTACTATGTGCATAGCTCCTATTCAACATATCCTCAAGCGGCATACTTAACATGAAAGCCTGTTTAATTGCTAGCAAATGGTAGAATAATCTTTTGAAACAATGTAGCAAACATAATTAATTGAAATAATCTCAAATATGTTTCATGTGGTAATAACCACTTATGTAAGATTAACACTATAGGAAGAAAAGAAAAGGAGAGACAGTGGTGTGTTTCTTCTGTCATCTTACCCACCAGTCGTTTTGTGTACTTGTATACTTTTTTTTTTTTTTTGCTGAAAGAAATAATGAATTACTACCTTATAGATTGTCAGTGGGACTGAAAAATGGCAATGTGCTTATTATAGCGCTTTGAATTGAATGCATGAAACCAGAATCCAAAAACTGAGGCAAAAAACAAAACTTAAGAGGAAGATGATTTTCATAGGAATCAGGAAAACAACAGATTTATTCATTCATTTACTTATTCATTTATTCATCAACAATTCAAGACCCCATGGAATTACTGGTCATACCTGGAATTAATGATTTTATCAGACTCTACCCCAAAGCTATCTGATCCTAAGATTTGTACACCAGGTAATAATAAGATAAAAAATAAAAACCAATAATCTAGAGCACCTGCTTTTTCCCAGGCACTTTCTCATATCTTTTAACACTCTGTGAGGCAGGTGATGTTAACTCCATTTTATAGTGGAGGAAGCCCAGGCTCAGAAAAGTGAACTCACTGAATGTCTAGTTAATGTTTGGTGCCTTCCTCATTCCTCTGGGCTTTAGGTGTATGGAGAAGCAGGAAGAGGAGAATGTTTTGATTGCACCCAGGATTTGTTTTAATCAGGAAGGTAAGATGACAGACATGAAGACAAGTGTCTTTGAAAGATGAGTTTGTTACTTACCATTCTCAAGAGGAGGGGGCACACCATGCCACACAGGGTCACGTGAGGAAGAACTAGGGTTGGTCAGGAGGCAGAGGGAGCCAGGAGAAAGCATGGGCAGGAGACTTTAGTGTAGTTTCCCAGAAAGGAATGGATGAGGCAGGGTAAGCAAGTTTGAGCAAGCTTAGGATTGGCTGGTTTGAGGAATTTCAAGGGCTCTTAGCTATTGGAATGGTCTCCGGTTGTCTGGTACCTGGCCCTGGGGTGATTTAGGGCAGAGGAATGATATATGAGAGCTGGATAAAGCAGGAGCTTGGGGGTGTGGGCTTAATATTGGTTGATTTGTTTATAGAAGATGTGCCTACAGGCAAATTGTTTGCTGTCTCTAGGAATTAGCTAGCCTGGGAGGGGCAGTCTTTCCAAGATTAGCAAAGCTTCTAAAATGTCAAAGCACCATACAATACAGAATTTTTTAAAATGATTAATTCAGGGAAACCTATAATTTCTGTTTAGGTTATAAATAAATCAGGGCCTTCCAACTAAGGAATTGCTTGAGAAGTGATGACAGAGGGTCCAGAGTCGGACAGCAAATCCTGCTTTGCTTTAGAGCAAGTTGTGGGTGGTCCAGGTGTGGAACACAGCCTCTGTCTGAGCTTGTGTGGCAAATAGCAGAGAGTACTATAGACACCTTGAAGGAACAGTCAGTGACTGTCTTAGGTTGGGTTTGCCCAACCTAAGAGACAAGGACTTGAGACAAAGAATTGAGAGCAAATAGTTTATTTGAGAAGTGATCCCAGGAAGCACAAGTGAGAATATAGAATAGTGAAAGAAGAAAGGTAAATTCTAATAGAAGACACACCAACAGTGGGCTATCCCTGTGGGCAGCCGAGGTTCAGTCCTTCAGGGGAACCTTGGGGAAACTACGTGCACCATGCCTCAGCGTTGTCACCTACACCAAGATGGGGAGGCTGGGCATTCATTTACTAGCTCCCATCTACTACTCTTGGAGGGTTGCCCTGGAGGAAGGGATACTAATGTCCTTTGTTTCTGGGCCATACCAGCATGAAGGTGGGGAAGCTTACAAGATGTAGAGGAAGCCAGCAGGAAGAGAAGAGAAGAGGTGCAGGCATTTGAGGGGAGAACTGTTCTGCAGGTGAATTCAGGTAGGTTGAGGGCATACGGGGGAAGGTATCAATAAGATCTGTGAAGCTACAGAAGCAGGGAAAAGATGGGCTCCTTTTGAAGTACATAGATATTTGGGTTCATTCTCATTCATCCAGGGACTTAGAGTTTATGGAAGGCAATAGTTATGAGCACTGGCTTTCCTGTCTGGTCTCGGGAGCAAGAATTTGTGTGCTTCTCCTGAGCATTTGACCTGCTTATCATCTTGTGTAAACTATGCATTGTGCAACTCTCAGGTTTCCCTTTATGTGGGAATTGAAAGAAAAAAGCTTAGAACCAAAATTTATGTCTTAACTCTTCCAAGTGAGATAGTTTAGGTGTTACTATGTTATATTTCTTTCTAAATCCTTTTATAATCTTATACTCATTGTTCTTACTCTTTATTCTGAATTTGGATTTATGATGTACTGCTACATTTATATATCCTTTCAAGATGCCTTGAGTATTTTCTTGAAGAAATTGTTGTGTTAGTGAGGAATCTCAGTTGCAAGTTTCAGAAATCTAGTTCAGAGTAGGTTAAACAAGAAAAATGGGAATGATTTGGCTAATATACCCAGGAAAGTCAGGAAAATGTTTTGCTCCCGGCATAGCAGGATCCAGGAGTTCAACTAATATTATTAATACTCTCTCTCTCTCTCTTCCCATCTCTCTCTCTCTCTCTCTCCTTTTTCTCCCTCTGTTTCTTTTCAATTCTGTATCTCCACTTTTTCAGTTTTCCCCTGTGTTGGTTTTATTCTCTGGCAGAATCTTTCCATTTAGTGGCATACAGTGACCATTGGTCGCTCTAGGCTCCTATCAGATTTACAGTGTATGAACACAGAACCACAATAAAAACAATGGATCTCACTTCTTAACTGGTAGTTAACAAATTTCCTTGGAAGTCTGATGAATTCTGTTTAGGTCAACTTCCCACTTGTATGATGTGGTCTTTAGTACAGGAGACCCTTGGAATGAGTACCCTATAAGAAGAAAGAAGAGAGAGGGGAGGAGTGTTGCCCAGACACAGAAGAGCTTCCCCAGTCCATTGTCATAAGAAACACATGGTCTGATAGCTAGATAAGGTAGTTAGAAGGTGAAGGTGAGAAGTGGCAAAGGTACCAACATGTGTCATGTATTAAGTGCTGGAGTCCAGCTTCATACTGAGCATTTTGTATGAGCTACATCATTTGATCCTCACAAGAACCCTATGAGATGAGGTCAATCATTACCCATATTCTAAAAATGAGGAAAACAGGACATAATTAGTAAGTGATTGAGCTCAGGTTCAACAGCATGAAGTCTGACTCCAAAGCTAGGACTCTTAGTCACTAAGCTAAAGCTGGTTTGGGCAGCAAGAGAGAAGGTGATGCTGTTTACTCAGAAGAGGACCAATGTGATTGGGTGGGTGGGAGTGGAGTAGAGAATGAGGCTACCTTTGGACATGGTAGGTTTGAAGTGCCTTTGCAGCATTTATGCAGAGTCATGAGTAGAGAGATATATGTTCACACAGTGGAGAAGGTATTTGGGCAACAGATAGGAATGTGGAGACTTTGAAGTCGTGGGCATGTATGAACGCTCCTGGAGAGAGGAATTAGTGTGACAAAGAATAGTAAAGAACAGGGCAACAGACTCACACCTTGGAAACCTCCAACATTTCATGGTGAATTAGAGGAGACAGAGAAGAATTTTCCAGGGAAGAAAGAGGAAAAGTCTTGATCAACAGAAGCCTAAGATGGTGTTTCAGAAAAAAAAAGAGAAGGTCTACAGTCTCAAATATGCTTTAACAAGATAAAGATTAGAAAAGGTCCTTTGGGTTGAAGGGCATGGTTACCATAACAAAGGCTGCTTTGCTGAGTGATGGAAGGCAAACTGGATCAGAGCATGTCAAGGTCTATCTATGTGCATGTGTGTGAATAAATAGACTTAGCAAGTATAAAGACTTTTCAAATGGTTTGCAGAAAGAAAATTCGGTGCTGCCCAGGAGGGTGGGTAGGTAGGAGAAGGGGGGAATTTAACATGTTAGAAATTTGAATCAATTTGAATTAGAAGTATTGCTGTAAACTCATATTCTTTTTTTCTTTCACAAAACACATATTTTCTGGTTCTTTCCATTGAAAAAACTTAGGAACAATAATGTCCCAATAGCAATTAGCACCCTGCCATCCAGATTGTGGCTGCTAACTACCATTTCTCCCTAAAAGGAATCAGAGATTCTTGCAGAAAGGAGTGTCTCCAGGTCTGAAGTAGAAAGCATTCAATATGAGCCTGAGGCATCTTGTGCTTGAAGACAAGGAAGCTCTCAAAGACCAGTGAGTCATGTCAGAAGGACACAGGAACAAAAAGAAGGGCTTTTTCAACCAAAGATGGAACAATTTAGGGTTGGTGGGCCTGTGTATGAAATAATGGGCTAAGGAATCTGCAAACTGGGAGAATATTGAGGGAGAGGGAGGCTTGATGAGCTGGGAGGAGGTGGGGTTGGAAGCTGATGGGAGGTTCTGGTGAGAGTTTGAGGCACGTAAAGTAGTAGGGGCTTGAGGCAGGGAGGGAGTTTTGAGAGTAGTTATTGGGGGCTGGTGATTAAGTGTAATGAGGTTGGGGCACAAAGGGTAACAACGAGCCCAAAAGGTGACAGTGACAGTGGGCACAAGAAGCCAAGGAAGGCTGGAGAATATAAGGAAGGTGTACATGTCTACTTGGCTGCCATAACAAGATCACAGACTGGGCGGCTTGAACAACAGGCTTTTATTTTCCTACAATTCTGGAGGCCAGAATCTAAAATAAGTGCCATTAGGGCTGGTTTCTGGTGAGATCTGTCTTCCTGGCTTGCAGATGGCCACCTTCTTGCCGTGTCCTCATGTGGCCTATCCTGGGTGAGTGTGTAAAAAGAAAGAGAGATCTCTGGTGTCTTTTCTTCTTTTTATAAGAACACCAATCCTATCTGGTTAGGGCCCCACTCTTATGACTTCATTTAACCTTAATTGTCACTTCAATTATAGTCACATTGGGAGTTGGGGCTTCAACATATGAATTGGCAGGGGATGGGGGGGGGGAGAGACAAAATCCAGTCCATAACAGAAGGCAGGGGATACAAAGACATGTGTGTTGGATAGGTTTCTCTGTGAAGGATAGAACCAAGAAGTTGGCCATCAGACAAGGACTTGGGTCAACCAGACCATTTGACAAGGGGACAGAGGTGCCTGGCACCTGTAGTGGGGATTGGTGAAAAGGTCTAAGCCTTCTATAACGCATGAGATTAGTTGCTGCCCCCTGAGATTGCGGCTGGGGATGGACTCAGTGGGAGTTCACTTTGGAAGTGCTTCTGTGCTTGGCCATCCTGGTGTCACTGGAGGTGCACAGCACAGGTTAGTAGAATAAACTCAATCAATTTACATCTTTTGCTTAATATGATCTGGAATCCCATGTTGAAAAGACTTGTCAAGGTTGGTGGAATGAGTTTAAAGTTGGGACTTGGAGATGGAGAGCCTCTTTCCCTATATGCACCACCCAAGCTTTCACTGTGATTGTTATTCCCTCCTGAGTCCTGGTGATTTTTAGAAGTCTGGACCATGTTTTCCATAGCAATTATGTGAATTCAGTTAAATGGCCTCACTGTTTACAAATGCTGGTCCAAGCAGAGAGGTGTCAGGAGGCATCTCTTAATTATGCTGCAGTGGACAAACTGCTAGAAGTTGGGATGGACAATTTGGCCTCCTGGCTTTTTCCCTTTCTGACTTGGGGGCTTTCTTTATATTTAAAGAAAGCACACAAGCATTTTCTGTGCCGATGAAGTATTTTCCAGCATTAATTATTTCCATTATTAGCTTCACCCTATTGCAATTACTCATCAAACTAATTTCTTTGAAGTATGAGGATGAAATTTCAAACGGGATGTTCAAGTCCCTTTAATTGCTCTTGAAGTAAGCAGGAGCTGTGTGGTCTTTTCTGGAAGCATGGGGGTCTTCTGCCATACCAGATAAATCAAAGCCCAGGCAGCTCTGAGCCTTTTCCAGCAAAGCACTGTAGAAACGGGAACGGGGGAGAAAAATGACAAATCAACACAATTAAATCTGAAATTGCTGGCTTCCAAAATAAATTCATTCTTCTGAGTCAACACTGTTTTGATTTTTAGATTAGGTTTGTTTTTCAAACCCATGTTTTCCCCAAACTGATTATTTTTGGTATTTTGTACGCCCTTGTGAATTTCCAACAGAATGTTAATATCCTTGACCTCCTCTGTGAGTGAATCTGTATTGCAGAGCAGTTCCTCCCTGCTGGCAATCACAGTAAATGGTAAAGAATGGTGATGAAAAGTGCCCCACCTCAGTTTCCAAAGGCCCCACCATTCCCCAAAATCCCCAAACGCACCACCAACATTTAATGAGCAGAGCAAGAGCTTGTGGTCCAGAGAAGCTATACGAGGTGGCTGTCATAAGGCCAGGAATAGGATGAGAAGGATGAGGTGTTAGTGATGTTCAAAGGGGTGGGTTGGCATCCTGCCTCAGCCAGGGGTTTTGGGACAGGCTTCATAGCGGAGGGCTCCTTGGGAAGCAGGTCTGAAAGTGTGCATCAGAGTTAACTTTGAGTTGGGAGGTCTCCTGTTGGATGGCTTGGGTTTTGCCAGGTTCTTGTAAGACTGAGACTGAAGAGTCAAGGTGCTATGGGGTTTCTTACCCTGTACAGACTGAGAGCCTTTCCTCCTTCCATGAAAGCTTCTTCATCTCCCCAACCCCCCCACCCCGCCCATGAGTGGGTTGCATGATGGAAAGGGATTTATGGGACTTCTCACTGTCCAGCACAACCAGCTCTGCACATGCTTGAGGCCAGCTTATTTAATGCCATAATTTAATAATCAGAAAGAGTCGAGAGAATTTGTTATTCTGGGAGGTTTTTGAAGAAAATGGAGTCTGTTTACAGTTCATTTTGGATTAATTATAAGTCCTGTAGGGGAGAGAGAAGGACAGACTTGATGACTGATAACTTCCTTGACAGGCTTCGGCTCAGCTCATGAGCTCATATAAGGGAACAGAATCTCTCTCTAGTTCCATCCTATGGTATAAAGAGTCAAACATGTTGACCCAATTTCTCCCTGTCCAACAGAGAACTAATGCATGGGTGTGCACATGTGCTCTGTAATACTATACTCAGGCAGGTAAAGTCCTGGCTTCCATGTTGAGATGCCCTTCCCTGGTCCTCTTTCTAGCATGTTGCAAGACTGTGGTATAATAATAATTATAAACATATTGGCTCTTTGTCCCTGGTTCCTGATGTGAAGCTCCCAAAACCCTTGGGATTTCCTGAGTAGTAAGAATGTTTTGTACATTAATGAGATAGCTCATGGTTGGCCCCTAGATAGCTTCAGGAGAGGGCTGGTCACCGGGAAAACCAACCAAGTGATCAAAGGGTTAGAATGTTTAGCCCCATCTTACAGGTAAAGGGGCAAGAGGTTGAGTTCAATGGCCAAAGGCCAACAATTTAATCAATTATGTTTATGTAACAAAACCTCAATACAAAACCATAAAAAAGGGAGTTCAGAGAGCCTCTGGTGAACACGTCGATGTGCTAGGTGGGTGGCTTGTGCAGAGAGGGGCATGGCATCTCCAGGCCACCCCCTCATACCTTGTTTTATGTATCTCTTCCATTTGGTTGTTCTTGAGTTGTATCCTTTATAATAAAACTGTAATAGCAGAAGATAGTGCTTTATTGAGTTCTGGGAGTTGTTGCCATGAATTATTGAACCTGAGGGGAGATTGTGGTAACCCCGAAATTTGTAACAAGCTGGGCAGAAGTGTGGGTAACCTGAGGACCCCATCTGCAGCTGGGATCTGCAGTGAGGCCATCTTGTGGGACTGAGCCCTTACCCTGTGGGGTGTGCACTAACTCTGGGTAGTTAGTTTCAGAATTGGATTGAATTGCTGGACACCCAGTTGGTGTTAGAGAATTGGTTGTTGTTGGTAAACACACACACACACACACACACACACATCGTATATATTTGTGGCAGAGTAAAGTTGGCTAGCTTACAATGCCACTGAACCTATGACTACTCCAGGGGTTAGTCAGAAATGCCCTTGTTCGGGGGTGTCTCTGTATATCACAGCCAGACTAAGTGTTCAGCATAGTAGCTCTTTTTGTACGTTGTTGTCTTTTTTTTTTTTAAGAGAGAGATATTAAAACACATCGTGCTCATGGACAGCAGTTAATCCTTGCAGGTTACAGTCTGGAACTTGGAGGCTTGAGAAGGACTCATTCAAAGAACCCCATCCTCAAGCCACCAACAGATCAGTCAGATGTGGACTTCCAAGTGAGAATTAGTGACATGAGTGAAGTGCGATGATTTTAAGAGCCTCAGGGAAGTGTTTCTAAGAAGGCAGTCACTCTGAGAGATGTTCAAAATGCTCTGCTATCAGGACAGATGTTGTCTCAGGGTGGGGAACATGCTGGGGTCTGGATGACCCCACGTCTCTGCTCATGTTCTACTGCTTCAGAAATGTGTGTTTGCAATGCCATTAAAGAACCTCTGAGAAAGATTTCTGGTTTGCTACTAACATATTTCTTTCTCTCTGCTCACTAAGGAGAGATTTCTATTTCCTTCGTGGGTCAGTTCACAAACCTCAATAACTAATAAGCTCAGAGTGAAACTCTAGTGAGGAAATGTTTACTTTTTGTTCCTGGACCATCAGAGCTGATTTTATTAATACAGACCTCATAATTTCTACATCTGCAAAAGCTTTGTACATTAATGTGCAGAAAAGATCAGACCCAGCACACAGCTTGTCGTACTCCATAAAAATTTAATGGAAAATAAAATACACTCTTCAGAAGATCAATACTGTTATTCTCTTTCAGCAAACTGTGAATTATTGTTTTCATAAAATAATAATAATGCCAGCATATTGATATTGAATGGGGACCTGGTCAGTTGTCAAAAATAAAATCATACTTAATCTTTTAATGCCTTCCTCCATAAACACCCACGTCAGGAGCCAGGGCATCTGTCACTCTCTAAAGAGTATGAACCAGTGATAATTTGGCTGCTACGTTCTTTGTTGTTTCGTTAACACCAATGCTCAACAGCGCATGACTTTTTCACAAGTGGGCAGAAGTTAAAGATCCGATGGCCATGGGGTATTGGCCACCCCATGGCCATCGGAGGAGCTCTAGAGATGTGTTTGTGGACATGGAGAAGGGGATGGAGGAGAGAAGCACCAGGGGACGGGGGTGATTTGGCTGATAGTCTCAATTATCCTTCCAACCTTAACACCCATGACCCCGTGGCCCTGCCCTGGGTCATGCTCACTTCATGGAAGAGGCATGGCAGCCCATCAGCCTGTAGCTGGTCACGGGCACAGGCAACAAATCTCCTCTCTGAGATCGGGACCCATGCACAGCCATGCTCCTTCTCCAGATTCACTCTCTATGCTGACCTGCCCTTCAGGTCACCTGGTCAGGTGTCAGGAACTGGCTTCTTGTATGCAAACATCCTCACCACATTTGCTTCATGTTGACGATTAAACACACTGACTCTGAAAAGCATTAGCTGCTTCCTGTCTGAAAACTTGTGACATTTGGACAAATTGAAACCCTGGTGTTAATGTTGGCATGAAATGATGGCAGCCTGAGATTGCCACCTGGTGCCCTTCCTTCACCCTAGCTGGAATCCTGATGCACAAGTCACCCCTGAAACTCCTGGGCTGACAGGCACACAAACCTAGGGGGGAAGGCAGGGTCACAGGCCAGCAGAGGGTGCAAGAAGCTGTGCAGGGTGTGATCCCTTCTGGGCTGGCAAGAGCCTGGGGTGAGGATGACGGTGCCACAGATCCCTTGGAGGAAGGGGGAGCTTCAGCCCAGCACATCATCTCATGAGGCCTGCTCACTCCCCAGATCCCCAAAGGTCTGGGTGCAGGTAGAGGGAGGTTTGCTGCCCCAGAAATCCCAAACTTGGTATCCGCAAAGCCTTGGAGGGAAGCAGTCCTGCCCTTGTGCCTGGTTTCTGGACAGGGAGCTGACACCTTTCTACCTGCTGCCCATCAGAGCAGGGACAGCTCAACATCAACCACCAGACGTACCTCCAGGCCCAAGGATCAGGACAGCCATGAGTCATCAAAGAAAACGAATAATGCGTCCAAAGGACCTGAACTCAACATGAGGAAGAAACAGAACACCCCAGGTCCAGGCAGAGCAAGTGGGACAAAAACAATGAACATCATGGTAAGCAGACCCTGCAGAAAACAGCCAAGTAACAGAATGTGTTACTGACTGAATAGAGGAACAGGAGGTTAGAATGAGTCACTGTTAGGAGCCAACTTAGTGGCCTGAAGCAGAGCCCGCATGCTGGGGCCCCAGGGCCCAATCTGGCCCACTGCCTGTTTTTGTCAATAAAGTTTTATTGGAGTGCAGCCACACCCATCCATTTATGTATGAGCTAGGTCAGCAGAGCTGAGTGAAGGGACAGACCATATGGACCGCAGAGTCTAAAGCGTGCACCTGGCCCTTTGCAGATAAAGCTTGCTGACTGCTGGCCTAGAAGATGAAAGGGAAGAAAAGACTCAAGCAAAAGCCAAAGATGAAAATAGTAGATAAAAACTGATGATTTCGAGTTCGCATCCCAAGCCCTACTATAAGAATATGAGGAGTTCCAGGAAAAGAACAAAGATCAGATGGAAGAAGGGTAATACTGAGATAAGTCACAGAAGTCAGGCTGCTTGTGTTAGCCAGAGGGACGCTCCAGGGGAGGGGGCTTCACTCACAGCTTAGCCCCAAGCACCTTGGACAACAGCTCACACTGAAGCTTTGCTCAGTAAGCATCTGCTTTTTAGCCTTCCTGCTTCCTACTGGGTTCTGCCAAGGGGTCAGAGGGCAGGGGCAGATCAGAGGGAAGGTGAATAAGAGACCCCGGCTACTGCCAGGACAGGCTTCTTCAGGTTTCCATAACTCACTGCCCTCCCAGCGTCGGGGTTACGAGCGAACAACTTCCAGCGCTTTCCAGCCCACAGTCCTCACCAACCAGGGAGCATCTGTTCCCCTGCCTCACCTTTGCAGATACTCCCTAATTAAGTCCCCCCAGTCACCCCTCAAGGGGTGACATATACACATATGTTTCATTCTGGTAAAATAGACACAGCATAAAATGTACCATGTGAACCATTTTTAAGTGTACGATTTGGTGGCATTAAGAACATTCACATCGTGTGACCATCACCACCATCTATCTTCAGAACTTCCTCGTCTTTCCAAACCGAGACTCTGTCCCCACGGAACACTAAGCCCCAGCCCCTCCCCAGCCCCTGGGGCCCTCTCCTCTCAGGCTGTATGGATACGATTGGACAGGGAAGTCAATAAAGCTTCTAGAGGTTAACAGAGGAGAGTATTTCCACGTGTGAAGATATTCTATGCCATCTTTTGGAAGGATATGCTTTTTGCAGTTTTCTGTTTGCCTGTTATATATACACCTAAAATGTGCTTAAAATATGGTTCAACAATTTTACAATTACCTCTACTGCGTATTATGATCAATCCTGTCACAAAGCCAGTCTGCGGGTGCTAACGTAGCCCGCTCATACTTGGAAATCCGCCTCAGAGGCCAGCCCATCCCGCGCTGCAGTCGACAATCTGAGATGCTCTTTTTCACTTCAGAAAAAAACCCTGGGATTATATCTTTCCCCTTTATCACCTACCTAGCAACAAAAGTTAGCATAGAAGCACCATAATTAAACACACACAATAAACAAGAAGAGAGAAAAGGGAACTGGATTGGCATCAGGCTCATCCTTTACTGCTGCGGGAACTAAGCCCTCTGACTAACCTGGAAAGACCACTGAGGAGGAAGGACTGCACTTGACAGGTGAGAAAAATCCCCAGTGTGCCAGGATGTAGGCTCCATCCATGGGTTAATATTTAAATATAGCATAAACCTTGGAAATGCACACACACACAAAGTTAAATATAAATGTATAATGAGCGAGTGAGTGGGCATGTGTAAAACAAGTAAATAACTGACAAATATCAATTCTTGAAATAGAAAGGGCTGCTTGCTGGCTGGGGCGAACATGCTGGCAGACCACGAAGCTCTCTTGGTGGATCCGAGTGTGGGCGAGAAGGGGCGGGAGAAGGTGGAAGTGTGCTCGAGGCTCACCTAGGTCTGGTCAGATGAGGCAGTACTATTACAGTAGGGAAAGTAGTTGGTGACTTGTTTTCATACAATAATGAGGAAATGCTTGTTTGATTATGAATGTAGCAGACGGAAAGTTCTTTGGTATCAGTTACGTATTGCTGCATGACAATGGCCCCCAGAACATAAATGCTTAAAAAAACAACGATTGGTTATTTCTCACGATTCATGGTTTGCCTGAGGTTACTCCTCTGACTGCATGCAGCAAGAGCTTGAGGACCACTGGGCCTCTCCCTCTCCACATGCTGTTGAGGTCCCTCAGTGGCTCTCCACTGGGTCTCTCATGCTCGAAGAACATAGTGTGAGCCTCCATGGACAGGTGCAGGAACAAGATGGTAGGGTCAGAATTCCCAAAGTCCAGTCCACAGCTCTGGAATTTGCACATCACCTGCCCCACCATCTTGGTTGAGTGAAATTGCAAGTCTAGCTCAGATTCAAGGGGATGAGACACTGATGCCATCTCCATATGGGGAGTATGATTGTACCTCATTGCTTCTTCACACGGTGGGTGGGTGAGTTTCCCTGGGGGCCTTTGTTACACGGATCTATCACAACTTCCAAATAAACAAGGAGAAAGAGAAATCAATAGTGATTTGATCATACTCAGAAAAAGTAACAAGGAAAAACAAAGTAAAAGGATCAACATAAAACATGATGGGAGGAGTGAAGTCCAGTGTGGTGTGTGTGCTTGATGTTGATCATGGTGGTCCAATCTTCAACCACAAGTCATGTCAACGTAAAGAACAGATACAAAAAACAATATTATTAAATATTGTAAAAGTAAATGCAATATATCAGCAAGAAGATACATACTTATTTTATTTTAAATAATTTAAACAGGGTCTGTTCCAGTAATGCAAGGTTGACCAAATGTTATAAAATCTATCAACCTAATCCATTGTATCAAAAAATAAGGGAGGAAAACACATACGATCAAACTCGTGATGCTGAATAGGCAATTATTAAAATTTAGATACCACTGACAATGAAAACTTGAAGTAAAATAACACTAAACAGAGGCGCCTGGGTGGCTCAGTCGTTAAGCGTCTGCCTTCGGCTCAGGTCACAATCCCAGGGTCCTGGTATCAAGCCCTGCGTCGGGCTCCCTGCTCTGTGGGAAGCCTGCTCCTCCCTCTCCCACTCCCCCTTGCTTGTGTTCCCTCTCTCGCTGTGTCTCTCTCTGTCAAATAAATAAATAATAAAATAAAATAAAATAAAATAAAATAACACTAAACAAAGAACTCCTTAAATACAATAAAAACTTAACCCAAACCAGTCACAAATATGAACAAATATCACATTATTCAAAGTGGGAAAATACTACAGCTGCCTTAATTAAATGGTAACGAAGAGATTTCTTTGTCACCATTATTGTTCAACATTGTTTCAGCGTTGCAGAAAAGGCAATGATATGAGAAATGAACGCTCAGGGTAAACATTGGAAGAGGAGAGATGAAACAATTCTTTTTTGTTTAGTTGTTTTTTGCTGATGGCACTGCACACTTGGAAAACCCAGGAGAGTTAAGTAAGCAAAGTACTGGGATTCAGAAAGAAATTTGATAAGATGGGTGACTGAGTGAGAAACGCACAAAACTCAATTATTTTTTCTCTATTTTAGCAATAAGCACCTGAAGCAAATAAATCACAGAAGAGATGTAGGACTTACATGGAGAACGGAGAGAGTGAGACAGAGACAGAGAGATGGAGATATGGAGAAACAGAGAGAAGGAGAGGTGGAGAGATGGAGAGACATACTTGGGCTCTGCAATGTTTGTTTGTTTGTTTGGTTGGTTGGTTGGTTGGTTAGTTGGTTTGGGGAGTTAGGTTGGAAATTAGGAAAAAAACCCCTTGAGGTTCATGTGGAAGAATTGGTACTGGGAATAGCCAAGAACAGACATCTATTCCCATGAGACATCAGAGCACACTGCAAGCCGTTCCCTCAGGAAGGTTCTGGTGGGGGGATTGCGTAGGAGACCTAGAAAAGGATCTTGGAGTGAGGGACACTTCACTTTTCTGGGAGGAAAATGGACTAATAAATGTGCTAGTGCCATCGTTTCTGGAAGAAAATGAAGCTGAGCTCCTCTTACACTTTCTTACAGAAAATATGAGCTACAAATGTATTAAAGACAGCTGCAAAAAATATGAAACAACTAGGAAAAGAGATAATCTCTTAAACAGAAAACCCAAAAATCCAGATTATAAGATGAAGTACAGATTGATGAAATGAAGAGAAAAGCTTCTGATGGCAAGGAGTTAAAAATAAAAACAGGGATTTCAAAAATGTTTGCAGGGCATATGACAGGCAAAGGGTTAACAACTCTAATAGAAAAGTCTCTTAAAGATTGACAAGTACTGGAAAGACAACCCAATCGAAAACAGGCCAATATTTCAGTTGGCAATCCAAAGATGAGTAAATCCAAGTGATTAACAAATGGGGGAAGAGACTCTTACTCATTAGCAGTGAGGGAAATGCAATTTGAAGTTAAAATGAGATCTCTCTCTACAACAATCAGGCCATAAAAATTAAGAACTTTAACACTTCCTGTTGGCAAAATACTCCAGAGAGAGTCTAGGCACCAGTTTCTGGTATAAACATGAATTTGCACAGCCGTTTGGAAAACATTTAACAACATTAAATAAAAATAAAAATATAGATCCCATCCTCTCACATAAAAATACAAATGCCAGTACCTAAAGTGTTTTATGTATATAAAACCAAACTAACCCAAACTGAAGAAAGAAACCTTAATGCCTCCAGGAAAGAAATGGCTGAATGAGGAGGTAAAATCACACTATTGAAATAGGAAATGCCACGCAGGGGTTAAAAGGAAGAGCTAGTTGTACAAAGACCTCATTTTAGAAAGCAGTGGCAGAAGTATTCTCTGCATGAGAATATGGGTATGTTTGTAAGTAACTAAAAACAATGGTGAAAAATATGAAAGGGCAGACCACTATTCACAAACACAGGTTAACATGGGTGGGTTGGGAATACTGTGGTTAGGATAGGAGGGGAAGGACAATGGGGGTTGGAGGTCGGGGGTTGGGGGGGAGGCAGGGGAAGGACTGTCTCTGCATCTCTGGGCCATTTCTCCTCTCGGTGCCTTCTCTCATCATCCTAAAAATGGGGATAATAATTGTATCTACCTCCTGCTTCAAGGACTTAATGAGGTAATCCATGTGTATACAGCAAGCTCTATTTTCTGTTATAAAAATTATTTATAAGACAAAGAAAAGCTACTAATGTTTTTTTATTTATCTTTGATTTGTGCACCTAATAAAAACTCCCCACTAATACTAGAGTTTTTTTTTTTTCCCCCTGGAGCCTCTTTGGTTTTCCAGTTATATAATCATAATGCATGGGGAGGGGATTTTTATTTCTTCTTTGTCTTGATTTTTAAATTTTTCTTAGTACATTCTTTAAAACTTTACAAGTATGGTGAAGAATAATAACAGTGATGACAACTATCCTCTCTGGTTCCTAATTTTAACAGATATCATTTCAGTTGTTCATCATTCAGAATGATAATTGATGCTTGTTTTAAAGAAATAAAGTTGGTCATAACTAGTTTCTTCTAAAAAGTTTATTGCAAATGATTGCTAAGTTTTGTCAAATGTCTTCTTAGGATCTTTATATGACTTTGTTCACCTTTTAATATGTTGAGAAAAAATATAGTTAATTTCCAAAAAATGGTGAATTTCCAAAAAATAAACCATGTTCCCATTTTTTTAAATAAACCCTGCTTGGTTATTGAGTTTTATTCTTTTGATACACTGCCAACTATGAATTTGCTAAGGCATTGTTTGGGATAGCCATATCTACATTGATAAATGAGGCTGGTCTGTAAGTATCTTTCTTTGTACTACATTTTGTACTATGGTTTCAGAGTTAAGGTGCACTGTTCAGAGGAGCTGTGTGCTTTGGGAAATTCAAAAAGGTACCAGGTGGGGCAGGTAGGGCTGAGACCCAGCCATCGAGGGGCCATGCTGTGCCCTTGGGGGGATGTCTGCATCTATAGGCATCATGGGCAAGCCTGTGTCCCCCCAGAGGGGCATGCCTTTCTAATTTGTGTGAAAGCACCACAAGGGCTGGAGGTAGCCAGAATGTCATAACTGATAATTTCCTGTACTTCCATATGTCTTTAAAAGTGTTTAAGTTATGCTGGAATTATGTGTTCTTTATGTATCAGAATCTAAATATGAACTCATTTACTCATGGTTCCTTTATAAATAGTACATCTTCAGGTGTCTTTCTAAACTTTTTCTTCTCAAGTTTTCTATTTTTTCTGGGGTCAGTTTTGGCATCATCTATATTTTTAAAAAATTTCCATAGAAATGGAAGCACCATTACCTAAGGAAATGTGCCGGATTTTTTTTCAGTTGCAGTGCTTATGGGGGGAAAATCTTAACACAAAGTTAATGCACAATAATAGGGCAGTGATTAGAATCTAGTGTGGAATGTCAGTGATGTGGAACAGCATACATGAGGTAAATTAGATGGGTTTTTGTCATGTGTTGCAACAGGTAAAGAGTAAGATTCAGAAAAGTATACATAACATAATCTCAATTTGCAAAAAAAGCAATGGTCAAGAAACTCCTCCAGAGATTGCACCTGGAGTCATACTGCCTGTCAGCATTTGAACCTTACTGTGTGAACTTGGCCACATTCCTTAACCTCTCTGGACCTCTGAGTCTTCACATGTAAAGATGGTAGTAATAATGGAAGTCAACTCAAACATTGTTGTGAGGATTAAATTCAAGCACACTTAGCGCAGGTGTCAAGTGCAAAATAAATGCACTGTACGAGTCAACTATTGTTTCAGGAGCATGTGTTAGTGTAAACACAATCACATATGTGATCACACGAGCACAAGAAAGGCATGAATGGTTGCACATCAAGTTACTTGGGGGTAAGGGTGGTTAGTGTGAAGAAAAATTTAGGAATAAAAAGACTAGATCAAAACAAACACAAGTGGTGAGTCTCCATTTATGTAGAACTATACATACATGTGCATATACATTATCTGTGTAGAAATGGATGAAAGGATTGTCACTGTGCATATTAGAAACAAGAATGAAATGTTACAAAGAGATCCTGTAGAAAAAGCTCTTTTATGCAGTTAAAAGAAAAAGAAAAGAGGAACAATTTCTGCCAGGAGTAGGAGAATATCTAAAGCAGGGTGCCAGGAGACTTGATAGCTGCATTTTCTTGAATGAAAGAAAAGTTGAGAAAATATCTTTCTCCTATAAAAACAAACAACAAACACGTGTGTGAAGGAGGGGGTGAGCCATTCAGTAGCAAAAGGTCAGAGAACACCTGTGCATTTGCAGGATCTGCTCTGTGATTGGGCTTTATGAAGCCCGTGTGATCAGGATGACAGTGGTGATTCAGTAGCCACCATAGGAAGATTGCCCATCCCGGCACCTGCCCCTTAGAATTTGAGGATCTAACATTTCCGCCATCTTATGGGGAGACACCATTATCATTTTCTAAGTTTTAATTTTAATTTCAGTACAGTTAACATGTGGTGTTATATTAGTTTCAGGTGCACAATATAGTGAGTCAACATTTCTATACATTACTCAGTGCTCATCATGAAAGTTACACTCTTTAATCCCCATCACCTATTTCCCCCATCCTCCCCCATCTCTCCTGTGGTAATGATCAGTGTGTTCTCTATAGCTAAGAGTCTATTTCTTGATTTCTCTCTCTCTTCTTTTTCCCTTTGCTCAACTGTTTTGTTTCTTAAATTCCACATATGAGTGAAATCATATGGTGTTTGTCTTTATCTGACTGACATATTTTGCTTAGTATAATACTCTCTAGCTCCATCCATGGCCATTCTTTTTATGGCCAAGTAATACTCCATTGTATATATATACCACATCTTCTTTATCCATTCATCAGTAGATGGACACTTGGGCTCCTTCCATAATTTGGCTATTGTAAATAATGTTGTTATAGACATAGGGGTGTATGTATCCCTCTGAATTAGTGTTTTTGTATTTTGGGGGTAAATACCCAGTAGTGCGATTACTGGATTATAGGGTAGTTCTATTTTTAACTTTTTGAGGAACCTCCACACTGCTTTCCAGAGTGGCTGTACCAGCTTGCATTCCCACCAACAGTGCAAGGGGGTTCCCCTTTCTCCACATCCTTGCCAACACTTGTTGTTTCCTGTGTTGTTAATTTTAGCCATTCTGACAGGTGTGAGGTGGTATCTCATTGTGGTTTTGATTTGCATTTCCCTGATGATTAGTGATGTTGACCATCTTTTCATGTGTTTGTTGGCCATTTGTATGTCTTCTTTGAAGAAATGTCTGTTCATGTCTTTTGCCCAGTTTTTAATTGGATTATTTGTTTTGGGAGTTGAGTTGTATCAATTCTTTATATATTTTGGATACTAACCCTTTACTGGATATGTCATTTGCAAATATCTTCTCCCATTCCATAGGTTACCTTTTAGTTTTGTTGATTGTTTCCTTTGCTGTGCAGAAGCTTTTTTTTTTTTAATTTTTTTTATTGTTATGTTAATCCCCATACATTACATCATTAGTTTTAGATATAGTGTTCCATGATTAATTGTTTGTGCATAACACCCAGTGCTCCATGCAGTACGTGCCCTCCTCAATACCCATCACCAGGCTAACCCATCCTCCCACCCCCCTCCCCTCTAGAACCCTCAGTTTGTTTTTCAGAGTCCATTAACTCTCATGGTTCTTCTCCCCCTCCGATTTCCCCCCCTTCATTCTTCCCCTCCTGCTACATTCTTCTTCTTCTTTTTTTCTTTCTTAACATATATTGCATTATTTGTTTCAGAGGTACAGATCTGAGATTCAACAGTCTTGCACAATTCACAGCGCTTACCAGAGCACATACCCTTCCCAGTGTCCATCACCCAGTCACCCCATCCCTCCCACCCCACCCCCCACTCCAGCAACCCTCAGTTTGTTTCCTGAGATTAAGAATTCCTCATATCAGTGAGGTCATATGATACATGTCTTTCTCTGTTTGACTTATTTCGCTCAGCATAATACCCTCCAGTTCCATCCACGTCGTTGCAAATGGCAAGATCTCATTCCTTTTGATGGCTGCATAATATTCCATTGTATATATATACCACATCTTCTTTATCCATTCATCTGTTGATGGACATCTTGGCTCTTTCCACAGTTTGGCTATTGTGGACATTGTGCAGAAGCTTTTTACTTTGATATAATCCCAATAGTTTATTTTTACTTTTGTTTCCCTTGCCTTAGGAGACGTATTTAGAAAAATGTTATGGTTGATGTCAGAGAGATTACTGCCTGTGTTCTCTAGGGTTTTTATGGTTTCAGGTCTCACATTTAGGTCTTTAATCCATTTTTGAATTGTTTTATGTATAAGAAAGTGGTCCAGTTTCATTCTTTTGCATGTGGCCATCCAGTTTTCCCAACACCATTTGTTGAAGAGACTGTCGTTTCCCCCATTGATATCCTTTTCTGTTTTGTCAAAGATTAATTGACCACATAGTTGCGGGATTTATTTCTGGGTTTTCTATTCCTTTCTATTGATCTATGTGTCTATTTTTATACCAGTACCATACTGTCTTGATCACTACAGCTTTGTAATATAACTTGAAGTCTGGAATTGTGATGCCTCCAGCTTTGCTTTGCTTTTTCAGGATTACTTTGGCTATTCAGGGTCTTTTGGAGTTCCATACAAATTTTAGTATTGTTTGCTCTAGTTCTGTGAAAAATGCTGTTGGTATTTTGATAGGGATTGCATTAAATCTGTAGATTGCTTTGAGTAGTATAGACGTTTTAACAATATTTGTTCTTCTAATCCATGAATATGGAATGTCTTTCCACTTCTTTGTGCCATCTTCAGTTTCTTTCATCAATGTTTTACAGTTTTCAGAGTACAGGTCTTTGAACTCTTTGGTTAATTTTATTCCTAGGTATTTTATTATTTTGGGTGCAATTGTAAATGGGATTGTTTTCTTAATTTCTCTTTCTGCTGCTTCATTATTGATGTATAGAAATACAACAGATTTTTGTGCATTGATTTTGTATCGTGTGACCTTACTGAATTCATTTATCATTTCTATTAGGGTTTTTTAAAAGATTTATTTATTCATTTGAGAGAGAGAGAGAGACAGAAAGAGAGAGAGAGAAAGAGAGCATAAGTAGGAGGGGCAGAGGGAGAGAGAATTTAAGCAGACGTCTGCACTGAGTGTGGAGCCTGACGCGAGACTCAATCTCATGACTCTAAGATCACGACCCAAGCCAAAATCAAGAGTCACATGCTTAACTGACTGAGCCACCCAGGCTTCCTAGTTATAGTAGCCTTTTTTTTTTCTTATATAGATATCGTGTCATCTACAAATAGTAAAGTTTTACTTCTTCCTTACCAGTTTCAATGCCTTTTATTCCTTTTTCTTATCTGAGTCCTGTGGCTAGGACTTCCAGTGCTATGTGGAATAAAAGTGGTGAGAGTGAACATCCTTGTCTTCTTCCTGACTGTAGAGGGTAAGTTCTCAGTTTTTCCCCATTGAGTATGATGTTGGCTGTGGGTTTTCATATAAGGCCTTTATTATTTTGAGGTATGTTCCTTCTAAACCTACTTTGTTGAGGTTTTTATCATGAATGTATGTTATACTTTGTCAGATACTTTTTCTGCATCTATTGAGAGAATCATATGGTTCTTGTTCTTTCTTTTATTAATGTATTGTATCACATTGATTGATTTCTGGATGTTGAACCAAACTTGCAGCCCAGGGATAAATCCCATTTGGTCATGGTGAATAATCCTTTTAATGTGCTATTGTATCCTATTGGCTAGTATTTTGGTGAGAATTTTTGCATCCATGGTCATCAGGGATATTGGTTTGTAATTCTCCTTTTTGATGGGGTCTTTGTCTGGTTTTGGGATCAAGGTAATGGTGACCTCATAAAACGAGTTTGGAAGTTTTCCTTCCATTTCTATTTTTTGGAACAGTTTCAGAAGAATAGGTATTAATTCTTCTTTAAATGTTTGGTAGAATTCCCCTGGGAAGCCATCTGGCCCTGGGCTCTTGTTTGTTGGGAGATTTTTGATCACTGCTTCAGTTTCCTTTGTGGTTATGGGTGTGTTCAGGTTTTCTATTTCTTCCTGGTTCAGTTTTGGTAGTTTATACATCTCTAGGAATGCATCCATTTCTTCCATTTCTTCCAGATTATCTAATTTGCTAGCATATAGTTGCTCATAATATGTTCTTATAATTGTTTGTATGGTATTAACTCTTCTTTAAATGTTTGGTAGAATTCACCTGTGAAGCCACTTGGTCCTGGACTTTTATTTGTTGGGACATTTTTTATTACTGATTCCATTTCATTGCTGGTAATTGGTCTGTTCAATTTTTTTTTGTTTCTTCCTGCTTCAGTTTTGGTAGGTTATATAGAATTTATCTATTTCTTCTAGGTTGTTCAGTTTTTTGGCATATAATTTTCATAATATTCTCTTGTAATCCTTTGTATTTCTGTGGTCTCCTCTTTCATTTGTGATTTTGTTTATTTGGGTCCTCTCTCTCTCTCTCTTTATGTGTCTGGCTAGAGGTCAATCAATTTTGTTGATCTTTTCAAAGAACCAATTCCTGGTTTCATTGATCTGTTCTATTTATTTTTTAGTTTCTGTATCATTTATTGCTGCTCTAATCTTTATTATGTCCTTCCTTCTGCTGGTTTGGGGTTTTGTTTGTTCTTCTTGTCCTAGCTGCTTTATGCATAAGGTTAGGTTGTTTATTTAAGATTTTTCCTGTTTCTTGAGGTAGACCTCTATTGTTATAAACTTCCCTCTTAGAATCCCTTATGCTGCATCCCAAAGATTTTGAACTGTTGTATTTTCATTTGCTTTCATGCAATTTTTAAATTTCTTTGATTTCTTGGTTGACCCAATCATTATTTAGTAGCATGTTATTTAACTTCCATGTATGTGTGCTCTTTCCACATTTTTTCTTGTGGTTGATTTCTGGTTTCATAGCATTGTGGTCAGAAAAAGTAAGATTTTAATCTTTTTGAATTTGTTGAGGCCTGATTTGTGGCCTAATATGTGATCTATTCTGGAGAATGTTCCACATGCTTGAACAGAATGTGTATGGGGAGATACCATTATTATATGGCTATTGACAGATGAGGAAATGGGGACACAGACAGGTCACATGGCTGGCCCAAGTCTACCCAGGTAGGATGGGCTTTGTTCAACATTCAAATACACATCACCTGACTCATAATACTTCAGCCTTTTGCTGCCCCTGCATGGGACCTCTTATGTGGAGCATTCCCTGAATATGGAATTATATAAAAATAAAACAAAAATCACACAGGGATGCCTGGGTGGCTCAGTTGGTTAAGCATCTGACTCTTGGATTTAGCTCAGGTCCTGAGCTCCTGGCTCGTGGGATCGAGCCCTGAGTCAGTCTCCATGCTCGGCAGGAGTCTGCTTGGATATTCTCTCTCTCTGCCCCTTCCCCTGCTTTCTCTCTCTCTTTCAAATAAATAAATAAATCTTTTTTAAAAATTACACAAAGTGTTTCTCTTCAGCTTCTTGAATAGGCTTAGTCTCAGCTGGTCTAAAAGAGGCAAAGATTTATAAAATGTGTTTTGCGTATTTACCAAGATTATCTTTAGCATCTTAAGAAATAGGACCAGTGAAAGCAAACCCTTAATGAAACCCATGATGTTTCATTAATAAATATTCGGGAATTTTTTGCCCAGAGAATCCTCCCTTATATTGCAAAACAAAAGCAAAAGATGACCCTGAGCTGGATCAGTTTTTTTTGAAAAGGTTTTGTGGATCACAACCACATCTCGTGAAATTTTCCTGACCAAGCAGTTTTTTGCTGTGGGGTAAAATCCCCAATCAAGACCGTTCTTCAATACTTTCCAAACACCTCACTTTATCTTATATAAGGTAATTTCATTTTGGAGTTGACAATATTATGAAGTTGGAACAAATCCCAGGGACCCAGAAATAAAAGCACTTAAAAGTTTGTGATATCTGTTTTTATTAAAAGTTGACATTGTTTATCAAATAATATTTATAGCCACCCCCTTCTGCAGTTCAAAAGGGGTCTGGGCCCAAGAGAAATCATCGCTTATTGGCTTAAGCTATAAAAGAGCCACAGTAGATCCACATCCTGAAATAACAATGAGCTGAAGGAATTTCAAACCCTGCAAAACTCCACTCCACACTGGAGCTCCATCCTGGCAATCAGCATGTTCATGCCCTGAAGCATGGGTGTTTACACCAGGTACAGAGTTTGGATTAAGGTGTAGATCCTATAAAACATTGACAATATCTATCAACCGTTGACAATATCTATCAACTGTATGTAGTTTCTCACGTTCCAATCCTTTTCAATAAGGCATTGAAAAGGTTTAAAAAATGTTGGCAGAATCCAGAGAGTACTCTATGGAGCTTTAATCTGGTTGACACTTGGCTCATGGTATTCCTTATGTGTCACTTATGATCTCTCTTTTAACAAGCCCATCTCTGTGTCTTTGAAAACTCAAGTAGCAGTGATAAACGTATTTTACCCAAGGATGTGCCTAAACACCTGTGTGCTCCTCCTAGGGTGTGAACAGAAGGGCTACTTGCCTGCCATGGGGTCAGGGTGACCCTGAGTGTAGCTCTTCCCATCAACCTTCTTGTCCCAGTCATCAACCCCCAGGAGAACATTTTATATGACATGCATTGACTCCTTCCTTTTCTTCAGAGTATTGCTAAATATTCACATGTCCATAAACAGTAAGTTTGGTTCTACATGTTTTAAAGCATTACTGATCCACAATGTATGGAGTCCATGCTAGCCCAAGCTACCCATCACCTCTCCCTTGGATATGCACAATAAACTTCTATAGTTTCTCTCCTTTGCCTATGTCTCCTCTTTGCTGAAGACTCTCGCATCACAGGATCAAATCCACATTCCTCATGTACCAGCTCTGCAAGCCCCACCCGCCTCTTCCATCTCCCAAGCTCCTGGGTCTCCACCCCCGGGCTTCCACTCCTGGTGTTTTCTGCATTGTTCACTCTGCTTCCATCTTCTGGCCTCTTGATGTTCTTCCAACATTCCCAGTGTACTTGTACCTCATGGCCTTTGCACTTGCATTCTCAGTGCCTAGAACGCTCTTCCCCAACATCCACATGGTCCACTCTTTCCCTTCTTGGTCTTGACTTAATGTTGCCTTCCCCCAGGGCCTTTTGGACTGAAATTCAAATGATGCCCCTTGCTGTCTGCCTTCCGGCTTGATGCCTTCCAGTACTAACTCCATGTGACAAGTACATACTTAATCATGTGTGTATTTATTTCCACCAGAATGTAAGCTTCATGAAGGCTAAGATGGTATGTGTGTCTACTGTGTGTGTCTACACCCCCAGTGCTTGGAAGAGGGCCTGGTACTTGGTGGACCCTCAATACATACATTTTTTGAAGAACAAACTCTTCTTTGAAGTATACATTCTTCTATAACTTGCCTATTCTTGGTCTCGGCATGAATCCTTCCTGCTGAGTTGTATACCTGTGTGTCTCTCATTTTCACAGCTGTGTACTATTCCACAGTGTGAATACACACACTTGTGTACCCACTGTCCTATGGATGGTCATTTGGGGTGTTTCCACTTGTCTTGAGAACCAAGAATGCTGTCTGAAATATTCTTGCATGTTTCTCAGTGGACATGTACAAGAGTTTCCAAAACATTCCCCTCCGAGTTCACTTTAATCTACATGCCCCTTGAAATCCATTATCAGGCACTGAGATGCTTTTATTTTCCTTCCCTTTGCCTGGATTGTGGTACTAACACTAAATGCTTCACCTTGACCATGAGCATCTTTTCTCTGAAAAAGTCCGAGCTCATCTTAAAACCCAAGAGCCAGCCTTGGGCTGCCTGGACAGGACGTGGAAGGAGTGAAAATGTTGTCCTTCAGCACCTGTGCCATTTCACCCTTGGGGGTGCTCCAGGGTTGATCAGGATGGTGGTTTCCACTGTTTTCAGTCCTCCTGGCTTTGATTCTCCCAGGCTGTGCAGCGCCCCTGAGCCCTCTCTGCTAAAATTGTTTGCTATCAGAAGAACCACAAAGTGTTTTGCAATTATCATGCCCCCGGGCATCTTCAGTTGTCCCCATCAGTTCTGCTCACTGAGTTGACCTCTTTGGGGAGTGATTCCTCTCTCCACTCAGCTCTACCTCTCAGTTTGTTCTCACAAAATGCATTCCATCTACTTCTTTTACAGCCTCATCAGTCCAGCTTATAACAGAAAGAGTGAGGCTGGCATGTGATGGAGGACCTGCAGAGAAGTCCTTTGAGCACTGGACTTCCAGGAGATGTGTGCATTCCTTCCCAGGAATGATGCTGAGATGGCTGTACTCTGCAGATCCAACATTTGTGCTGTAATTCAGGGACAGCTGCCAGATTTATTGACTGGTTCAAGAGACAAACTAGAGAACCATTTTCTGCTCCAAATCATCTTAAGCTTTGGAAAGTGACACGTTATTTTATAGGCATGTATGAGGGCCTCACAGCGCTCAAAAGTGGGGGAAAGAAAGTTATTAAGGTGTCTCTAGTGTCTTTATAGATGCATCTGGATATTGACTTGGCTGTTATAAACAAGAGCTGCCAAATAATACCAGCCTAAATAACAATTCATACTTTCCTTTCCCATAAAGTACGGGACCCAAGCCTCTCTTCTGTTACTGGACATCTCTCCATTGTCACTCAGGATGTTGTGGTGCTCAATGGCTGCTGAGGTTCACTTCTAGATGCTTCCATTTTAGCCAGAAGAAAAAAGGAAAGAAAGAAAGAAAGAAAGAAAGAAAGAAAGAAAGAAAGAAAGAAAGAAAGAAAGAGAAAGAAAGAAGAAAGGAAGAAAGAAAGAAAGAAAGAAAGAAAGAAAGAAAGAAAGAAAGAACGAACCAAGGAGCAGGCATATTCTTGTAGGCACAAGTTAGAATATGCACATGTCCACAAGCACTCAAGCCCACTCCGAATCTCTAGCCAGGTGACCACATCCCAAGGTGAATACTATTCCTCTGAAAGAGGGGGGAGTAGAATGAAGACTTTCTGCCACAGTGGGGAACACCATCATTCAGCGATTCCTTGTTTTCCTCCTATCCAGGCTCTGCACTCTCCCTCGGGTTGGATAAGGAGGCAGAAGAGCCTGCTGTTCTGTTGACATTGGCAGGAGAGATCTAGACACACTTCCCAGCTCTGCTCCAGCCAGAGACTTTGGGCATGTGGTCTAGATTTTAATATTCAGCTGCCTCATCTGTAAAATGGAACCATAGAGCCTCCATCATAGAAATGGTCTGTTGTTCGAATCAGTCTGACACATGGTAAGCGCTCAATAGCTATAACTTCTCATTAGTTTTATTAAGAATATCCAAGCTCAAGGCCCCTGCAGTAACCCACTGGGTCAGCCCTGTGTACAGGGAAGGGGTCCCGGTGGAGACGTTGCTTGAGCTAAGACAAGATATCCCGTTTTTCTCAAGTCTTCAACTTGCATGGAACCTAGAAAATCTGGGTGCCAGAATCTCTCTCTTTTTCAGTGATTTCTCAGGGAATACCCATAAAATGTTGTTTACCCCTGAAATATATTCTACCTGGTGTTACATAACAGGGGTTCCACGTGTCTTTTAAATCAGAAATACTTGGTGGTTCTGTTTTCACCACATGGCCCTGGGCTTTCCTGGAAGCACCATGTCTTTCCAAGAGAGGAAACTATGCCCCTGATGCAAGGATGGTGGTACCTTATGTTTCTGGACTATGGGTTATAATGAGAAATGTAATACATAAGTTTTGGCATTAGTGTTGGAGTTGAAACTGGGTTCACCTTTTGTCTTGATGTTGGTTATGTGTCCCTGGGAAAATTATTTTAGTCTCTGGGCTGCAGTGTCCTCATCTTTAAAATGGCTCAAGGGTAAGACTCTCCTGTAAGACTATGGAAGCAATTTAGAAGGAGCGTGTGTCAGAGTGTGGAAAACAGGGCCTGGCACACAGCAAGTCTTTCCTGAGTGCTGACAACCTAAATTAAAACCCTTAGAATCTTGGCGTTTGAGAGTAGGTGGGATAGTCACCTTCTACCTCCCCAGTGGTACAAGGGGAAGCAGATACAGCCACTTTGGGTCACATGTGATTGCCAGAGGGTGTGTTTGGGTTCCTTGAATCTCCATGGCACTCAGTGCTGGGCTGGACTCCCCTTTCTTTCCTATGATACCAGCTCAGAACCAAGGTATCAGCAGGAGCTCCTGTTCTCAGTTCCAACGAGGCTGGCGAGGAGCCCTGTTTGCCTTATACTCACCCCATCTTTCAAGGCTCTGCCTGTCTCCTGCTGCCCTGGGTATCCTGGCCTTGAACTCTAGACTGCCACCTGCTGTACCTCTAGAGACTGAGGCCCTGGTTTCTGGAGGCCCTGACTCCTCTTGGGTCCCACCAGCTCTATTCAAGCCCCTGGCTCTCCTGTTCTGTGTCTCATGAATATGCCCCAAAACAAGGGCAGGTTGGTTCTGGGAGCAGCAGATGGTGAGGAGGGTCGTTCTCCTCTTGTTAGCTCATCTCTGGGGTTGGACAAAGTACATGTGTGTGTGGTCAGGGGAGATATTAGCAAAAGACCTGTGCTCAGGTCAGAGGTTGTTTAATGAAGCCAGGCATTCTCACACAATTTCGGTCTATATCTAGCTTCATACCCAACGCCAGGGGCCTTGGATTTTGACATGGCATGGCTTCATGGTTGAAGCACAAACCCTGGGTGAGGCCGCCTGGTTCTGCCCATTAACGGGATAGCCTCGAACAATGACATGGCCTTCCTACACGGAGTTCCCTCATCTTCAAGACTGGGGACCATGGTAACACTTACTCCATTTCTGAGATTAAATGAGATGATGTATGAAAACACGTAGATAATAAATGATAAACAACACCTACTGTCACCATCACAATGAGCAAAACTTCAGTATGTCAATAATCTCCCTCAATTGTCATGTATTTTAATTTGCTGGGGCTGCCATAACAAAGAACCACAGATTGGGCAGTTGAAACCAGAGATTTATCTCTCCCAGTCCTGGTGACTGGAGGTCCAAGATCCAAGTTCTGGCAGGGCTGGTTGAGGACCCTCTCTCTGAAATGTGGACGGCCATCCTCTTCCTGTGTCCGCCTGTGGTCGTCCCTCTGTGCGTGTCTGTCTTTGTGCCTTAATCTCTTCTTCTATAAAGACACCAGTCCTATTGGATTAGGACTCATTCTAATGGGTGGCCTTCATTTTAACTTAATCACTTCTATAAGGGCCCTATCTCCACATATGGTCACGTTCCCAGGTCCTGAGGGTTAGGACTTCAACATAGGAATTTGGGAAGAGACACAATTTATTCTATAATACCAGATTTCTGAGATTTTGATTTGCTTAACAGATGTGTTTGGGTGGGACTTTTTTTTTTTCTAGAAACCGTTATGTATATTTTTTCTTCATTAAAAAAAGAAAAAGAAAACCCAAGAGGTTTCTCCTTCCTTATTCAAATAAAATTTGCTTTCAGATACGAGTAAAATGATAGGAAATGGAACCTGCGCCATTAGAGATAAAAATGGTAATGAGTTTTAATAGTTCATTTTGGTTTTCGGTATTGAAATGAACTAGGAGAGAATGATCCTAGAGCTCCGAGTCATTCGCTACCTGGTCATACAGCAGGCAGCCGTAGAACTTCAAGAAAAAAACCCCAAAACAAACACCTCCAAGCACCTTTACCATCAGCTGTCAGCTATGATGCTGGGCTGTCCACCCGCAATGTGTGGCAGCTAATACAGCGACAAGCTTACTTCAGTTATTGGTTATTGATTTAAAGCACAAGCATATGGATTGAAATAGAGCCTCTGAGAATCCGTTTTATAAACTCAGGTTATTTGTCACAGAAGAGTGAAGTCTAAAGTGGCAGGGAGAGCTGGTTAAAAGGAGCCAGCAGAGTATGTAAGTTTTAAAAGGGTAATTGTCTGTCTTGGCTGCTGGGACAAGAGGCTAGAGTGGGTGGCCTAAGATGCCACCAGAGACAGACCTAGGGATGGTCTCCTCCCCCGGAGTCCTTGTTCAGGGAGCTAGCGTAGACATGGCTCATGAGGAAGAGCAAATATTGGAAGGAAGCTCTTCATGAGGAAGAGCAACGCGATATTGACCTCTGTGTTGAAGTTATTTGCACAAATTTGTACCTTCTCCTGCATTTTCATGGTAAGATGAATATGTGTTTCTCCCAGAAAGAAAAACGGCTCAGAAAGTAAAATCATTACTGCTCTAAATGTGGTAAATCTCTAAAAGTACAGCCTAAGTAGCGATTTTGAGAAATCCTTTTAACAGAAATTCAGTTACAAGGTGCAAAACTGGCGCCAGCGACCCCCTGTCCACTGGGTTAGAACGGATTCCTCTCCCTGGCATTGGGGAGCTTCCCAAGGTCACCTGAACTGACGTTTCCAAGATTTGAGTCTGCTAGTTCCCACCCATACCCAAGCCCTATCCTCTGGCTCCACTCTCCTCTGAGAACCCAGGTGCTCGCCCCTCCCATGGCTTTGTCTGCACGGTCCTGGGTCGCCACTCCTCCCTACCACCCAGGGCCCCTGGAGTCTGCAAGGCCCACTCCAGGGGCCTGTTCAGAGCTCGCTGCCTCTGTCCCACCCTTCCTGGCTTTCTGATTTCATCTCAGGTATTCATGTGTTTTAGCTCCAGAGACCTGCAAGGTCCTTGAAAAAAAAAAAAGAAGAAGAAAAAACAACACACACACACATCTTTACACAGTGGTGTCTGAAACATGCAAAAAGAAGCTGATATTTGTATGGAGGAAGCTAAGTTGCTTTTATGTTTGCATGCAGAGCATTCTGGAAGAAACAGCACCCCAGCTCCTATCAATTGTTCCCTAGAGCAGAGAGCAAGATAACTTTCAGCTCTGGGTATTCAGATTATGCTTCCTGATGGAAGCTTCTGGGATGTTGACAATGAACAGAAATAACGGAGGGGGTGGTGGATGTCAGGTTGGGATATGGTAGCAAAGGCACAGAAACTTGCCCAAACCAGTGGGGAAAGGAGGATAGAGAAGTCTGGCTGCTAAAACCCATAATCAAGGGTCCCCGGATCTTGGGGAGACAGCGCATGTTGAATCGGAAGCTGTGAATATGAGAAGGGAAATGTCAGCATGTTGGTTTCCTTATAAAGAGACACCTGCAGGGGTAGAAAAAAACAGCAATCATGTCAACAACACGCAGGGAGTGGGAGAAGGCTGATGGGAGGTAGCTGAGGTCATGGGGTGTGGTTAAGGGCAGCCAGCAGGTGGGTGGCTGGAGAGGTGAATGGTGAGGAGCAGGGAAACCTGCTCAGGGCTCCTTTGCTCTGTGGTCTTCTTTGCCTGTGCTGTGCCCTTAGGGACAGAGGAAATTCGGGAACACTGTGTAGGTGGCCTGTGGCTCCTTAGTGAAGCAGCTTTGTGTGACAAAAGAGTAATTCAGAGTCTCATGGTCTCTCACCACTTGCTGTGGGAATTGGGTTCCAGGGCTGGTCTCACTCAGGGATTAATAGAACCATTCCTGTCTTCAGTGTGGTGCTCCCTGTGCCTGCTCTTGAGTTCCTTCCCTCACCTCTTCACCTGCTCAAACGATGTTCACATCCTCTGTGCCCATGTCCTCCCCACAGGCTTGCGACTGAAATGCTCCCTCCTAGTGCACTCCCAGAGCTGTTTCGTCAGGCAGTATTCACTGAGTGCAATCAGCAGTGGTCATATAAGTCTTAGCTCCATCTAGACTAAACATTTGGAGAGCAGAGGCTGTTTCAACACCACTTGTAACATTTTTTTGAGCCCTCAGACACAGGAGACCCTCACATTTTCCTGCATCCCAGACATAACCTGCCCCAAAGTTGATCAAGACCATGCGCTTTAGACACTTGCCCATGATGTGATAGACAGTTGAGTAGGAGTGTCCTTCGGGAGCACTCCTGGGACTGGCCAGAGGCACCCTGCACTGCCAGCCCACCATGCTCACCTCCCTCTCAGGTCACCATCATGGTAAGTATGAGCCCTCAGGTGCCCATCCTTGGGGGTGGGGTGGGTGAGAGAGGATGCTCTATGAGCCCAGCAATCACTCAGAGTTATTGGTTGGTTGACCACAGAGTGTATTAGAGTCAAAGATTCAGCAGCAAATGATAAAGGACCAGAGTCCACGGGTGGGAGGTACCCTCTGGAAATTTCCTGGCTCTTCCAAGAGTCTCATAGCCAAAATTTCATAAAGATAACAAGTTAGGGAAACATGGAATGACCAGAGAATACATCCAACTTCTTAACTGAGAAGAAAAGCGGGTTTGACGTGCCCCCAGCATGATGTGTGAGCTCTGGGAAGCATATTGTTTAAATATTCAGTTTCAAGGGGCATCTTCAGCAGCTCACCAGGGTGTTGGAGCTCTCGGGCAGTTTCCTCAGCTCCATGACAACTGTCAGGGAGCAGCACTGCCTACCCAGGGGCCCAGAAGAAGCCTGCACAACTCACCATGCAGAAACCACTCTCTCTTCTCCAAGGACTTGGAGGAGAAGATCAACTCCAAGAAGGAGGAGGAGCAGCTGTGGAAGTATTATTGTGGGTCTAGTACATGGTGAGGTTTTAGTAAAGTTAAAAGTTAAAAGCTAGTGTGTGTGCACATATTTATACGTATGAATTTGACAGTCCATCTACAGACGCACAACAAACACACACCCATCTACCCATCTTGAGACACACACACATACACACACACTTACATGTCCATCCATCTATCCACCCATCCACCTACCTAGATAGATGGACACACATATACACACTCACCTGTCCACCTAGTCATTCATCGATCCATCCGTGTAAACATATGCACACACATACGCTCACATACATCCATCTGTTCATCTATCTAGACACACACAAGCATGGATTCACATGTCCATCATGCAGACACACATCCATCCATCCATCCACTTATCCACCTAGATACAGACACAGACACACACAGACACACACACCACTTTTTAACTGCTAGCTAGACCAACAGAATCCCACGTGGCACCTTGGTCAGCCAGCAGGGCCTTGAGCTGAGTGGGAAAGTGACTTTAATTAAGACTGTGGAGGCTCCTCTCCTGAGCTTTGGTGATCTGTGCCTGATTTAGGAAGAGACGTTGGAACCCCTGCTCACTGGCCCACTGCGATCCTGCCATCCTGTGTATGATTTAATTGCTCAGTGAGGAGGGAGACATTGTCTAGGTTTAACTCATAGAGGGGAGAGAAAGAGGATGTGTCATTGCCAGCCACTGTGGGACTCTGCAGTTTCTCTCAGCAATAGCTACCCCTTCTTCTCACGCAGAGCAGGAAGCCCTCCGTGATATAATTCTTACATCTCAAAATGAGCTGGCTGCAAAGCGTGGTGAGGGAAGTGATGGGGTTTGAAATACACCTGTTAGCAGCAGCCCTACTGTGAGCAATCAAACCTCTGACAAAGAACACAGTAGCTTAATCATCATGTGCATTAATATTCCCAACCTCGATGTTCCCCAATGTTTAAAACAACAAAAAGTTCTTTTGGCACCTATTGGAAACCACTGGAGCCTACTAATGCATGCCAACTCCTGGAGAGCCTTGAAATTGAAGTCAATTTGCCTTAATAAAGCTGTTTAACATTAATTTAAGGTGGACCTAGGCCAGGTTTAAGAAAATTAAGAAAAATGCAGTGGGTGGGCACAGCCGAGCATCCTTCTGGGTTAGGAACGAAGGGGCGCCAACTGCCTCTGCTCCTCCAAACTATTAAACACTATTCTGGGCCCCACGGGAAGCAGTGTTCTCCCACTCAGACCTTGTGTTTAGAATTTTGAATCCTCGGGGTAATTTGATGGAAGTTTAATCTCTTTATGCTGCTACTGTGGAAATAGCTGTTATTAAAATATTGTTGTATAAGATCTAGTTGACGATCATAAAACCCTTTGAATCCTTTGAAAACCTTCTTTCTTCTTTCTGTCAGGAAGTCATATTTTTGTAAATTAGAACCATGGTAGTCAGTGACGTGGAGTCGGGGACTGGAAGGAGGTGACAGGAATGGGGATTTTGCGTCTGCCTTTCCAGCTCTTTCTACATGAAAGCATGTTGACCTTGCCAGAAAGCTCACCTCCCAAATTCAGTTTCTGAACATTGTCAGGATTCAGAAACTGCTCTGCTAAATTCTCTGATGCAGAAGGGATTTGTTGACAAAAAACCCCTGCATTCTTTGTCTTTGTTCTTATATTCAATCTCACCATGGAAAGTGAACTAAATATTTAGAAGAAATAAAAAGATAAGCTGAAGTGTGTCATGATGAAGCATAGCCTCACTCGTTAGGGTGGAACATTCTAGAGCACACCTTCTGGGATCCCAAGATCACCATCGAGATTAGCTGAGTGCTTGGCTACCTGGTGGTAGGCAGACCACAACCAACTAGCTCCCCTGGTTTCTCAAAGTGATTTTAAGAGTAAAAAAAGGTTCTTCCAGGGTGAAAAGGTGGGTGTTAGTTCATTCCTTTGTATCATGTTGCCACATAGAACTCCTTGTCATCTTCCAACTATAATTTTTGGTTATTTGTTGAGTTCCTACTACATGCTGGGAACTGTGCTAGACATTTTAGAATCCATCAAATTATGTGTTCCTCATAATAATCTGGCATGGGCGGTGTGATTATCGTATTGTGTACATGAAAACAATGAGATTTGGAAAGGGCAAGTGGCATGGCCAAAGTCAGGTGGCTGTGGATGCAAATTTGCATCTACAGAAAACAAGAATTTGCATCCACAGAAAGGCTCTGTCCCATGACGGGTCTCCTCCTTATCTCCATAACTGTCACCATAGACATCACCATTGTCATTTTGTTGTTTTGTTTAGAGACCTAACATGGGAAGAATCATTTCCTGCAAACTACGCATTTGCCAGGGTAAAATATTAGTCATACCAGCATAATGGTCTGATGTGATGTGCTCAGAAACTTCCCAAACAAGTTGAGAGGAAAATTGGAGCCAAAGGAGAAATTATGAATACTTAAAGAGACAGCTGGGACCCCAGACCTGGAAAGTCTTAAACTGTGGTTCAGCGAAGACAGAACTAATTGAGTTTAAGACCCTTTACACATATACACACAGAAATAATAAATAAAATGGTTATTTTTTTAAATAAAAATAAATAAAATGCCAGGCACAATGGCACAGCTAGAGTGGTGTCAGGACCCATTCCTATACTCATTTCTTCAGTCAACCTCTCCTGGCTAGGTAGGGTGCTAGGATCCAGAGATAGCTCACTAAAAGATAAAGACCCTGCTTTCACAGAGCTTACATGTTAGTGGGAGCAGTGGACAACACACAAGCACATAAACATATATTCTGTCAATTCTATGGAGAAACACAGAGCAGAGTTAGAAGTTACCAGACTGGAGTGGGTATGGCTATACACCAGACTGTGTGTGATGAGGTCGGGAGGTCCCCCGAGATGTGAGCAGAGGCCTGAGGAAGAGAGGGGACCTCTAGGATATCTTGGAATTTCTTGGAATTTCTGGGAGACATGCATTGAAGCAGAGAGAGCAGCCAATGTAAGGCCCTGAGGCTGAAGAATGCTTTGTGTGTCCGAAGAACATCAAGAAGATGAATGAGGTTTTTGGGAAGAGAGTCACAGAAGACTCTTATTTCTTGAAGTCAAAGACATGATCAGGGACCCATTGTGTAGGGCTGCTTGGACTACAGTGGGAGCTTTGGTCTTAACTTTAATTGAGATGGGAGCCATTGGGACCAGCGCATCACAGTGCAGGTGCAGACCTGTGTGGAATGCTGGGGAAAGGCGTGAGGGGTGTGCAGAGTCTGGACATAATTTCAAGGTAGAAGCAGAAGTTTGATGATGGATTGGCTGTGTGGTGTAAAAGAGCGACGGAAAGGTGGGTTTTGCCTGAATCCAGAAAGATGGTACTGCCATCAAATAAGTTAAGGAGGACAGTGGGAGGAGCGGGTTTTGAGAGGCTGATGATGATGACTGGGTATGAACGTGTTAGGAGTTGTTGGGGAATTTAAAGTCAAAGGGTGGAATGTAAGGAGAAGTGGCAGGTGGCTTTCCCCATCTCCACCTCCCAGGGGTCATGTCCTTGTGGGACCCCTCTCCTTGAGGGTGGGTGGGACCTGTGACCTGCCTCTAACCAACTGAATATGGGAATGGTGATGGGAGGTACACGATTATGTTACCATAAGTTTTTACATTTGTCACATTGTAAGACGACAGAGGGCCACATTGTCACACTGTCAGTTCATCTCGAGGACTCTCTCACTCACTGGCTTTGAAGAAGCAAGCTGCCATTTTGTGAGCTGTAAGTTGGAGAAGGCCACAGGGCAAGGAACTAGCAAGCATCCAGAAATGGAGCTCTCGGTCAGGCAGCATTCAAGGAATGGCGTGCTGCCAACAACCCTGAGTTTGGTGGTGGACCCTTCACCAGTCAAGCTTCAGATGAGACCACAGCCCCAGCTGATATCTGGACTGCAGCTTTGTGACATCCTGAGCAGAGGATCCAGAGGAGCTGTACCTGGACTCTTGACCCACGGGAACTGTGAGGCAATACTTGGGTGTTGCTAAGGCCATGATGTTTGTGTCGATTTGTTATGCCATTATAGAAAACAAATACAGGAGAGAGAAGGAGATGTCAAGGGGAACTCCAGAGTGAAAGCTGGGGCCTTTCTTCAGAAGCGGCATCTTGGCCGGGCAGTTTCCCCAGGCCAGCCCCTGTGAGTAGGGCATGTATTGGTGGTATAGACGGCAACCCGGCAGTTTGTGCACACATCCCTAAGTGTGCTTCTTCAGATCTGCTCCAGCTGATCTAAATGCGGTAAACTGGTCAGTGAGGGGCCAATTTGCAGGTGCCCAAAAGCCAGCCTCTTCCTTAGGGCTATGCAGTGTACACTGCAGCAAATTAGCTCTAAATAGAAAAAGGAACATATGGATCATGACATAGTGTTTCCTTGTAAATGAGAGCCCTCTGGGCTACACTCCCTCCAGATCAAAGAGGGACTCTTCCTCTCTTTTCTTTCCCCATCCTACTCCTCCTCTAAAGCCAATAGCTAACCCTCCCCTCCAGCCAGTGTTCTCTGTGGTTATTTGCAATAGGATTTTGATTGTAATCTCAGAGTTTTTCCTGTTTGTCTTCCAAGCTGTAAAGGGCGGAAGCTCTCAGGCATCCCTATTGACTGCCCAAGCAGTGGCTTTTGGCTTCTAGCTATTGGAGTCCAAAAAGTGCTGCTCAGTTTCCATGCCAGCTCATTTTGTTGTTCCCCGGGGCTATGTCTTTTCTCCCTGATGGGATATTTATAGACAACAGGAGAGGACGCTATGCTTTTTCTAATTGCACACCATTTGGCAAGCTTCTCCATTCATTCAACCAGCATTTACTAAGTACCTACTATAAACCAAATGTGGTCCTTGACCCTGAGATGCAAAGACAAGTGACACACAGTCCCTGATATGGGGATTGACATCACTGTCTAAAGAATTGCTTTCCAGACAATTTTAGTTACCTGAGAACTCATACCAGAAAGGCAACAAGACAAATGAAACATTGGAAAATGGGGAGAAAATTGAACAAGATCCAAATCAGGCTATTCCATCTCATCAATTGACCATATATCTTGTTTAAAACCATAGTTTGGTCAGGAAAGAGGCAGACGTGTCACAATGACTGGGCAATGACTGGAAACCTACCACTGTTCCACTTTGTAACTGAGCACGTGATGGGAAAATTATGTCCTTTACCAGAGAGAAAACAACTTTCCTGTTCGTTTTTGTTTTTTTTTAACTTCCATAAAGAATATTCACACAACCATAAAATTGATGGGTAAAACATTTGAAGTTGGATTAGACTGCATTTATAGAGATTGAAAAATGGTTATTGCAAAAAGGGTAAGCTATGTCTCTACAAAAGAGTTCTAGCTCTTTGTAGCTGTAATGTAAGATCAGAAACATGGACCAGAAAGTTTAGTGCAGAGGGGGTCTCACTGGGTACAAGAGTAAGTCATGTATTTTTTGGACCAATCAAAACTTCATTCAAAAAGTCCTGTTGGACAACCATTGAATCAATCCCCGACGTGCATCAGGCACTGTCCTAGGTGCTGAAGTTGCAGTAGTGGCCAGAACACCCCAGTTCACACTCTTGGTGCTTACAGTCCAGTAAGTCTTGGGTGGTACTGAGGTCTGCTTAAAATGGGATTTAGGAACAGCCATAGTGACTGATTTTCCATTTTCTGGGGCATTGGAAGAATCTTCCATCTAGAGTTTGCAATTTTTCAAATTTGAATCCACATTTCCACAGTGGATGTGAGTTAGAAACCTGGAGGCAGAGACATGCTGTGCTTGTCAAAAAGATGTCTTTGTTTTGCACTAAAAGCACAAGTCTCTTACCACAGATGAGCAGATCTTTAGTGCACAGATGTGCAAAGTCAACCTAAAGAACCCATTCGTCTTGCAAAGCCACAATTCCACAGCAGTGCTGTACACGTGTCAGGTGAATAACCAGTGAGAGACTGGTTATCCGTCCCAGGAATCTATCTATTTTCACATAGTTAAAAAAAAATGCATACAAATGATGTTCCTAAACAAAGCATGTTAGGTGTTTTGGACACACTTTAAATGAGATTATTATAGACTGAGAAACCATTCCTGCCTTAATTAGAAAAAATCTTGGCGCTCATACTGGGAAGCTAATTGGCACCATCAAAGCATTGAATGATTCCTAATTTTGCTAGTTAGAAGCACACCTGGTGACTTGTCTCTTAGTGGTACCCAAAGAATTGGGTGAAGAAGCTATAAAAAATAACAGCTGTGGTGATGCCAACTCTTCGGATATACACAGTGTTGAGAACTTGCTCGTGGGCTTAGTCCTCTGCATGGAGTCGGTCAGCAGGCCTGGGGGGTTCGGGACACAAGAAGGCTGCAGACAGAGGGGCAGAGAGCAGAGGAACACACCCAGTCCGGCGCAGTCCCATCTTTAATGGGACTGAGGATTCTTGGGCTGACGTGGAATATCTTTAGGGTCAGGATTATGAGGGGGACCCTGTCCCCTGAAATAGTTTCCATCCTTTTCATGCAAAGGCAGGAAGGCAAGAGGAACAGGGATAAAAATATGTGGGGACACAAGACTCTTTAGCCACTGTGACTCTCAAAGAAAAGAAGGGAGGAAAAAGCAGAGGTCTCCAGCCTTTAAGTGGGTGATTAGTAAACTGTGAAGTACACAAACTCCCTCTGAGGAGGGAGAATCACGGCCCCCACCCTGAGAGGACCTGATCCACTGGCTGGGATGGGCTCTGAGAGTCAGGGGGGTGTATCCTCATCGCCCCCACCAGGAGACTGATGCAGCTGGCCTTGGCCCCCTCCCCGTTTCCCGGTTCCATACCATGATGCTTAGAGGCCTTTGGGATATAGATTACATTTGATGGGGTTACAATATGAATCAGTCTGTGTTACACGGGTGGGTGATGATGCTCCCTCATCAACACAGCCCTTCAGAACTGGCTTTCAATAAACGGAATAATTTTGTGAGTCCCACCTGGCACTTGGGCAGGATGGGTACATCGTGAATCTGTCGAAGCAGAACATTTCCACACAAGATGATGGACATACAACAAAAAAGGCTTTAGCTCTGGGTCTTAAAGGAACATCCTATTTCTGAGCTGTGTAAAAAAGGAAAGATAGCAACACACACACACACACACACACGTGTGCACTCACACATGCACACAGCAGACTGACCATCCTTGACCACCTCTCCTTATTAAATGTTCTAATTTCTTCTTTCCCCTGACTTAACGTTATAGTTTGGGAAAAATCCCTCTGGCAACCTCCCCCTCCCTCCACACACACATAAACACAAAAGCTATGTAGATGCCTTATCTGAAAACAGATGTTGGAAGCTGGCTTCTCTCCCAAGAGAGGGTCTGTGGGTGAATTTGTCTCTCTGAATGAAGCTTTGGAGTAACTGGCACATTATATAAGTGCACACCAGTCTATCACTAATAAGAAAGTTCTTGAAGCTGAAACTAGCCCAATGGGGGGATGAGGCCTTACTCTCCTTCTCCATGCGGCTTTTTTTGAAAAGGAAGATTTGTTGCCATCAAGCTAAAGACTTCAAAAACATTTGCTAAAGTAGGGCACAGGTGACTTAACCAGGTCAAATGACTTTTTAAAGGCTTATACTTTAGTACTAGTCTTCTTAGTAAATATCCCTTGACTTCAAAAGGTGTAAAAAAGATTCAGAAGGAAATTGAGTGAACCCATCTGGGGGGTCGGGATGGGGAACCTGAACTTAGACCATGATGACCCAGATCAGTTGTAATACCAAGGAATAGCCACATACTTGAATTTAAAAGGGTTTCTTAATTTTTGGACTGGTTGACTTTTTAAAAAGGTACTCCTTTCTTTGACGACACAGAAAGAGTGTCTTAGCCTGAGATGAAGGCTTAAATGGGAATAAATTTCTCATGGTTCCAGAGAGAGGGAGAGAGGAACAGAGAAGGAGGGAGAGCCAACACAAGGACACATTACAGACACAGCTCCACCAAGATGAGCTGGCTATCAGATTTAGCAAATAAAAATACAGGATGCCCAACTAAATTTGAGTTTCAGATAAACAACAGGCACATTTGTTTGTAGTATAAGTATATCCCATGCAACCTTTAGGATATATGTATACCAAACGTTATTTGTCATTTTTCTGAAGTTCAAATTTAACAGGAATCCTGTACTTTATCTGGAAATCCTAATTAGGTAGGACCTTCTGATTAGCCTCATGAGATGGGTCTTAGAACCGCCTGCTTAGGAGCAAGTCAAGTGTTGCCACGTGGGGTGATAACTCCTCCATACTTCTGGTTGTGGATAGGAGACTGCTGAGCAGTTTGCATAAGGCTCCCACATTCCACTGGGCATCAGAGAGCCCTGGGAATGGGAGTGTAAGCTGTCCTGTGGGCCTGAAGTAAGGTGCTGTCAGGGTGCACCTACATAAAGCTGGCCAAGATTGTAGAGAACTGGTCTCCATGACAGTGGCTGGAAGCAGAGGCCAAGAGCGCCCAACATGGTGTCCAAGAGATGTCTGAGACATGCAGTTTCCTAGGAAGGATGGAGAGCAGGTGTAGGTCTAAATGATGCATTTATTGGTTCACTCAACATTGAACATAGGCCTGCATAGACAAGCACGGCAGACCCAGACCTGCTGTCTTGCAGCTTCTTCTTTCCTCCATAGACGCACGGACAACCCAGAAGTTTGGCTGAGCAACAGCAGAGACTATGTACCTCACGGCATTTTCCTCTTTGCCTGGAATAGGGGCAGACCTGGACCATATAAGGTGCTCGTGGACATTTGTTGTTCGAAAACCCTCATTGTAAATAAACAAGTCAGTATGGAACTCAAGCTTTCAGGGTTAAGAGTGTGCTTTGCGAGCCCTGAGGCAGGAAGGGCACAGTGCATTTGAGCATAGAGAACACAGAAGGCCAGTGTGGTGGGAGCCCCAGCAGCAAAGAGAAGCTCAAGGAAGGGGTTGAGGGTGGTAAAGACAAGCTCACATGGGGTCCTGAGCTGAGCTAAGAGCACAGTCTTCTTGCTGTGCAAGTAGGAAGGCCATGAGGGGTTTTTATACAATGCAGAGTAATAATCAGATCTGCTTTTTTAAAATTAAACTCTTTATCTAGAAATAATTGTAGATTCACCTGTGGATACAGAGACATCCCATGTTTCCCCCAATGGTAACAAACTGCAAAATTGTAGTACAACATCGCAACCAGGATGCTGGCATTGATAGAGCCAGGATACAACATTTCCATTTCCAGAGGGGTCCCCCTGGTGCCCTAAGGCCATATCCACTTCCCTCCTAGTACCCTACTTCCCCTCAATCCCTGGCAGCATTTCTTTGTTCTCCATTTCTATAATTTTGTCATTTCAAGAATGTTACATAAATGGAACCATAAAGGATGCATTTTGGGACTGGCTTTTTTCATTCAGCATAAATCTTTGGGGATTCCTGCAGGCAGCTGAGTGCATCAGTCATCAGTGCATTTCTAGTGCTGAGTGGATTACATGGGAGGGACACCCCAGTTTGTTTAACCACTTCCCCATTGAAGGGCATTGGGTTGTTTCCAGCTTGGGGCTATTAGGAGTGAACCTGCAATAAACATTTGTGCACAAGTTTGTGTGGACCCAAGTCTCCATTTCACTCCATGGGACAAGTGCCTAGGAGTGCAAACATCAGCTTCTTCAGTAATTGCATATTTAGTTTTTTAAGAAAATCCCCCAACTTTTTTCCAGAGTGCTTGTTCCATTTTAAATTCTCACCAGTGATGTGAGTGATCCAATTTCTCTGCATCCTTGCCAGAATTTAGAGTTGTCAGTATTTTTTATTTTAACCATTCTGATAGGTGTGTAGTGGTCATCTCACTGTGGTTTTAATTTGCATTACTTGGTGGCTAATGATGCTGGACACCTCCTCATGTGCTTAGTTGAAATTTTTGTATCCTCCCTGGTAAAGTATCTCTTAATCTCATTTGCCCATTTTCTAATTGGATTGCTTTTCTTTTTCCCTTTCCCTTCCTTCCTTCCTTCCTTTCTTCCCTCCTTCTTTCCTTCCTGCCTGCCTTCCTTCCTTCCTCTCTTTCTCTTTCTTTTTTTCTGGTATTGAATTTGTAGAGTATTTTATTTATTTTAGATACTAGTCTTTTGTCAAATATGTGATTTGCAAATATTTTCTGCCTATCTATAGCTTGGTTTTTCATCTTCTTAATGGTTTTCCAGAGAGTATAAGATTTTAATTCTGATGATGAGTACTCTACCCATGTTTCCTTTATGGATCCTGCTTTTGGTGTCAAGCCTAAGGGCTCTTTGCCTGCCCTAGATCTTAAAGATTTTAGCATCCTGTGTTGTTGTTGTTGTTGTTGTTTTTCCTAAAGTAGTTACAGTTTTACACTTCACACTTAATTCCATGATTCATTTTGAGTTAGTTTTTGCAGAAGGTATGAAGCTTTGGTTGGGTTTCTTTCTGACTATGGTGTCTAGTTACTCCAACGCTCTATGTGTTTCCTGGGGCTGCCATTAACACAGCACCAGGGCTGGGCGCCTTCAACACAGACATTATTCTCTCCCAGTTCTGGAGGCCAGATGTTCGAATTCAAGGTGTTGGCAGGGTTGGTCTATTCTCAGGGCTGTGAGAGACAATCCAGGGGTCTGCTGGCAATCTTCGGTGCTCCTGGGCTTGTGGAAGAATCTCTCTGACTTGTATTTCTCCCTGTTTCTTCACCTCATCTTCTCTCTGTGTGTGTCTGTCTCTGTGTCCACATTTCTCCTTATTGTAAGGACACCGGTCATGTAGGATTAGGGCCCACCCCAATGACCTCAATTTAGTTTGATCACTTCTGTAAAGACCCTATTTCTAAATTCTGAGGTACTGGGTATTAAGACTTCTATACACGTTTCTTGGGGTGGGGGAGATATGGTTCAACCCATTACAAATGCCGTTTGTTGAAAAGTCTGTCTTTTCTCCATTAAATTACATTTGTACCTTTGTCAAAAATCAATCAGGAATATTGTATGGGTTTACTTCTGGATTTTCTGTTCTGTTCCATTCATCTATACCTATACAAGAGTTTGAAGTAGGGGGTTCCCCATCCTGCTGTAAAGATAAGGAAACACTCAGATAAGATAAGAGAACAGAAAGATAAGACTTAAAGGAGCAAAAACTGGACACTGTTGGCAGCTCAGAGTATGAACATGAACAGGTAAATCTGAAAGGAAACCAAGGATAAATTCCAGAGAACAAAACTGTGAGGAAAGAAATGCATATATTCAATAGGTGGATTGAAGATGAAACTAGATAGAGCCCAAGGAAAAAAATCAGTGAAGTAAAAACACTTGAGGAGACCAGCCACAGTGCTGCTCAGAAGATCAACACCCTAAAAAAGTTCAAATATGGAAGAAACAGAATATATATAAAAAAAAATTCAAATCTAGAAACAGTGTAATGCAACTGCAGAGGGTTGAAAAAAAAAGATGGAATTTTTAAAGGTTTCCAGGAAGAAAAAAAAATCCATGAAGGAATGACAATCACAATAAGAATACACCAACGCCCTAAGACATTGGAAAGATATTTCAGGAAGCTAAGGGAGGAACGAATGACCCATGATTCAAGCTTGAGGAGTAAATAAGAACATTCAGACATGTATTTCAGACATAAAAAGTCCAAGAGATCTTATATGCATAGCCCCTTTCTTAAATAACTTCAAAAGGAGGTTATTTTTTATAAAATAAAAGATATGAATGCATCTAAATGTCCAAGTGTTGGCAAAGGCGTGGAGAAACAAGAACTCTCATACACAGCTGATGTGACTTTCCCTCTTAGAGAGTACAACCCTAACACCCCCAAATTCTGCTTCTCTTTTTATAATCTGCACTAGAAACTCTTGTATGCACCAGGTATTGTGAACAAAGATGTTTCTTGCAGCATGGTCAGAAAGAGGAGAAAATGTGAAATAATCTAATGTTCATGACCTGGGAACAGTGTAAATAAATTGTGGCATAGTCATATAATAAAATAGTATTTAACCATTGGAAAAATTGATTTGGTTTTTGAATCAGCCTGGCTAGTGTTAAAGAAATGAAGCTGAGTTTTGAAAAGCATAAAAGAATTATATGTACAGAGCTGTCACACCCTGTAAGCGACAAGTCACATGTAACAATGCTAAAAAGTCTCAAAGATCAATACCGTGCGTGTGTGTGTGCATATTTGCATGGTAGGCACATGAAAGCTTCGACAAAAGGGATACTTACTGGTAAAGAAAAATTATTCTGACCCTTGCTAAAACGGAAGGGAAGAATTTATTCAAGACTTTTGCAACACGGGAGAGAGATTGAACTCCACTCTGAACACAACAGGAGCAAGTGGGACCTTCAGCCCAGGAGTAGCGAGAGGGGGTCACAGATGGAAAACCGAGAAGAGGGGCCGTCAAGGTGGGGGATTTTTGTTGAACTGAGTTAACAGGCTTCTTGCGGAAGGCAGGCCAGGATGATCAGCTATCAGTGGTCAGCGGATTCTCGCCTAACCGAGTTAGCAGGGTTCTTGCTACAGCTGGATCTAGTGGGCTGAAGACAGGGACAAGGACAATGACTAGCTGAAAAGCAGGCTCAGAGGAGCCCATCCAATGTTTGGTCAAGGAGAGCCTGTCAACACCAAGGTTCTGAGGCTGGTTCCCACTGGAGTCCTTCCTATGGAGAGGATACTGGAGAAAAGCTCAAAGGAACTTTAAAACATACATATTATTTCTTTCATATTCAGAACAATCTGAATTGAAATGACAAATGACATTTTAAAAATATGTTTAGCGCGGAGGAGTTGGTTACATTTTTCTGTGTACTTTTCTGCACCTGGAGTTTGAACAGAGAGTGGACTGGAAGGGGACATACGGGCACCAGTGGGAGCCTCTGGGAGAGATGTCGGTGGTCCCATCAGGACGGGTGGGGTGGAGCCCAGGGGAAGGCCATAAGCCAGCAGGAAGCACAGAGACCCACAAAGAGCCACGGCCATCGTTTTACCACGTATTGCTGTATAATGAAACAAAACACCCCAAAACAAGAACGACGTGAGTTTGTTTTTTCCCTGTGTGAAGCGACCCACCAGTTCTGCTAGGCTCACTGGCTGCAAGTGGAGGCTGCTTGCCCAGGTCCAGCCACAATGGCAAGTCCCAGGATATGAGCACTCACCAAGTTTCCCTATCCCACTCGCCGATGTCCCATTGCCTGGAGCAAGTCACACCGTGAGATAGGAGATGGTGGTGTGAGCTGCTGGGAACAGTTCCTCTTACTTACCCCCATGATCCTAAAATGATTACGATAGTGTTGTATTGACAGAGAGATAAACAAGAACCAAACACCGCAGGAGACGCTAACACAGATAAAGCTCTTGAACAACAGGGCAGGATGATTTGCCCTACTCTGAATCAAGAATTATCGTAAGAGGTAGGAAGGGATTCTTTGAGCAAGGTGCCAGCATCACTAACTATGGAATGAAGGATCCATACATTTGATTCTATTAAAATTAGAGATGTTTACCTAAAGCGGAAAAAAACATGTCCTGTTGTGGGAGAAGAGATAGCAACAGACACCACGGTAGAGGATCCGTGGGCAGGTGGTGCCGTGAGCCTGTATTAATCAGCCTGCTGAAGATGAATAGCCCAAGAGCCTCCATCCACGGCCTCTGCTCTGTCTTCTTTATGAGATGGTCAGTCAGACGTGACCCCAGAGGAGACAGGAGAAGCTCAGATTAGACAAAGTCTGTTACACTCACAGGTCCTAGAGACAAGTAGGGCGCTGTGACCCTGACATGGGGAAGCCTCAGGGTAGTCAGGAAGCAGAAGACCAGAGCGAGGTAAAGGGGGGAGGGCTTAAGCCAAGGCCTTCCCTGGAGTTTCTGCAGGAAAGGCAAGGCAAGGTGGGGTGAGCTGCTTCTGGTCGGCTAGTGTGAATTATTTCAGTGGGCTTTACGCTATGGGATGTCTCTAGTTGCCCGGCACCTGGCCCTGAGAGGGTTAAAAATGCAGAGGAATATTGCTCCCTGGGAAGTCAGAGCCAGAAAGAGGAGGTTTGGCTCTGGGAATGTCACTTAGCATATCAAAGACATGCTTGCTGCTGGGCCCTTTGCTATCTCTAAGAACAGGTGAGACCAAGCGAGGGGGCAGTCTCTCCTCAGTCAGAAAAAGCTTTAGGTTTTTGTTTTGTTTTTTAAGATGTCAGAACAACATAATATACAGAAAATTTTTAAAATATTTACAATGCAGTTTCTCAGACATTACATAGGAATGTCAAAAAAAGAGATGAAATCCAATTGATCAGTAACCATATAGAAAGATACTCCAACGTCATTACTAATTTGGAAAATGCAAATTAACAGCTCAGTGAGATGCAAATACACATACAACAGATCGGTAAAAGCTCAAGTATCTGAAACCTCCTGATACTTGCTGAGCAAGATGAGGATGTTGCAGGAGGTCCCATTTCCTGTTGTGAGGCTGTGTATTTTTATACAGGGGACCTGCATGGGGAATTTTCAGAGCAGCAAACTGACAGCACCCCGGATGTCTATCAGCTGCAGAGTGGATAAACAAACCGGGCAATACTCAAAATAGGAATGAAGAAGTTACAGCTATACACACCACCGTGGACGAATCTCACCAGGAAGCGCCAAGCTAAAGAAGCAAGTCACAAAGAACAAAAGCGTCTCATATCTTACATATAAAGATCAACAGCAAGCAGAATCCGAACTCTGCTATTTAGGGATACACATCTAGGTGGCAAAACAATAAATAAAAGCAAGACGATTGCCATCAAAGAGGAAAGGGAGAAGGTGTTGTTGGCGAGAAGCATGGAGGAGGCTCCGACCGTCTAAGACCTCAGTCAAAGTCTGTTTCTTGGTCTGGGCAATCCAGTTGCTCCCTTTATAATTGTTCTTCAAAAGACTAAAAAGGAGGCTTGACAGGGACAAGAGTGGGGAAGATGAGGGAAGGAGCACTTGCAAAGAGGTCAGTGGCTTTGATGCGGGCAGACCAGGTGCAAGGACCCAGAGGGGTCCTGCAGGACCAGCCAAGAGGGCTCCTTGGCTTCGCGAAGGATGGAAATCAAACGTGAGCCAGCAGGAGGCGAAAGCAGAGTTTATCAGAGATATATGGAGAGAGCAGATACGGATGGAGTGAGTGTCCAGAAGACTCAGAAAGAAAAGGAGGAAGTGTCGTCTTTGTTAGAGGTCTGGGGGGTTTTAATGAGGACGGTGGTCTCTGGTGTACGTGTCCTCTCAGGCATCCAGGAACCAGTTAGAACAAAGACGAGGGCCAGGGGATTATTCCTTGGAGCCAGGGGGGTCTTGGCGTCAAGATGTCCCGTTTCAGGGGTCTGGAACGTGTGTAGGATAGCTCCGACCGGTCATTCTCACTGGTCCTTCCTTAGATGTTATCTCTTCTACAGCAATCATTAACTACTGGTCCCTTAGGTGGACATGTGCTATTTGCATTACAAGGCACGCATGGAGTGGGGTGGGCATGCAGGTCCCAGCAAGAATAGAAGCCAGAAAAGAAGCAAAAGGGAAAAAACAACTTTTTCACTCATGAGGTCCCTTCGGCTTCCCTGTGTCAGTTTTAGGGTGTAAGCACTGGACACAAAGAAAACCCTATGAACAGGACACACGTCTAGAGAAACGATGGGGAAGAGTCAGTGGTGAGCCAGATGTTTTGGGTGACGGAGAGAGATGGCAGGAGGGATTCCTAGATCCCTGGCTTGTATGCTGGGCTCATGGGGGCCCTCCTCCCATGTAAGACTGGCTCTGCCATAGAAAACTGGGCTTCTTAACTTTGGGACTCTGTGGTGTATTTGAAGCATCTGGGAAATGGGAGGGCTAGGTTCTTGTCTCACGGAGTTGAAGAATGAATCTCGCGGACAAAGGAGAGTGAGTAAAGTGATAGAGTTTTATTAAGTGAGGATACAGACAAAGCTCTCAGGAGTGAGAGGGGTCCTAACAGGGTTGCCACTGAGGGCTTTTAGGGTTGGTCTTTTATTGAAGGCTAACCAGGGAATTTAAATCTTGTTGACTTCTCTACTGGCTGCACCTCTGTTTAAGGACTAGTGATAACATCTTTAATGGTTTACTTCCTTTTAGGGTCTGGTTATTCTTTGTTGGTCACAGGGCACTGTCATAAAAAAGATACACCCCCTCCCCTTGGACACCTAGGGCAGGGAGGTCTGGTTTGTTCTCGTATCTCTGGTTTCCTTACACCTCTGCATTTTGGGGATTTCTGTGAGCCTGATCACATAGCGCCCTATCATCTCTTCCCACCTACCCCTGCCTGTCCCTTACTCATTTGGACAAGCAAGTGATCAATCGGCCACATGGTTTTGGTGCTCAGAGATGTGGGGAGCTGGAGATGCAAGTTTCAGGAGTGTGGGGTTGATTGAAGCCACGGTGTGGGTGGGTACCTTTGGGGGGAGTAGAGAGTGCAAAGGGAAGCCTGTCTGGGACTACAACCCTCTGATTGGGTAGAGGAAGAGTCCAGAGCAGCTGGGGGAAAACTTGGGGTATGTTGGCCCAGAGCCCAGAGCTAGAGAGGGTGCGGGTTTGAGAAGGTGATGGTTTAGTGTGATGAACCCAGAAAGATGGAGCATGAAATCTGAGAGACGTGCTTTGGATTTAGACCATGAAGATCAATGGCGGCTTCAGCCAGAGCCTGGATGGTATGATGGGCTGGAAGGCAAATTGGGCAGATGCCCTGAGGCTGGGGGCGCAGGCATGGTTCCACGTGTCTGCTAGCAAAGTGGGGTCAAGAACCAGGCTTCATGTGTGTATTACCTACACTAGGTTGTGCAGGCGCTGTTTTCTTTGCCCCTGCGTCTGCAGCACCAGGGAAGGGGTCCCGGCACAAAGTAGGTCCTCGGTAAAACCTGTTGGAAGTGGAGTGAGAGCATCCCAGAGTTTCCGGCACCAGACTTTCCAAAATTACTGATGTCAGTTAATTCCCATTTTATGCAACTGCCTTTTAAATATTTACACCTAAGCAAAGATGCGTGTTTATGGAAAATTCATTCATTATATGTACATTGTTTTAAGCAGCCTGTAATCACGAAATGAATTCCTAGCAAGCTGAAAACTAACTGCATTATAGCATGTCGGTAATTGAGAGTTAACACTGAGGCTCGCTCTCACCCACAGGGTTGGACACCTGGCAGTTTCGAAACAAACGGCAGGGATAGGAGAGAAGTGGCAGCCATTGAGGGCCAGATCGGAGCCTGCCGAGCCTTGGGTCCTCCCTGAAGGGCAAACAGGTGCGCCCCAACAGCAGGTAGGGGGCCCCATGCTCAGGGCCCCACGGCGGGCATTTGGCAAAAGTGGGATGTGGGCCCACATCGTCTGAGCTCACAGCCTCTCTGCTAAGAGCCAACACCTTCCAGAACCAGCCATTTTCTAAGTAGTGCCTGGTGTGGGAAACAAAGGCAGAAGAAAAATGATGATGACCTACAGCCCAGTGACAAGTCCTCGAAACAGGCAGAGTGACCTTCCTCTAGGGACGCAGCTGCCTCGGTGTTAATACTTTGCTAAAGGCAAAAGGCAGTCTTAGCCCGACCCCCAGGACCCTCTAAGTCTACTTTAACATAGAAAAATTCCTTTGGAAACCTCCTTTATCTCTATCCCCCTCAAGATACATGTTGGCAATCATCCCCCAAGCATATGCCCCACCGATATACATCTGAAGGGTCTCGTGATTCAGGTTTTATTAGACGGTAATGAATGACCTTTTCCCAACAATAGCTCAAGGCCCCGGAAACCTTGCTTCCAAATTCCTTGGAGACTTACGCTCTCCCTGAACCCCTCCCAACTTGAGAGTATATAATGGGCCACCACTCACGACGCCGGTGCAGCTCTTCCTGCCCACGGGTCCTGTCCCCGGGCTTTAATAAAATCACCTTTTTGCACCAAAGGCATCTCAAGAATTCTTTCTTGGCCGTCAGCGCTGGACCCCAATGTTCTTTCCTACATCAGTGCCTGTGACTTCACACACACCTAGGGGACGTGCTTCTCTCCAGGTGTTTTATCCCACTAACTCCTTGTGCTGTTTCTGCACATCAACAGTGAGCTCCCGGAGCACCCAGAGATGGGCCCAGCCCGCCCACGGGACTGCTCAGAACAGCAACGTGGGCTGCACGGTGATGCACAGCTAGAATATTCTCTTCAGTTTGACCAAACAGGCCCCTGTCTCTTCCAGAAAGCTTTCCTGGACATTCATCTCAGTTTCCGTAATGCATGTTTTCTGCATCCACAGTGCACGAGCATCCTGTGTTGTTCACCATTGTCACTCTGCCGTCTCAGGGGAGTTGCCAGCTCAACCAATGACGTGGTTCCCCGGATGTCCAGGAGGGACCGAGTCCGGTACGATGAGCTCCCAGCCCCACAACTGGGGCTCCGGTATTTCTACAATAATAGAAGTGAGGGTCCTAAATGCTTTACATGGGTTATTTTAATTGTACAAAAAAAAAAAAAAAAAAAGATGATTTTTTTTTTTGGAATGAGAGAAAGATGCTATTATCAAGCCCAATTTACAGAAGAGGGAGCAGGCCTACGGAGCTTTAATGACGTGCCTGAGTCACACAGTTCTTAGAGCGGAGAGCCAGCATTCAAGCGTTGGCGTCTGAAACAAAGCCGAACTTCCCTTACATGTCATCCCCACCTGACTTACTACCTGTTGCCTTCTGCCGCTGCCAAGCCTTTCAGAGCAAGGAAGGGTTTGAAGTGAAGCAGAAGCCCAGCCAAGAGTCGGTGCCAGGCTCTTGCTAAAGAGTTGTCTCAGGTTTAATCAGGTTTAATCTGGAAATTTCTGTTCCCTTTTGCTATGCTCCTCAGCTGGAGCTCTTCCTCCAAAATGAATGCAGAGGAAGTGGCTCATTAAGAGAACCAAGCATATTTGTTCCTCCCCCTGATGCTGCAGAAGCTCAAGATTTAAATCTGGGAGAGTTGAGGGAACAGAAGAAACAGCAATTCTGAAAGGGCACGGATGCGCCCAGAGGCTGTTCCCTTTTCATCCTTGGCTTGCACACAGAGGGTTTCAAGTACTGCGTCTCCTACTTCTTTTATTATTATTATTTCTCATCAATTACAGAGGCCCATTTGCAGGATACTACCGTGAGTAGAGATGGTGTTGTGAATGCTTTTATATGCAAAGTGTGCATCTTAAAAATGGAAATGACAGTGTTGCTGGGCACAGAGCATTTGACTTCTGCAGTGGAGAGTCATTCGCTGTCTCTGAATCGCAGGGTCTAGGGATGTCTGCATCCAATAAAACGCTAGATGACCCAGATTGGGGAATGGATGCTATTTCTGGTTTTATTGTTATTTTTCAACTCCAGATTCCATAGACTGAAACACGGATTTGTTCTCGGAATCAATTCCTGGAATGTCTGCGCAGGTTTTAGGTGGTTAGAGACACAGTAGGAGAGAGAAGAACATTAAAGCAACCAGCAGAGCCATTTGGAAGGGGGAGAAAAGTTTTCTGTAATTTTCAAAGCTTTGAGTTATTGCCATATTCAAGAATTAATTATAGCCAGAGGTCCCTGAAATGCAGGGGTGGGGGGAGAAACAATATGGCAATTACACATCTGGGGGAAGGCACAGCTGCTCCTGCTTAAGAACGCCGCCCCCAGCCCTGGCTCCCTGAACTAAAGCAAATGGTCCTTCCTTGCAGGCTGTCTCCTGGGGCCAGGGAACCATCAACATTGGGAACATCATTAACATCTTTTCTCCCTGTGGGTCCTAGGGAGAAAATCACATTCTCAAGATAGCTGGCATCTGCGGCTACAGTTTTAAGATGAAGATATGCAGCCGGTGGTCTCTGGACTGTGCTAAAGGTGACTCATTTGGGGCTTAATAAGATCCCTTGTCCGGGCAATGAAGAATGCATCCGTGTGGAGGTACATGCGGGACTGAGTGAAAGAAGAGGAGGAAGGGAACTCTTTTAGAAGCCAGACCACGAGCTGTTCGCGCCTCCTCAGAATCCATGGCCATCACCTACCATCAGCCTGGAGCTCGCCCAGCCATCACCTCCCCAACGAGCAAAGGTTCAGAAAGGGAACCACGGCTCTCTGCAAATAAAGAGTATCTCCTATTTGCAGCTGACTTGGAGAAGTTTATGGCTGAGTTCTTTCCCAGCTTCAATGTAACAGGTGCACCAAGGATGTAGGCTCACCCTCCCTCTGCAACAGAGGATGCTAGGATAATATAGGAAGCAGGGGTTAATAGCATTTTGTTGTTGTGTGTTTTTTTTTTCCAAGACTGTGGGACCCAGGCAACAGATTTATAAAAATGCCTATTAAATGTTCAGCTATAAAAGTGATGTAAAGCAATCTCATATTTGACTCAATCTTTAAACAGCTTTGAATGAGTGAAAGAACCCAGGACGTTGTAGGGAGGGACGGTGCCGGCGAGGCTCTGAATGCCACAGGAAGACCAAGGAAGGTATAGGGTTGCAGATATTTTATGTCTGTCCTCTCGGGTCTCTGGGTGGGCCTAGGAATGCAATAGAAGAGCGCACAGATTTTTACGGTTACAGGGGAGCCCCCTTAGTGAAATGAAGATCTGAAGAAGCCGAAAAACCCAATTGCTCGTGGACCAGTTTGAGCAGAGGCAGCTATGGAAAAGGGACATGGCGGGGAACAAAGGCGGAGGAGAGTTATTTTCACGAGGTCTGTCTGCACGGACTTCTCTGTTGGCCTCGACTCCCCTCCCTGGTGATTAAAACGTTTCTTTCTTCCTGGTACAGAGACGGCATCTTCCACAAAGAGTTTTAGGTCCTGCTTTCAGGAAGGAAAGGAGAGTCGAGCACCCAGGATCACGCCCCTGCTGTTTTCCAGGTGCCTTTAGTTCCAAATAATCCTGGGCCAAAGTGGGGGGTATATTGGGGTGTCATATTGTGCCACCTTTCCAAGGGATTTGTGAGAATGGGATCAAAGCCAGCTCTGTGGATCTTGGTTGGAGCTCGGTGTTCAGGGAGGAGGGGGCTACTACATGGGGAGGTATTTCAGATGGGGCCCAGATTCCTCTCCGTTTGGTGCCCAAACCTGATATGTCTGGAGCAGTAGAGGATCCTCTGGTTGGGAGCTTGGGCCCTTTGGGGGAATCACAGAAAATCAGAATGCATCGGAAGAGTGGACCTGGCCCACCACCTGTGACCAACCAGCTGGGAGGAGGTGGTTAAAATCCAGTCTCCCCGCCCCACCCCAATGCCAGACTGCAGCGAAGAGTCTCCATCATCAAGTGCTAAGTGACATCACCCGCTTGTTCCTGTAAAGTACTAAAAATTGGAGTGAGGACAGCATCCAGCGTCCCACAAATGATATGACAGCTTTGGGCCGTCCGCAGGGTTGGGGAGTGAGGCAGGACCGTGCAGGCAGCCTGCCCCGCCCTGCCCAGCCCACTGTGCACTCCGGGTGTCATTAGCCGCCTTTATGGTCATCTTTCTCTAACTCGTTGTTGCCATCCTGCTTGCTTCCTTCTCCCACACCCAGCCGCCTTTCTGCCCTCGCCGAGCCCCTGGGGGGATCTGCACACTGCAGGCTTTGTGTCGGGATGCTCTGTGAAATGAGACGGCACACAGACGCGGGCTCCAAGCAGGGCATCCCAGGGGCCCAGCTGTGTGGAAGGTTCCACAGTCTCCAAACAGAGGAAACAAACGGAAGGCAACAAGACAGACTTGTTGGTCCAATTGCTAAGGTTGCTTTGAGAATGTCCCTAATTATATACTTCACGCACATCTAGGAGACCAGCGAATATGGCCATCCCGAGAATGAAGGACAAACGGGGACCTCGCTTGGGCTCAGATCCATCCACCAGGTGAGCGGACACCTGTATGCGAATCCCAGCCTGTGTGACTGGCCTGTGGAAGTATACTTACATCCTCCGGGACAACTTTTCCTTCCCTATAAAGAAGGAGAGTCATTTTCAAAAGGAGAATGTCCAGTGGGGGTTCAGAGCCCTTCCTCCGTGGAGCTGAGTAAATACTGGGGTCTTGGCACCCTACTGTCAGGAGACCCCAGGCTTACAGGGGGAAGGCAGGGAGATGATCCAAGGGAGTGGGTTGTCAGCCTAAGCCTGTTTGTTGCTAGAATATTCTCTGCTCCAGCAAAGAGCAACCTTAGGAGACAATCAGATTACTGTAGCCCAGCGTGTGGATGGAAGTAGCAGGAGAGCCTCCCCTCGCTCCACAAGGCTCTTCCTGCTCCTTGAGCTGAGCAGAGACCAGGGGCCTTCTCTTTTCCCCCCGACCCTAAACACTGACAAGGATTCCTCCTTGAGCAAACTTTGGTTTTAGCAGGAACCCTAAACCAGTTTAGTGAGGCTCTACTCTCCTTGGTTTCCTATCAAGTTGCTCTTCGTCATTTTCTACCCCATAACCACCGCCCCCACCCTACCCTTGGCTATAAATCCCCTCCCCAGCTGCCCTGTTGTATGTTGAGTTGAATCCAGTCTCTGTCGCTTGTTGGCACAGTGTTGAGCCCTGTTGCAAGAGTGTTGAACTCCTCCTTTCCTATTCACCTCCTCCTACTGCAAGTGTAAGTCTTCAACCCAGGTGCATCTATAGGGTCGTGAGTCATGAGGAGTGAACGAGATAACCTGCATAGTCCCTGGCACGGGGTGGGACAGCCAAGAGTTCTCAGCCCAGGGAAACCCCCACTGCCTGCAGCAGTTAGTGGTTAGAGGACAGGGCGGGGGGACGTGCAGAGTGCAGGATGCCTGCAAGGACCGAGTCTGCTGCTCATGGCCTTTCCCCCCATCCCCTTCCAGCAACACAGTGCATCCAGCTGGACTTCCCCCAGCCTCCACCAAGATTCCTACTCCAGAAGTGCAAGGGTGGGGCGGAGAAAGCATCACCAGCCTAAAGTCAGAAGCACGGATTCCAGAAGCCCGTGGCTCGTGATTGTTTCCCATGGTATTTGCTGGACTTGGGCTATTAACGAGGAGCATCATCTGATAGTTGTGTTCTGATTCTATGTCTTTATACCTGTCATCCCACATGGCAATTAGCTATGACATGCTTGAGACTTGACGCACTGGGAAGGGAATTGATGGGGATATATCAGTGGAAGGAGTGCAGGCCAAAGACATCCACCGCGGTAGCATAAAACCCCGCATTTGTGCATCTTCTTGTGTCCCCAGGTACGGGATCTGGTAGCACCGGCTGGTTGTAGGTACTATCTAATCCACACTGTGACATATTTACCTACTGCAAAATAACCCTATGCTCTCAGATAGGCTAGTGCAAATGCTCTGAAATCATCTTGCATTTGTTTCTCTTTCTGGATTTTTCTACCTCCTACCATCATCCATTTCCTGCAGAGTATTACCACCATACGTATACATATGAATCAGCAATCCAAAAGGCAAACCCGGTTAGGGATTAGGCATCTATCTCTTCAGAAAACCATGGATTTGCTTTAGCCCATTGCCCAAACAAGTTTTTCCAGGCCTTTAGTTTTATATATCATTTCTCTTTACAAATACATGTTTGTATAGGAGGTAATTAAAATCCTTTCTAAGTTGCTTGTGCAAAGAAAATGAATTGGTGCTTTTTTATTTCAATGTAAATAAAATGAGCTGTAATAAACCCCAATTAGCACATTAAAATAAGTTGAAGATTTGTTTTATCATTTCATTGTAGGGAAAAAAAAAGGCAGCAATGAGAACCTTATATTAGTGACAAAAACAGAACCAGTTGTTTGCCTTGAAGAACAGAAAAAATCTAATTTAAAACTCTCTGCAAATCTTTGATAATTAATTTCACACCAAACACGCCATTATAGGTCTATAAAACATCTGATAGTTTTTAAAAAAAAAGCCAAACCAATGATTTTCCCTCTAAACAAGAATGTCGACAATAAAAATTTAATATGCATAATGAAATTAGGAGGGGAGCACGACCAAATGAAAAGTTTTGTCTTGCTTTCTTTCCTTCAAAGTTGGGGGCTTAAGGAGTGGATCTGAGCTTCATCAAGTGGAGGGAATAATTAGGAGCTTTTAGACAATGAGACCCACCAAAAATACATGAATAATCAGAAAAATCAGGTGTGCGCATGCCGATGAGTGTGTGTGCGTACACACGTGTGCAGGTGTCTGTGTCTATGGTGTGCAGTTTGGAGACAGAAATAACAAAGGTGTCAGTCAGATACTGCTTTGAGTGTGAACAAACACAAATGAGTGGGAAAAATCGAGGTAGGTATCTCCTTTCTGTGTCTACAGTTATGGGACCGCCAAGAACAGGTGACGATCATTATTGCCACCAGCCTTGGGTGAGCTCACCTACCATAGAGAAACGTTGGCCCTGATTATGGTCAAGGCAAGGTGAACACTCCAGGTCGTATGCACACACGGCTTAGCATTAAACTTTGTTCCTTTACCAAGACCAACAAAGTCAAATGACTTCTCAGATTTCTTAAGAATAAAAAACCAAAATTGCCCAATAGAATTTTCCCTTTTAGTTGTAGCCATGGGTGCAACTCCCGGTCTCAGGGTCTCCCCCCCAGCCACCGGCCACGTTCGCATCCAGTGGGCTGACCCACAGGTATGTAGCCAACCCAAGACGTCTCTCCATCTGCCCAAGTTGGAGTAGAAGTTCGAGGGGTCTTGGGAGACCCCTTGGAGGTCCTTTGATGGTATCAGCTCCTGACAATGTTCTTCTAAAGATCTTTCTTCATTTGAGAACAGCTTCTGGGGGAGGCAGCTGTGCTGTAACAGAAGGAGGACAGAATTTGAAATGAGAAATTAGTGCAAAGCTACTTTCTGCTGCTTCCTGGCTACATGTCCAGGGACAGAATCGTAGCTTTGCTGTTTCTCATCCATTGGGGTTCTTTGGATGAAAGCCTCAGAAACTGACTGGTTAACTAAAGCTGGGCCCCTGCAAAGGGAGGGTTCCTAAGATGACATGGGACAGAAGAATCAAAGTAAAAGCCTTAGAATGGAGGAAGTAGGGCCGCCCCCAGCAAGCAGGAGGAAGGACAAATGGACAGTCGCTTCACGGTGCCTCTTGATGGAATGAATCATGACTTCTTTGTTTGGTTTGGTTTGCCTCATTCTAGTTGAAGAGAATGTCTATGAGAGAGGAGAAGGGAGAGTTGGTCTGTGTTGGGCCCCGCGTCTTACGTCGGCCAGTGGAAATGAGGGTTCTTGACCCACAGGACGGATCCACAGACACGACCACGGTGCTGTTACTGAGACGGGGAGCTGGTATTCTCCTCCAGCTCTCTCTGAGGCTCCTCCAGGACGTTGACATGGTCCTATTGGAAGTCTGCCCAAAGACTGACATTCCTTGGCCTGAGGCAGCCTTTGACCGCCTAAGCCTCCCCCACTGTCCAGATACACACTTCCACCTGGCTCATTCGTACCACAGCCTCCTTAGTTTCCTCCCACTCCCTGGCTGCTCCCCTCACCCCCCCGCCATCCCAAGACAAAGGGACACTCCCTGTCCAGCCATGGCTCCCTGGCTCCCGCGTCCCAGGACAGAGGGACCATCTCTGTCTGGCTACCACCTCTCTGCTCCCCTTCATGTCACCCCAGACCACATCCCGTCCCTTTACAGGTCCCACTCCTGCCCTGCCTCCCTGGGTTCCCCCCAACACAGCATCCACATTTCACACAGCACACAGCATTCCCCCCACACAGACAGGTCAGGTTCCCTGTGTCCCCAAATCCTACAGCTGCTCCCAACAAGCTCAGAATTAAAACCCAAAGACTGGCACGGGCCCCACTCGCTTCTTTTCTGACCTCATCTGCGTCTGACTCTGGTGACCGCACCACCGATCTCCGAGGTCTCCAGACCTTCCCCATCCCGCAGGTGGGTGTCGTCCCCTCAGTGCTCTCCGTGCCTTCAGTGTCTTGGCCACTGGGCATCTTCCTCGTGGGGCCCTTCCTGACCATCACTTCTTTCCTCTCCGTATTCATCACCGTATCTCACACCTACTACTGCTCTACTCCTCATGCTCCTTATTTCCTGTCCCCACAGAGCAAAGCTAACCCAGGGAGGGCAGGGCACTCTGCATAGTTTTGTATGTTTGATTCACTGTTTTATCCCCAAAGTCAGAGTAAAAGCCCGCACAGGGTCAACCTGCAACAAATACCCAATGAACTAATGAACGAGCCTGTTGGGAGAGTTAATAATACGTCATAGATTAAATTAGCCTCGTGCCAGGCATAGAGCAGGCGCTCCATATATGTTGGTTTATTCATCAACTTATTTATTTGAAAAATAAGGGGAGAGGTGAGTGGTGATTTCCATCCACTTTATTTTGTGCCTACACACCCACACAGAACAGTTTCTGGGAGGGATTGTTCCATTTGTTTGATTGACTGAGACCTTCCCACAGCGAAGTCTCACAGGGGGAGAGCCCGTTCTATCTGGTGGACATGGAACAATGGAACGGAAACCCTGCTATGGCAAGTCTCCCCTGCGTCCCCAGGTTCCGCATATCGCTGCTACGTCCTGAACTCTCTGTTCCGAATATCGCACTGAGCACTGGATATGGATTAAATTACTGAATCTTCGTAATGCCTCTGTCAGTTTCCCATAGCCGCCGCATATAGCAAATTACCGAAAATTTGGTGGCTTTTAAAACACAAATTTATGATTTCTGTCTGGAGGCGAGAAGTTCAAAATCCAAGTGTCCACAGGGCTCTGTCCCTCTGGAGGCTCCAGGGAGGGTCCTGGCCTCTTCCAGTTCTGGGGGCCACAGGCAACCCTTGGCTGGTGGTCGAACCACTTCCATCTCTGCCTGTTCCTCTGTGGGTCTGTCATAAGGACATTTACCAATGGATTTGGGGTCCACTGCACTGGGATAATCCAGGACGATCTCATCTCAAGACACTTAACTTAGATGCATCTGCAAAGACTCTTTCCAAATACAGTGGCATTCAGGCTTTTGACATGATGTTTGGGGGGCATCCTTAGGCCTACAACAATGTCCAAGGGGACAGTGACCAGGACACCTGCACATTTCAGGTGGAGACTGAGTCCTATGAAAGTGAAGTAACTTACCCAAGGCCGCCCACCACCAAGTCACAGAATGAGTGACACATGCGTGTTCTGTTGCAGCCTGGGTCTTGTTAGCACATGGACTGGGCGTCGTTAGCACATGGAGTGTCCCGTTCTGCTCGGGTTCCAGCATTCTAGTTCTCATCCTCACTCCATACCCTATTGCTTTAGATCCATTTTGAGTCACACCTGCTGCCAAATGGCATCAGAACACTACCGAAGAGTCTTCAGAACCCACAGCCATGTAAGGAGGCAAACTGGCCAAGGAGACCAAACCCCAGTCGCTACCTACTTAACAGGATCCCAGGCACCATGCTCTGACCTGTCCCGGACGTTCTCCTTCTGCCCCCACCACCTACATGGAATTCAGATTCACAGTCAGAGCAGGAGGGTGCACTCTGGAGATGGAGTAGCAGTGAGCGCAGACAAGAGTATTTTTCTGTGCTGCTATAGGAAGCCACACCCTATGGACGGGGACACACTGCTGTCCCTTGTCTGGAGGCTGCCAACTGGAGGCTGGGACACTCGGAGGGAAGTCCACACATCGCTGGCATCTGGCCAGATCTGTCAACAATACGGCACTATTCCACTGAAGGCCACCCCCATTCCCTGTCAACGCACAACGCTCTTGTTAAATGTCATCTTATTTTAGAGTTGAAAGGATATAGGCACTGCTGGGTTCACGGCCCCCATTTAGAGGCAGAGCGTTTGAGTGACCTCACCCAGAGCACAGAGAGGCTCATCCAAGTCCTAATTCAATGTGTGACCTCGATGGTGAGGGTCATCCTCTGCCTGTTTCTGCAGCCTCCGTACTGATGGGGATGTTCATTTTATGCCCCGGCGCAAGAACAAGTTCCCGTGAAGTCTTGGTGCTCTGAACCCAAGTCCCTGCAAAGCATTTGGCTCTCCTCTTAGGAGACAGTCCTGTGCCTCCAGGGTTCCCATGGTCCTCGTCGGTGCCCTTGTGGGACTGCCCATCCTCAGTCTTCCAACTGGGCAGGGGCTTGGAGGAACTGACTTCTACTCGCAGACTCATGGCGGGAAACCTAGCCTCCCTGGTACCCACAGAAGCAGCAGACGTGCTGACCCCCGACGTCTCCCCGTGCCTCTCTCTCTTCGACGGCAGCATGCCCCAGCCTCGCGGGAGGACATTGAGTGAGAACGAGAGAATGTATTCGTTCATCCACAGCCCCACGTCAGATACTGGCAGAGAGGACAGTCCCCATCCTCAAGGAGCCCTTCTAGCTGGGGACAAAACAAGCAGAGACGGTGGCCATGCAGGGTGCTGTGGGAGGGGCGAGGAGCGGAAGGTGTGGCCCCAGCAGGCTCCCCGGAGGAGGCGGTGAGCCTTGAGGGACTTACAGGGATCATCGACACAGGAGGGTGGAAGGCGTTTCTGGGTGGAAGAAAGCAATGTGTGCCAGAGCAGGGCGCTGGAAGGACCCATACGTGTGAGGCCCTGAGCTGCCGTAACAAAGCCTACACACCCAGCAGCCGTAAACAACACGCAATTGTTCTCTTACATCGAAGGCCAGAAGTCCAAAATCAGTTCGTCAGCAGGGCCATGTGCCCTGCAGAGGCTCCAGAGGAGAAGGCGTCCTGTGTTTTCCGTCTCCCGGCGGCTGCAGGCAGTCCTTACCTTCGGCGGAGTCGCTGTACTCTCCGTGTCCATGTCATGCGTGTCAGGTCTCCTAGAAGGCCCCACGGGGTGGCATCTGGGTCCACCTAGACGGCCCAGGATGACCTCTCCATCTCAAGGCTCTGCAGTCATTTACACCGCCAAAGACCGTTTTCTCAAATCGGATACCATTTCCAGGTTCCAAGGATTAGGAGCTGACCTTGAGGGCCCCTGTTCGGCCGTGTGGTGGGACACGGCAACCATCGGGCAGAAGAGACGGGCGCTGAGTGACAGTGAGTACGTGCCTACAGGAGATGGGGCAGGCGCGGGTTTACCGGGAGCCTTGTACGTCCTGATAAGGAGTCGGGGCCTGGGCCGGATGCCTAAACCTTTCCTGAGCCAGATGTCACCTACCGTGCTTCTGGCGCCAACTGTGGGCCATGTGGGGTTAGAGAAAACCCATGTCTCTGAAGCTCCTCGGAAAAGCTACATTTCTCTCACCACGTGCTTTTTAAATCAAAAGACAATTTCCGCTCGCCCAGGCCCAACCACTCTGTTCTCAGTGTATAATGAGATGGTTGTGGAGGAGAACACGTCTGGTCGGAATCTCAACTTCAGTGCTTGTAATGGGCCAACTACGTAGCCTCTGGAATAACAACGGCCGCGTTTGCGAGCCCCTGCACGGCGAGGAAGAATGCATTTAAAGCTCACAGCAGTCTCCCGGGACAGGGAATCTTATTACCTGCATTTTACAGGTAAGTAAAGGAAGCTCAGAAGGGCACCCACCTACACACCTGGGGATTGATGGAGGCCAGAAGCTAACCCAGGAGGCAGGCTGTCTCCTGCTCCTTCAACCGCCATGTCCTGAAACCTCCCGGCTTCACCATCTCCCAGGAGCACCGCCCCCCGAGAGTCTGAAGACGTAAGCAGATGACCCCACGCGGACGTGTAGGGAGCCCTGCACCTGTGCATGCTCAGGGAAGCGTTGTTAGAACTATGCATTCGTGTAGGTGCAGTTGGAGGGGGTTCTGCACCTACATTTGGATAGCTCCCCGCCCCGCCCCAGGTTTGGCTAGCTTGTGTCTGGGTGAAGAAGAGGCATCTGGCCCCCTCTCCCTCTCATGGTGCCATCCCTCCCTTCTGGGTCAAAAACAGCAGCTGGGGTCACTGAAGGATCCTTCCCTTAGGCTCCCAGGCTGCTGGTGGCTGGCATGTGTGCCCCTTCCTCCTGGGATCGGGGAAAGGGTCTTCAGGCTGGGAAAGTAGAATGAGATGCGCTCTCTCTAATTTAATTGCATCTCTGCCAGTAATTCAGGGGCCACCATTTGCACACACATTTCTGAAAGTCTTTTCAAAGAATTTAAACCCCCCATTTAAAACTCTCATTATGATGGGAAATGGTCCCTTTGGGGCCCAACAGGGTTTTTTTTTTTTTTTTTTTTTTGGTCTCACACACCCTAGAGGTACGGATTTCAATTTAAAGCTTTCCACATGGAAACTGTGAAGGTGCTGAGCCTCACGTGTCCCTTTCTCCCCCAAATTGGGCCAACTCACTCATTTCCAAGTCATATGAGCTGAAGAAAACGTTCATCAAACTTCTGTAACGTAACAGTCCTTGCTTCTGGGACTGAATGCAACAGGTAGATAGAATTACATTCAATGCATATTTATTGGCCAGTCTCTCCGTTTGCCAAAGAAACATTAGTACAATTGCTAACAAACTTTGTGTTAATTTATATGAGTATGTACAACACCGAAGGGCCCCACGCCTCCCCCAAATCCTGATTGCGCTTCTCAGGAGAATCTCACTTTCAAATGACCTTGGGAGATATTGTCAGACATTAATACATCTGCATACCATGAATGTTAAAACTCAGAAAATTCTCAGCCGCCAATTAGCACCACCGAGTCTTTCCCTAATTAATCAGTCACGACAGAGCACCTCCAGGTGCCTTTTCTGTGGTTGCGTATCAGCGAAAGCCTTTGTGTTTATTAATCTTGACGGCCCACCAGTCAGCAGGCCCCTTCAAGGTGATGGGAACAGAACGCACGGGGGACTCCAAGCTGTGTCAAACCGTGAGTTCTTTGGACGGTTGATTAAGTTATTCCCAGCTCTGTCCTTACTTCTTGACACGTGAAACTTCAGAACTTGCTCCTGGCCCAGAAAAATCTAGCATTCTTAAGCCTCTTGATGGTGCATTTCCCGAGTAAGCCCACGGGCTTCATTCTGCCCGAGTTTACTGCACAGCCGCCATGTGCCCAGCCCTGCAGGCATATAGATGGAGAGCAGAGGCCCCTCCATAAACTGGATGGACGTGCTCACTTGGGCAGCGGACATGGTGGTGACTTCAGGTCCAGAATGGGTGAGGCCAGTTTGGGGAGAGTCATCTAAAGGAAAGAAGCAGGAAAACAATTTATTCTTGACCCAAATCCTCTAAGAAATGAAGCTGATGGGGTGCCTGGGTGGCTCAGTCATTAAGTGTCTGCCTTCGGCTCAGGTCGTGATGCCAGGGTCCTGGGATCGAGCCCCGCATCGGGCTCCCTGCTCTGCGGGAAGCCTGCTTCTCCCTCTCCCACTCCCCCCTGCTTGTGTTCCCTCACTCACTGTGTCTCTCTCTGTCAAATAAATAAATAAAATCTTTAAAAAAAAAAAAAGAAATGAAGCTGATAAGATAGAAGTCCCTCTCAGGAAGGTCAAAGATTGTCCGCAGACTTGAGAGCTTTGGAGAATATTAAAAACTCTTGCACACACAAGTGGGACAGGGCATGCTCAAGGGAATGAGGGACGCTTGCTCTGAGTGGGAGTCAGTGAGCATCAATGATACAGCTTCCCCCGTGTGCCCAGACAGGGCCCCGGACCCCAGCCCCATGGGGGGTCATCTCGCGCACCTGCAGTATGACCTCTGGCAAGAGCAAATCTCTTTCAGCAAAAGGGTGCACTCTGGTCTTCTTCCTGACCAACAAGCCTCAGGCCTCCCCTCCAACCCTTACACTGAGATACCTCTTTCTGATTTCTTTTGCATTTAGGGACTCTATGTAGGGGCAGCCTTCATCCCAGAGGATCTGATGTTTGGGACTCAGGTCTAGGGCTTAATTTGTCTCTTTGGGGAACAGAAATGCTGAGCAGATGGAGTAATTGGTCACTGCTTCCCAGAAACCCAGATAATGAATGGACTGTCCCCCCCAGCTAAGCATTTGGTGGCCAGGCCCAGCCACCCATCCCCAGCTCCCACCAACACCGCAATTAGTGATTCCAGCCCCGGAGCTCACCAGTTTGGAGAGTTAAAAGTTCATTATGAGTTTAAATAAATCCATTCATTTAGGTTTACCTTAAACAGCTTTCTGTAATCACCTTCAATACATTTTCAAATGGGGTTGGGGAGGACAGCAATTAGGAAAAATTTGCTTCAGCCAGGGGCATTTTGCCACCGTGAGGGGGTGTCACCCCTCCCCACCGGCATACACACTCCCCCATCATCTGGAGGTGACTCAGCCCTGGTCCTGGCCGTGAGTCACAACCTACAGAGATGTGGGGACACGCAGCTCCAGAGGGAGCGCTAGGAGGAACGGCCCCGGCTGGCGAGCAAGATGGAAATGCTTCCGCTTTGGCCTCTAGGGTAATGATATTTTTTACCGTGCCTTACTTTCAGCACTGGTCCCAGGAGTTCTGCTGTCTTTGGCCAGCGTTGCCTCTGTACCCACCGTGCCCATAAAGGTTTGAAAATTGACTTGAAATCTTCTATTAGGATTTCCAATGACGGATGAAGGCGTTGGGCGATTGCTCCGTGCTTGGTCTACCTACGTGAAGTCATAGTCAAGAACATTGCTGTGTGGTTGGTGTAGACATTTCATTAAGTAGAATATTGTCAGCGGAATGAGGAGTAAAACGTGAGTCCGTAAGACGGGAACAGGTAAGGTTTTAAGTAGAGAGCGGTGGAGACCTGCACGGCGCGGATTTCAGTGATGAAACAGGTAGGTCCTTGTTCCTAGGCCCTGCATAATTCGTGTCACAAACTAGTTCCTAATTAAATCTGCAAATGAAATTTCTAACGTGGAGCACCTGCCATGCAGAGTGGAAATTTCCTGAGCTTCTGGCTTTGGAAGCTTTCCTTTTGGTTTTCCCGGGGGGTTGACTGGAGATACTCTGGTCTCCTTCCCAATCAGAGAGGATGATGCTCTGAAGAAACCACGGGAAGCTCCTGGGATGCCCTGGGGTGCAGGCCCACCTCAGTGATGGGATCACCGTCCGGAGGCAGAGGTCCTCCGGGTGAGCCTGCCCCGAGCATCCCTCACCTGCCCAGAGCCGAGTCAGAGAGCTCTATGTCACTTACCCCTCAGTGTCAGCATGGGGCTCTCACATTTTAGGACAAATGAGCCTGGTTTTGTGTTTCCTCAGGAGAACACGGCATAGACTCATGGATCCTTGAGGAACGCTGTTCTTGCCAGCATCCTGATGCACCTGGTGCTCTTCTGGGCCCACCTATAGGAAAGGACACACCTGCCATGTCTTGGGACCTCTTCAACATGTCCCCACTGATAAAGGACATCGTCAACTTCATGTTTGTGGGCCCTGCTCCTGGGCTCCCCGGGAAGCTATACTTCAGCGTCTACCAAGCTCAAAATGACTCGGCAAAACTTCAAAGCACAGGCTGTATTTCTGCCCCGAACACACATTGTACATCTGCTTCGTTAAAGAAAATAACCAAAAAAGAGCATTCTGAGCACATAAGATAAGAAAAAGTAAGAAATTTACCTGGTTGCCCCAAGATTAAAGTCAGACAGCCCAGCATATCCTAGAAACTCAAGATAAGGTCTGCAACTTTCTGAATTGTTCTTTGCCTACTGACTGGTAACTTTTTATGGAAGAAATGTACATAACCCTACATAAAGTGTTCCCTTGTTGGAGCTGGGCGTTCTCCTCCTTGTGAAGACTGCGCATCCCAGGCAGCCGACCTCACTCGGGCTCCAATACAACTCTCTTCCTTTCCTTTAGAAAGTCTAAAAGGCTTTTCGTTTTGTGTGGACAGCACCCGTCGCTCATCTGTATCCAGAGTCTCCGTTTTGAGACCCACTGGAGGGTGGGGCCATCTGGGTGGCCGTCACAGCGCCCAGACGGGGCGTTATCGACAACAGACCTGCACTGCTCACGGCCTGGAGGCTGGAAGCCCACAGTCAAGGCTCGGGCTTATTCAGCGTCTGGGGAGACCCCGCTTCCTGGTTCCTAGATGGTGTCTTTGGGCTGCGTCCTCTTGTGGCAGGAGGAGTGAGGGAGCTCCGTGGGGCCTCTTGCATGAGGACCCACCCTCACGACCCAATCACCTCCTGAAGGCCCCCGCTCTTAACACCACCACCTTGGGGACTAGGATCTCACCATATGAACTTGGGGGGCGGGCACAAACATCCAGTCCACAGCAGGGACGGGTCAGCAGGCTAGAACAGTCCTGCTAAAACATTTTAATAAGTGTTAATTAAAGTTAATTAGATAAGTGTCCAGGAAGAGTCACACATGTAAGCATTGACACTTACTATCCCATCTCTGCCTCGGAAGGTGCTGGATGGGGGCCACGACCCTGCACCTCACCAGGGCAGCATCGGACAAGAGAGGGGCCATGGGTCTGGAAACCCCCCAAGCACCATCCCTTCCAGCGGGGAGCAGAGTCCTGGGGTGGACGTGTTGGACCGACGGTGGGGGGCCGTGGACAGGTCGGAAGGTAAGACCCTTGGAGAGAAGGTCTAAGTGCATACAACAACAGAGCAGGAGAAGGCATCGGGGCCGTGGGTGGCCTGGGTGGGGACGAGGCCCCAGAGGGGAGACCCGGGACGCATCTCGGTGAGCACTGCTCTGCAGTCGTCTGCCTTCCTCTTTACTCACACGGTCTCTGTGAGGTGGGAGGGGTGGTGACCCCCGGGAGCCTGGGGGTGAGGCGGGTGGACCTGGGGTGGGCGCTCTCTGAAGGTCATGCCGAGGACAAGGCATGTGATCTTGCATCAGTTTGAAACTGTTCTACAGATCTGAAACATCCATTCCCGCCCCCCCCCCCTTCTGCATGCCCTTTCCATGAATTCTGAGCAAAATTTATGCCTCAGCAGCACTGCCCTGGTCAGGTAAAAGGCAGGATACTGCACCAAAGAGACCGGGGGATTGCCTGGGACCAGCAGTCCTCGTGATTTAGAGTGATTATGCCTGGCTGTAATGAATGCATATTAGCCTTTCCTTCAGAGCCCACAGAACATTTGAGTCATAAACAAATTACTCTGAGCCTGTAATGCGGGAGAGAGAAATAGCAGCTAATTTAACCAGTGAATCAATGGCGAGACAGCACAACGTAGATCATGTAATTTGAAGCATAATGGAGAAAATGTAAGTAACAACAAGAAGCCCACATGCTCATAAGGACAACCCCATTCTGCAGGCTCTCGGCACCGGGATTCCAGCCCGGGATTCTACAGTGAAGCTCTGCTTTGCTCTGGAAGACAGCTGTGGTTAAGGTGGCCTCCACTCTAATAGGATGCCTTCCCTTGGAACAGGAAACCCGGCCAGCCCTCACCGGAGACCACCAGGCTGTGTGGCCGGCCAGCCCTCGAGGCACAGGTATCCCAGAAGGAGCATCAACGACGGACTCAGCCAGTCAGCGTGTGACTCTGGGCTCCCTCGCTGTCATGGTGACACGTCGGACAAGCTACTGGACCTTTCTCAGCTTACGTTTCTGGAGAATGGAGGTAATGCCTACCGAGTAGAGCAGTTGTTTGTAAATTAGAAGCATCCAGCCCAGCATGAGAAACCGTCTCTGGCTCTGAGTGCTGGCCCTACCTCCGTAGGCAAGTACCAAAGACTTGGCTTTGCTCCGTCTGCAAAATGGGTGGATGCAGGATTAAGTAACACAAGTCAACAGCTAAGCCTGGTGCACAGCAAGCCCACGATAAACCAACTAGCATCCGTCCCTCCTCACAAATGTGACACTGCATGGGTCCAGCCCACTTCCCGGCTTATTCCCCACAAAACCCACAATAAATGTCATTTACTTCTTTCCCCAAAGTCCTGGATCTCAGCTCTGGTTGGGGGAGGGTCGGCCAAGCCTTCTTGAGACGATTCTTAATCCTCCATTTGGATGTCTTGGGGCTGGTTTTATACCAATTGTTTGAACCTCCATTTCTGACATGCTTCACACCGTTTGGGGAGAATTCTCTTCCCCAGAATGCGTCTTGGGGTGCACGAATCCTTCTAGGTGATGTGGCGGGGAGGAAAGACAACCGGGTTCCCGGAGCCCCACCGAGTTCCTGCCTATGGTCACAGAACATGGTGCTTGACTTCAAGGTGTTGCCCTCTACTGAAATGATGAGCCAAGTGCACCACAGGTGGATTGCTTTCCATCCCTTTACCACCTCGGAGTAGAAGCAACTACCATGTGACTGGCAACTCAAATTTCTTTTCTGGGGGTCAATATTCCACCTTTCCCAGGCTGTCTCAGCTCCAGTACTTCGTGCCTGAACATTATCTTGAATTGCTTCCCTTGGTGAACCCGTGTCTTCTGACTCAGAACCTGTTTCATCCTGCCTTGACTCATCATTTCTTCTGATTTCAAAGGGGGTGGGGGAAGAAAAGCCCATTTCTGGCAATATTATGTAAATGTCCACATGCCAAAAATAGTTTGCACACTTCGGAAGGGCACGCAAAAACGTCCTGTCACATTTGCTAAACCTCTAAATCAAAATTTTATGACACCAGAGAGTTTGCTCAGACACCAGTCTAGTGATTTTTATGGGATTCGTTTTTCTGAAAGGAAAGCGGGAGGTGAAATAGGAGTCGTTAGCCAGGCCGTTTGGAAGGATAAACACAGAGACCCAAAATGGGAATAAGGATAGTTTAAAGGCATCCACACCAACCGAAGCAATCACATAGAAAATAACAAAGCTTAGCCACTCTTGGTCAATGTCAACCACATCAAGATGGGGGACTTCGGGAGATTGGGTCCTCTGAGATCGCTGTCATAGCCACCATTTTTATTGGGTTTTACAGTTACAGTTCTGTGATGTGATACCTATAGGAGGCTGGAGGACAGCTTTGCTTGAGATGCAGAACGAAGCTTTGGGTGTGTTCTTTGCTCCTCAAAGGAAATGAAGGATAACCACCAAAGTTTCTGTGAAGTTAACTGGGTAACGCATGCATTAATTCTGAGCGCCTGCCACGCTTCACCATGCAGGGTTTTTGAGTTAAGAAGGATGGGTGTTTGCAGCCCAGATATTGGAACTGAACCCCCAGCTCCTCAGGGAACAGGAGCCCTGGTACTCACTAGCCTGGATGCCATTCGAGTGGGCATATATGATGGGCATGTTGAGGTGCCCAGACCTCAAATCTGACAGAAACTTGAGAGGACAGACAGATGTCTGGAGGGGCAGCATGGTGCCAGTTTTCTGAATTTGAGTCTGGATGGTGTGGATTTCTCATCTCCAGAGTTGAGTGGGAGTGTTGGAAAAATCACCTGAGCCCTACAATTCAGCACCAGGAAATGAGTCAGTGGGTGACCTCTGCCCACATCATCTGTGTTAATTGCCCAGGTAGGAGTCACTCTTCCCCCCACTGTGGATTCAGACAGTGAAGACTCCGGGGGCTGCATCTCAGGCCACAGATGTAATCATCTACTTTGACCCCATACAGTGCCCCTGCTGCCTTTCCTTATCATCGAAGGAGGAGAATCTGCTCACGTCAGACCTGACATCTGAGGCTTCAGTGCTTCTCAAGAGAAAAGAGGGAGCGTGGCTTCTCTAGGACATGAGCCCTTGTAACTGATGGTGGGGGCTCAGTGGTGGGACAAGACCTCACATGGTAAAGGGAGAAAACCTTGAAGCACACAAGGATGCTGGCTTGCTCCCAGCTCCAGAACGGCTCCTCATTGGTCCCTGCTTCCTCCTCAAAGCCATCTATTCATTCCTTCACTCATTCATTCCTTCACTCAACAACAATTCTGAGCTCTGTGTTAGTTGGGATTCTCCAAAGAGAAAGAACCAACAGGAAATGAATACCTAGAGAGAGATGCGTTGTAAGGAGTCAGCTCATGTGATCATGGAGACTGACAGACCCAAAATCTTCAGGGTGGGCCAGCAAGCTGGAGACCCAGAAAAAACTGATGGTAGGGTCCAAGTTCAAAGGTTGTCTGCTGCAGAATTCACTCTTGCTTGGGAGAGGCCAGTCTTTTTTTTTCCAGGAAGACCTTCCACTGATTGGATGAGGCCCACCCATGTCAGGGAGAACAATCTTCTTTACTCAGAGTCCACTAATTAAAATGTCAGTCTCATCCAAACAAACCCTCACAGGAACACCCAGAATAATGTGTGATCACATCCCTGGGCCCCATGACCCAGCCATGCTGACACATTAAATGGTCCATCACAGGCTCCTATTCTAGGTCACAAACAACTCATTCCACTGTGGCAGTGATGGCCAATTAACAGTAAACATAATAAAGAAGTACATACAATGCAGTGGGCTGGGCAGGGAGAGATGCTGAGCAGGACAGAACCAGCGAGGTGTGGATCAACAGTGGGTGAGCAAGAAGGGGTGACTGGGGTGGTCAGGCTCAGCCTCCTCAAGAGGACACACCAGCCCAGACTGGAGAGGCCAACGTGTGAACTAGGTAGACACTTGGCAGAAAGGACTTTTGGGCAAGGGGAAGCCAGAGAAGTGCCCAGAGGGGCAGTAGGCGGGCCCTGAGGCCCCAGAAGAGGAGTGAGGGGCCACAGGTGTGACCGGAGGTGGAGAAGCCATCAGGGCTGGCTCCAGAGCCCCTGACGTCTTCTTACTCTCTGCCACAATACAATTTTAGACCACGAGCATCCTTTCCTGCATGTCCTATCTTTGACACACTGGAAACCGCTGATGTTGGATGAATATACGTGTCTGCAGAATGTGGGATGAACTTCTTCTGCCGGTGCCTGTGGTTTCAATTGTCTATCCAGCGTCACTGATCAGGAAAGTTGTAGCCTACAGTCAGGATGGTGCACGCTCAGCACGTGCAAAGGACAGTTCTCCTCCACTGGGGATGCTGCCCACGGCCCCCTGGGGCCCTGCAGGTGCGAGGTGCAGGGAATGTGACAGTCCCAGGACGATGACGGTGACCATCGTAGATTGTCCCAGAGCTGTTGTGGATTTCCGGTGCCTCTCATCCGGTTTCTTCTGATGCATGAGGAGCTGTTACCCGTCCCTTTTAGTGATTTCACTTGAACCGCGTGTCCCCTGCCCTTCCTCTTTCATGTTTCTGGATCAGCCTGAACTAAGTGCATCTCGAGGACAGGATGCTGGAGAGTGCCACCATTTGTCTGCACGAGAGTTTGCGTGTCTGCTCCCCAAAATGGGAAACAAAGATTCCTCTCAGAGCGGGGTTTTTGTCCATCTAGTCTCTGCATTTTGCTTTTGGTGTTTTTCATTCTCGTTTCTTACTGATTTTGCTTTAAGATGATGAAATAGGACCACTTCGGACATGTGAAATAGACGTATACTAATACGACCCCGGCGTCCCCTGTTGTCTCCACGAGGAAACAGCTGTGCTGGCTCAGGGCATGCAGACAAGGCTTGCGTCCCACTTTGCTGTTAGCCCTTCCCTCCCCCGGTTGCCAACCAGCATTTTCTCACAGATGTGCGTTTTTGTTCGTTTTCCGTTGACTTGGAGAAAGTGGAATTCTGTGGCTGTAACACAGGTGGGAAAGAAGGCCCAGGGCAGCACCGTGTCTTCAGTGGTTGTGGGGCCAATACAGTGTTTCCCTTGTCTTGACCCATCCTCTTGCAAGAAGCTCAGGAGTCTGGATCACAGAAATCCAGACGTGCACGCGGAAGGCTTCTCCCGTCCTCCAGGATTAGAGAACCAAGCCCCAGGCAGTTGGCACTCACCTGAACCCCATCGATGAGTATCGGCAGGGCTGGGCCCCTCGCGATAGGGGATCACCCCAGGCTGAAAGGCTGGATTTGGGGTACAGTGGAGGCAGTCTCCAGTTGACAAAAGGCAAGAGTAAATGCCCTTCATGTCGATCCATCCAATCCAGGGTATGTGGGTGGCAATAAAAAGAAGAAAAGAATCGATAATAATAAATGGTAGTAATTAATATTTTTAGCGTTCTTGACAACCACATCGGCCCCTGTCATTTCCTGGGAGCTTGTTATATCCCGGGCATTGCATTAGGCAGTTTGTATGAGCCATCCCGGACCCACGTCCACCCAGAGTTGCACTTTGCTGCATCTCAGACAAGGGAACCGTTGCTCAGAGAAGTCCCAGACCTCACAGCCTCAATAAGGCCACGGGGTGGTGCACGTGGCCTTATTGGGGTGAGGAGGGTTCTCATCCTGGACAAGGAAGCTGTGGAAACAATGCCCATCTCAAGGGTTTCTCTTTGTGGCCCCCCAAATGGTTGGCTATTTGGTGAAGGAATCCAGAGCCAAGGAAGTAAAAGGAGACCCAGCAGCCCTCCTGGGACCATGACTGAAGACTTTCAAGAGAGAAGCATTGCTCATGGGACACTTGCGTCCAGAAGGTGTCAGCTCTAGAGCTACCAAGCTCCCACTTGGCCCCTTTGCATAATTCCAGAATGACCTTCCAGGGGTGGCCACTGAGCACGACTCTCAAATCACTTAGATGCACAGGTGGGACCCCTGGCTGCCTTCTGTTTATAGCTGAGCTTCTGACCAATTAGTAATAAAACTGTAGTATGGGTTTGGAGAATGTACCTTAAAAGGCATTCACATGCTTACAGGTTGGCTCAGGGGTCCCCCTAACATCATGAGAGATGGGTGGAGGGCCTGGTCCCTCTCTAGCTGTCATCTGGCTTCCACCACCAGTCCCGGGACAAAGGGGCTCACACTTTGATCTTTCCATTTGAAAAGGACCAAAAATCTACTCTCAAAGCTCAGAGTTCCACATGGATCATTGTTGTCCATTCAGGTGCCATGTGTTACCTTCAGAAGCATGTGAGTGTAGGGAGGGAAGTGTGTGTGAGAGAGAGAGACAGAGAGAGACAGAGACAGAGAGACAGAGACAAAGAGAGATTGATTGAGAGTCACTCCTATTACTGGCGAATGTCTAGAATACAGTTTCTTGATGCCTTATTTTTTTTTTTTTTTTTTTTTTTAAAGATTTTATTTATTTGACAGAGAGAGACACAGCGAGAGAGGGAACACAAGCAGGAGGAGTGGGAGAGGGAGAAGCAGGCTTCCCGCCGAGCAGGGAGCCCGATGCGGGGCTCGATCCCAGGACCCTGGGATCATGACCTGAGCCGAAGGCAGACGCTTAACGACTGAGCCACCCAGGCGCCCCTTGATGCCTTATTTTTGTCTGACATTTCAAAAAGATTAGTGTGTAGGTGTTCAGGTATTAGTATTGATCTCTGTTCATTCCTTTGGGTAAACAGCTGCTAGAACACAACACCCCTTGATTACTTTAATTCAGAAATTGAAGGAGAAGAAAATCACCTGTTTTCATCTTCATTTGTTAGCTCTGGAAGGTTCTGGATCAAGCAGGTGAGGTCAGTGGTGGGCACAGGTGATTTTAGTTGTAATAAAGGCATACTCATGAGCCCCATTCCTTGCAAAGGCTTTTTGGATCCTCAGTTTCCCCAGAGGTAGAACAGGCAGGCTGGGACATGGCTGAGTTCCGTGGTTCTAGACTGTGGCTTCTTTTCCATAAGAGCTTCGTGGTCTCTGGACCATAGAGAAAGCTGCTGCTGTGATCTATTTTCTCATGTGTCCCCGACCACATGAGGGGACAAATGATCTCTCCAGCTGCCCTTCAGGTCTTGTCAAGAGGGACGTGGCTTTTCCCAGTCTTCCAGGGAGGAGCAGGACTTGCAAAGTGCTTGGACCTGCTATCAGAGGTGCAGTTGAGGAGCATGGAGCACAAGCCTGGTGTGTAGGTCTGTGTTCCTTCCCAGAAGCCCTGTCAGCCTGAGTTTGACAGTCCTGGGGGCTCTGCAGTCAGACTGGGGAGCAAGGGGAGCCGATCCCAAGCTTAATGCGCTGGTGTTAACTGCAGTGTTTACTCCTGTAATTATTCATTCATTTAGCCTGTGTGATTAAGAATTATGTGCTTTGGCAGGGTCTGTCCTGCAGATGGGTGGTGATTAATGTTAAGAGGACAGGTGATTAAAACTCATTTTTGCTCTGGGGTTTCTGGGTAGGATAGCACATCATTTGCGCTCCATGACAGGCTGTTCCTGAGGGCACGAGCTTTGGGCTAACCCAAGGCTCCCCCTTGAATTGCTTTCTGGAGTGTTTTTGCTTTAATCAGTTTCCTCTGATAGTCTCGGGGACCAGAGACTACATCATATCAGTAGCCAAGGATCTCAGTTTCCAACGAGACTCAGTGCAGAGACTTTCCAACTCACTTCTTCCAACCAAGCAGCAACTAATGATCTCATCAGTGCCCTCCTAGATCTTCTCTGGAGGCAGTTTGTCCCTTCTGCAACACGGTGGTCAGCCAGTGCCTCTTCTGGGCAGATCCTTGGGTTGAGCACCATATCCATCCCGCAGCCAGGATTCCCTCACAGCACCCAGAACCTTACCCTACCATTAAAAGTTTTCTTGGGTAGATGGATGGATGGATGGACAACCAGATCCCAAAGGGGAATGGTATCATGCACATATGAAAGGCTAGCAGGTGACTGCTGGATGGGTCCCAGGCATGTCTAGTTGGAGTTCTTTAATGCAGGAGATCTACAAAACATTTGGTGGGCATCAGGGGTTCAAGACTTTCTCTTTCCCTTGGGTCACAGAACTAGTAGAAGGGCTACCCCTCAAATAACCCCAGATAGCCTGGGAACTGCTTGCTCCTCAGAGTTAGTATGTAGCCTCTGGAAGAATTAAACTGACACACATCCATGACCTCATCCCAGTTCTAACTGCTGTAAAATCCCCTCCCATGCAGTCAGCAGAATGGCAGCCCCTAAATAAGCCCATACCCTGATCTCTGAACCTGTGAATATCCCATGCTGTGTGACAAAAGGGGCTTTGCAGGTTGAATTAAGGTCATGGACCTTAAGATATGGACATTCTCCTGGTTTATCCATCCTCCTGTGTGTCAGCCACTACCGTGTGCTCAGTGTAACCCCACAGGCCCTTAAAGGAAGATGAGGAGAGAGGAGGGTCATTGGGAGAGAATCGAACCATGAGAAGGACTTCATCCTCTGGTGCTGGCTTCAAAGGTGGAGTTGGGGACATCTCAGCTTGCACGGGCCAGGCGACTAGTGTCAACGGACATTTACTCTCACTGTTCTGGAGGCTGGGAGTCCCAGGTCGAGGTGCCAGCAGAGGCGGTTCCCAGTGGTTAAGAGCCTGCTTCCTGGCTTGCACATGGCCAACTTCTTACTATGTCCTCACAAGACAGAGAGACAGAGCTCTCCGGTGGCTCTTCTTACAGGACACCAATCCTATCAGATAGGGACCCCACCCTTATGACTTAATTTAACGTTTATTACTTCCTTAGAGGCACCAACTCTAAATACAGCCACACTGGAAGTTAGGGCTTCAACATACTAATTTGGGAGGGACACAATAGTAGAGGCTAAGAGTCAAGGAATATGCAAACTTCCAGAAGCTGACAACAAGCAGGGAAAACAAGACCTCAGTCCTAGAACACAAGGGACTAGATCCACACCACCCCCCTCCCAGAGCTTCCAGAAAGGAAGCCAGCCCTGTTGCCTCTTTGGTTTCAGCCCAGTGAGACCCAGGTCAGACTTGTGACCCACAGGACTGGGAGATAATAAATTCCTGTTGTTTAAGTCCCTAAGTGTATGCTAATTTATTAGAGCAGCAATTGAAGACTAATGCACCCAGGATGCAGGCAGCCATATTTGACCAAACTAAGCTCATCACCCACTGAACCCAGCACTCCAACTCTTCAACAGCCTTCCAGTGCCCAGCTATATCCCAGGGCCAAAACACAAGCCTCCTCGTCCTCCACACAACAATTCCTTTTCCTAGAATCAAATTAGGCTGCTTTTTTGATGCCTCTAAAATCCATCTGTCCATCCATCTGCCCACTCACCCACCTACCCACTGACTTTTCCACCCATCTACCCATCCATCCCTCCATCCACCTATCCATCCATCCATCCATCCATCCATCCATCCATCCACCCATCCATTTATCAACCCATCCACCCACCCACCCACCCACCCATCTATGCGTCTATCCATCCATCCATCCATCCATCCATCCATCCATCCATTTCTCCACCCATCTACCCATCCATCCATCCCTTATCCACCTATCAATCCACCTACCCATCCACCCATTCATCCACCCAGCCAGCTAGCCAGCCACTCCTGTGTGCCAGGGACCATTCCAGATAGCAGGGATGCAGCCATGAATCAAATTCTGCCTCTGGGTAGGGAACACTCAAAGGAAATTGAATAATTAGGTGATTTTTCTGGTGTGGTGAGTGAGGGGAGCAGACAGGGTGAGGGACTCCCTGCAAGGCTATGGTTGGTGAAGGCTTTGCAAGACACCATCTGAGCACCCTCAGAGGAAGTGAGGGAGCCAGGCATATAGATATCTGGGGACTTGACAACCATTTATTGGGGTCCTGCTCTCTGCCAGAACCTTCAGACTTCAGCACTGGGAACAGAACCAAGGCTGGCTCTTGTGTAGCTTGCATAGCAAGGCGTTCTCTCTCTCTCTCTCCACCTCTCTCCCCACCCCCCACTATGTTCCCAGGAGTGGAGGAAGGGCAGAAGGGTGGTTACAGGTTTGCAATGGGCCCAATGACACCTTCTACTGCAGGAAAAAAACAGAGTTGATATAGCCTTCCTCATCATGCTGGCCTGGCTGTCCTTGCCCAAGGTTGCTTTCCAAGAGCAAAGAGGAGTCCTCAGCAAGTGGGCAATTCTGAATGATGGACAGTGGGGAACAGAGGTTGATGTCAATGTACTGCCTTTGGGAGCAGTGCAGGCACCCAGAATTTTAGAGAGAAAAGGGCACTGTAGTGGGCCTGGTGGTGGCCCCCCAAAAGATCTGTCCACATCCGAATCCCAGAAGCTGCAAATGTAACCTTATTTGGAAGAAGAGACTTTGCAGGTACTAGACATGTTGAGGTGAGATAATCCTGGATTGTCTGGGTGGGCCCTAAATCCAATAACAAGTGGCCTTCTAAGAGACACACACAGTAGAAACACAGAAAAAAAGGGAAACTCCTATGAAGACAGAAGCAGAGACTGGAGTGACACAGCTATAAATCAGGGAAGGCCTAGAACATCAGAAGCCGGAAGAAGCAAGGAACAGATTCTTCCTTAGAGCCTCTTAAGAGGTGGGTTGTAGTCCTGACCACACCATAATTTTGTATTTCTGGCCTCCAGAATTCAGAGTAAATTTGTGATGTTTGAAAACCCCAGTTTGTGGGACTTCATTAGAGCAGCTCCAAGAGACTAATAGAGGCCCAGATCACAAACTTATGGCATTAGAATTGTTGGGGCAACCTTGACATGCATATTCCTAGGCCCCACTGTCAAGCTAGTGATTTAGTGATTCTGTGATTTCTAAAAGCTCCCCAGATGATTCTTATGTAGCCAGTCCATGGACCTGAGTTTGAGAACCACTGTTCTCCTTATTGTACAAATGGGAAAACAGAATCCCAACCTGGCCCCCAACATATTAGGAGACCAGACTCCTGGTCCCAGCTCTGTTACTAACTCTTTATTTGGAGCTCTTTGGTGCATGGCTGATAAATAACCCAACAGTGTGGGTTAAGGATTGGCAGGCCTCACCTCCTACTTCACCATTTCCTCCTGCTTCCTCTGGGTACCAGGCTCAAAGGTGGGCCCAGGCATCTTGAAGTGGGGGTGCCAATATCCTTGCCTTCAAGGAAGATGACCCTTACTGATATTCTGTATTTTTCACTCCTCACCCAAGCCCCCTTCCATCTTGGAAAACCCCAAGTGGGTAACAACTTCTCCTTTGCTTTATCTTGCATGCTTTCCTCCCTAGCTGAGATTAGCCTGAATGGTTCATGACACGCTGTATTCGTATTCCCAGGTAGATATGGGGAGAAGAACACCATCAGCTCCATTCCATTCATTAGAATAATGAAATAAACCCACAAAATCCTAAGAACAGTAGGGACATCCTCGTGCAACTCAAGTGTCTGTCCCTTGGTTCTCCTCTCCCCTCAGGTAGAAGGAAGACCTCAGCCCCCTGGACAGGGTCAGACGTAGAGCCCTAGGAAGCAGCTTTGCCGTTAGTAGTATGATCACTATGTCAATATTACTACTACCATTTAGTTAAATTAAATCTACTCTTCAACTGTTTTTGTAAGCAATCAATATATAGCACATGTATCTTTTTGTCCTGTCTTATTCTTTTCCATTTGGGTACATTTTAATGGTTCTGTATAATTCAGAAAGGAAATCGAGAATGAAAGCTGCCAGGATTAATTTGTCACAGATCAATTTTTCTTGTATTTGGGACATTCACTAATATGTCGGAGCCCACCCACTCCTGCACTCCAAGGTTGTCATAATGGACTTTGGTCAATATGGCTTTTGATGGTAAAATGCACCCTTTGTGACCTTCTTGTGGTCCCTCCTGTCATCCTGTCTGTGCTGAAGACAGTAACTAGTTGTGATGAGCTATTTTATGTTATGACACACATTCTTTAATCTGAAATATGTTCGCTGCTCCACAAATCCTACTGCAAAATGAAAGTCACTTTTCCTCATTGATCAACAAGAGCCGTCACTGATGGTCACTGTACTGGGAGCAGATGTGGGGGTGAAAGACTCACAGTCTTACTGCAGTCTTAGTGGAGGACAACAGGAACCCAGCAGTTCCTAGCATGGGGAGGGTTGTGCTAGGCTTATGCAGCTGGGGTTTTGGGGGCACAAAAAGGGAGCCCCACCACCAAAGGGCAGTAGGTTCAGGAAGGGCTTTTCAGAGGTCTGTGGTTCAATTAGGGAGGACTTCTACCTCTCTCAGCAAAGGGGAGGGAGACAGCTGGTGGGAGGCTTGAAAGCACGATGGACTCCACGGTTTCATAATCCCAAATCCCAACCCCACAATTAAATAGAATTCCATCCTGGCACCCAGCACATTAGGAGACCAGAGTTCTGGTCCCAGCTCTGTCACTAACTTCTTATTTGGAGCTCTTTGGTGCATGGCTGGTAAATAACCCAACAGTGTGGGTTAGGGATTAGCAAGCCTCACCTTCTACTTCACCATTTCCTCCTGCTTCCTCTGGGTACCAGGCTCAAAGGTGGGCCCAGGCATCTTGAAGTGGGGGTGCCAATATCCTTGCCTTCAAGGAAGATGACCCTTACTGATATTCTGTATTTTTCACTCCTCATCCAAGCCCCCTTCCATCTTGGAAAACCCCAAGTGGGTAACAACTTCTCCTTTGCTTTATCTTGCATGCTTTCCTCCTTAGCTGAGATTAGCCTGAATGGTTCATGACACGCTGTATTCGTATTCCCAGGTAGATATGGGGAGAAGAACACCATCAGCTCCATTCCATTCATTAGAATAATGAAATAAACCCACAAAATCCTAAGAACAGTAGGGACATCCTCGTGCAACTCAAGTGTCTGTCCCTTGGTTCTCCTCTCCCCTCAGGTAGAAGGAAGACCTCAGTCCCCTGGACAGGGTCATTTCTGGGGCTCTAAAAAGAAGCCATTATGATTCCTATGTTTCTAAGCCTCATGTGAAAGTGAAGATGGTAATGGTATCCTCTTGGCAGAGCTGTGATGAGGTTTAAATGAGATGATCCATGTAAAGCTTAATGCCTGGTACATGCACGGGAGACTCTCGATGGATGTTGGCTGCTGGCCTCATGCTCACAGATGCTGTCACCATCACTGCCATTGCCTTCACTGTCCACAGACCCATAGTTCCCCAAACAGCTTGGCAGCACCAGCAACCTCACGCATGGGGCCCTGTCCTGCCCTCTGTCAGGTAAGGGAGAGGGTTACCTGGGAGATGTGCCTTCTTTTCCTAGATGATGCCACTTACCCAAGAGCATCATGCATGTACATTCAACAGAAAAAGGGCTCCAGGGACTTCCTCCACTGCAGGACTGATTTTTGTAAATGTTCTGTGTGTGCATGAGAAGAGTGTTCACTCACTTTTTGGGCACAGGTCTCCCTACATGCTCCATATATCACACTTGCCAGGGACATTATTTAATTCTTCTGTGATTTTAGAAATTTTGCTTGCTTCTTTATAATTAGGTAGAGAATTATGATGTCTCCCAGGAGGATAGATTTATTCATTTCTCCCATCAGGCATTGCTTTATATATTTTGAGGCAATTTTATTAGATGAATGAATACAAATTGGAATTGCTGTATCTTACTGGAAAATTGAACAATATATCCTACTGTGGTGACTTAGTTAATGCTTTTTTGTATGTTATATGCTACTTTTTGTCTGATATTAATAAAGTGACCCTGCACTCTATCGTTTGTTAATCACATAGTCTAACTTTTCCCATCCTTTTATATCCAAATGGGTATGCCCTCAATTTTTATTTGGGTTCTTATAAATAGCATAAGGTTGAATTTCTTTTTTAAAATTGGATCTCACAATCTATGTCTTAAATTGGCAATTTAGTCTGTTTATATTTATTGTGATTACAGAGATACATTTGTTTCCACCATCTGACTTTTTTGCCATTTGTCCACTTGTACTATATTCCCCTCCTTTCTTGCCCCTTATTTTATTTGAGTGTTTTTTTTTCCCCCGATCTGTGTGACTCTGGGCAAGTCACCCAACCTCTCAGTACTTTCCTTCTGTAAAAGTAAGGATAGTAATGGCAACTTACATCAGAGAAACTGTGTGAGGGTTAAATGAGTTACTATGTGTAGAATTTTAAAGCAGCATCTGGCTTATCATGCTTGTAGTTTCTTACTCCCTTTTTCCCCCTTCTGGCTTAGAATTTCTACTTTTTTCATGATTTTTCCTTGGGAATTCACCATGGATACTTGACAAAGTCTAAGGCAATATCACAACCCCCTACAAACCAGTGCAAGAACCTTAAGATCATGCTTCTCCTGACTTTGATGTTTCTGCCTAAAATTTTAGGTTTGCCTTTTTCAAACTCCCAGAATTAGAAATGTTATTATTTCTGGGCTCTGGGGTAACAGACAATGCCCTTTAGGTCGATCCATTTCCACTTACATCATTCCTTCTGGAACCTCACGCCTCCTTTCTGGGTCATTTTCCTTCTACATACAGTGCATCTTTAATTACTTCCCAGATTAGGTGGGAGGGTAGTGCATTCACTTCACTTTTATTTATCAAACATGTCTTTATTTTGCCTTTATTTCTGAAAGAAAATTTTGCTCCATCCAGTTCTAGCCTGACATTTATTTTCTCCCAAGAGTTTGAAGATATTCCACTTTCTGGTGCCATTTTGGTACCTTTTGGTACATTTGCTGCCAAACTAATTGTCATCTCTTTTCAGATGGTCTTCCAGATTGTCCTCTTTTTCCTTTATGTTCTGCATTTTACTACAATGTGTCAAAGGAGTAGATTTCTTTTTATTTATTCTACTTGGGTATAGTGTCTTTTATCACTGCTGTAAAACCATTGACCACTACTTCTTAATATATTGTCTCTGCTAATTTTTTGGCCATTTCCCCTTCTGAGACTCCAAATAGATTTATATTAAAACCCCTCACTCAATTGTCCATCTTTTGATCTTTCTTAATTTTTTTCTCCTTAATTCTCCATGGTATGTTATGGGTGATTGCTTGAGATCAATTTTCCCATTCATCAATTCTTTCTTTAGCTGTGTCCAATCTGCTTTTTTTTTTTTTAAGATTTATTTATTTATTTGAGAAAGAGAGAGAGCAAGAGCATGTGAGTAGGGGGAGGGGCAGAAGGAGAGGGAGAGAGAGAAAGAGAATCTCTAGCAGACTCCCCAATGAGAGCAGAGCCCAACATGGGCCTCGATCTCATGACCCCAAGATCATGACCTGAGCTGAAATCAAGAGTCAGATGCTCAACTGACTGAGCCACCCAGGGGCCCCTCCAATCTGCTTTTTTAACAAAGCTCCTAATTTTTTCATTTCAACAATTACAGTTTTCCCTTCAAAAAGTTCTACCTGGTTCTGTACTCCATCTGCCTGTTGTCGCTTCCTCAGCTTGTAATTCCATTTTATTTTTCCTTAAATGTTTCTCACACTGCTATTTGTTATTCTTATTGTAATAATTCTAGCATTTCATTTCTTAGGAGAGTAGATCTGAAACTATTGTTTCTGCTGACTCTCACTCATGCCTGTTTGTTCTGGCAATTGCTGACCATGAGTTCACACAGGTGGACTTTAACTGTAGGTTCCCAAATGGAGAATATTTTCCTCAAAAGAGGTTTTTAATTCACTTCAGCTTTGAACCTGGGGAAGCCACCTCTCAGGGTGATTCCAGCCCTTTCCACATTCCCAGAATTAACCTGGAGTCTAAGTGTTAGCCTTTCTCCTGGCCACTGACCTGGAGTCCCCACTGCAAGGATACTTTGCTGTGCATGTGGCCCATGGCTCAGGGATTTTGTTTTTGTTGCTGGTGTTGTTTTCCCTCTTAAGGCCTTCTCAAGTTTTCCATTCAAGCCCAGCAAGACAATAAAAATTATATTTTATGCAAGAATGAATTGTTTCGTGACAGGAAGCCTCCCCAAGGTATCTCTCCATTTCTCACTGTCATCACCTGTGATTGAATAGTAAAAGGAAATGTAATCATGACTGTGATGTCACTGACAAAAAATGGTAATGAATCACTTTCTAGATGATTTCAAATGAAGCTTTGCTCCATTTCTCTCTGTTTATGCTGTCTTTCTTATCAGCTATTAAATATTATCATGGTTTAAAAGTGGTTCTATGGGGTTGTAGGATCCACTAGAACTGCAGAAGGAGAGGAATCGTCTCAAACTTACCCACCAATGGCTCCCCATCGTATACTATGGTCCCTGGCACATAGTAGATGCTCATTAAATATTTGTTGCCTATTGAGCAGAGATTAGGTTGAATTTCGAAGCCTATTAAGAAGTAAATTGTGAATCCCCATGTGCCATCTCCCTACTCCTCTCACCACCACTACCACACACACAAAGTGCTAGTATTGGGGGGGGTTGGATATAATTTCAATGCATATGTTATTGTACAATGACTTTCTCTTCAGGCTATGCATACCCACAGGAGAGAAGCTTCCCTGTAATTGTGTCATGTGACCATTCCTGGGCCTGTCTCAATGGGAAAACTTCCCCCAGAGTGTTGATTCAGGTCACCACTTACTTTTCAGGACTGTGGGCTGGAGCAGTGGTTCTCACACCAGAGCTTGTAGAAGGATCACCTGGAAGGCTCGTTAAGATACAAATTGCTGGCCCCACTCTCAGAGCTCCTGATTCAGTTAGTCTGGAGTGGGGTCCCAGAATTTGCACGTCTAACAAGGTCTTTGATCCTGCCGGCCAGCAGCTGCACCTTGAGAACCCCTGATCTGTGGTTTTCTTGCACAGCCATCTGCTTGGTGCATCTCACTCTTTTCTCATTTGGAGGTATCTCCAGTTTGAATCTGAGAAACCTCTGTGACTCGCAAGAGGAATACCAATCCTTGCTGCATTTTTCTATACTTTCTGTAATGGGGCATACTAACTTTATAATTAAAAAATCCAATGAAACACATACGCCTACACCCAGCACCAGGTCCTTCCAGCCCATCCTAAAGCTCCCTCCATGGTTTTGGGCTCACTGAAAATTAACTTAAAAGCAATGTGCCAAAGCAAGCACAGGAGAAGCAAGTTTGATGGGTACAAATTGCAAGTTCTCCTATGCAAATGTGTAATCATCAGTTGGTTCAGCAGCACATCTTTTATCTCATCCCTTCTGGAAGGATGACACCTCTTGCCTCATTTCATTGAGGAGATTGATGGTCTAGTGTGGGAATACAGACAAAGCCTCCCAGTGTTCCCTTTCATCCGCTCCTCATCCCAGAGCACAATCGTTTGTAATAAATGCAGTGTAAAAGATGGGGGTGTCAGTGTAATTAGTTCTCAGCAACAAGATTGCTGGTGATTTATAGACAAGGGTTCATGTGCCCCTTTGTTCTCAACCTAAAATCAATAGCAAAATGAAAAAAGTCCAGTGGACATTCATGGACAAACCAGGTTAGTTGTTTTATGGAGAGAGTATAACGTATCAATATAATATCATTAACATCCCAAAAAAGAGAGATATTAAAAAACCTTCCCTGTTTCTCTTTGACCATGTACTACATCTGAACCCTGACACTTCAGGATGCTGCTCAGAAACTCTATCTCTCCTCTCCTCTTCCTGCCCCTCCACCTCCTTTTCCTCCTTTCCTCAAATTAGAAGTTTGCGTCTACAGAACACCCCTCCCCCTTGGGCACAACCAGGGTGTGAAGATGTTCCACACCATTGGATTCCTTGGGGCCAGAATCCACTTGTGCCTTCTGTCCACACGATGCGGCTGAGGACCCCACTGTCCCCTGCATCTGGCTGAGATGAAGAATGTCCCAAAACGCAGCCTATCCAATCCAGGCTGAAGCCACAGAGGGGAATGTGAACCAGTAGGGCTCTTCCCACTGTGTCTGCATTCACCATGTTGCATGAGTGTGCAGGCAGGGATGCTCATGGCAGCCACAGCTGGTCCAGCGCTCACCTGAGTTCTGGTAGTGACTGAGGAGCAAACCGAACTCCCGTAACTGATAAAGCAGGTGTTGGAGCATGCGCTTTAGGGGTGCAGCAGCAATGAGCTTCCTAATTCTCAACCCCCAAATGAAACTTACCCACCCATGTCTGGGGCCTCACAGGCACGAGGAGCGGGAACACCCAAGCAGCAAGGTGAAGACAGAACTGAGCCATCTGAGCCGCTTCCTTTTCCCAGACTCATCAATAGTTCTTGCCGAGGAGGTAGAGGGAGGCCTTAAGTCATTAATATCCTTCCCCATGGAGATGAAAAGCCTGAGAAGGTTCCACCTCCCCCGCTGTATGAAACAGGTTCCTAAGCAACTTCTGGTGTGGACTCAGGAAACTCTGAGGAAGAGGGTCCCTCGTGTCCTCATGTGGGTGGTCACGGGGGGCTTTGGGAGGAGCACGCTGAGCGATGATTCCAGGGGAGGAGGGAGCTGGAGCTGGAGCTGGGCGTTCTGCTGAGTGTCCAGCCCACCACTCACACGCTTCTCTCAGACATCTTCTGCAGTGTCACCCCTCCTGCCAGAGGGCGCTGTGCAGCATGTCACAAAGAAAGTCTCTTGCACAGGAGAAAGAAGGGCGGAGGCAGAGGTGTGGGGTTGGGGAAGAAGGGCGGAGGCAGAGGTGTGTGTGGGCTGCGCCGTGAAGACCTCCTCAAGACTGTCTTCCTCAGTGCCTGCATGTGGGAGATGCGCCGGTCTGACCCACCATGCAAAGGGAGCCCCTACCAGCAGGGGAGGGAAAGCTGGCCCGGTTCTTCCCAGGAAATGCCCCCCCCGGAGTCTGCCCCACCCTAGTGTGAACGCCCAGCTCAGATTTCCTGCCCCCACCTCTGCCCCCTCTTTGTCCAGCCCATTCATATTCATCTCAAAGGAAAGGAAAAGTCCCCTTTGCCCTGGCCTGTTGTCCGTCTGGCCTCTGAGGCAATGGATTAGCCTGTCTTTAGAGCCATGTTTGGAGGTCAGAAGAGCGACTCTCCAGCGGAAATATTCAGGGGAAATATTACTTTCAACAAAGAGACAGTGATGAGGGAGGAGGGGATGGTGCAGTGGAGAAAGGGGAGGGGTCACCAGGGAGGGTCTCCCTTCTCGGGCAGTGATCTTGTAGGAAGCTGGGTAGCAGCCCTGAGCTGCCTGAGCTTGGTAGCGCCTCCAAACACAGTCCGCATCTTCCTCCTTCTGGAACTGTCACTTTGAAGCCACTCCACGCTCTCCTGCATCCTCCGGCTCAGCTCTCTAAACTCACCGGTGGGACGGGAAGCTTGTCTTTCCCAGCGGGTGTTTTAAACATCTCCCCAGGATGCTTAGCGGTCAGAGAGCAGAGCAAGTGGCTCCCCTCACTGCTTTACAAGGAAGGGACTGTGGTGCCCCAGACCACGGACACCTCTCGGGAACCCACACTCTGATAAACTTCAGAAAGATGGAAGGGGGAATGAATGCACTGTGGTAGAAAAGCCCCTTGCTTATTGGTTGTCTAGCATCCACCCAAACCCACACTTTTTCCTCGTTTTATCTCTTCTTTGTCGCTGTTGCAAGCAAATGTCTCAATTCATCATTTCTATCCCATCCAGAATATGGAGCTTGAAGGAGGAAAATCCTCAGTCTTGCAAATCGCAGTGTTTATGCAGATGACTGGATGGATTTATGCCTTTAATTAAGGAGATGTTTCTGGGAATGCACTAGTTAAACTACAGCGCAGATGTGGCATCGAGCAGATTAGAATGTGCTTATTGTATTTTTCCTTTTAATTACAGCTCCAAGGGCAGCAGTTAAGAAAGTGTTTTTGGTGGAATCAGAGGACCAACTGCTGTGAATACGGTTGAGGACTCCTGCTGTGGGTCCTTGTTGTGTTGTTGTCTCCCCACATTGTCCTTGGGCCTTGCCTTGCTTTTGGTCAAACAGAAGCATGCAATCCAATTCCAACCAGATTGCATGCAAGAGAATTATGAGCATTTTCTAAAATAAAAACCGCATCTCCATATATAAGTACAATTGCATTCCCAGTAGCTAACATTATAGTAATAGCGGAAAAACGGTTCCTATTATAGGTTTCTTTTTGATCGATAATAACTCATTCTGAAAATGGCTTTGAGGCCAAAATCATTTCCTGTTGGTCTTGGCCAGAAAACAGACTCTTCTTCTTCTTTCCTTTTTAAAAGCTTTTAGAACTTAATCCCTGTAGTCATCTTGGGAATAATGAAAAGCCATAGGAAAAAAAAAAATACAATGGTCATGATTCTGTTTAGTGTTCACATAATTTACAAGCGAGCCAAAACTATAGCTCCCAGTGGTGACGGTGGGAATTGTACCCACCACAAGAGGAAGCAGCCGCCCTACAGGGATAGAGACTTACGGAGCTTTCCCTGGGGACTCGAATTTGCTCTGATGCTGAGCCAGCGTACGTAACAACATTCCGATCTTACCTCGGCTGGTCCTCTTCTCAGCATTTGACCAAATCAGTTCCTCATGAAATCAACACATCTTTCTTGTCTCGTAAAAGGGAAAACACAGGTTATCTCTCATCATATGATGGGGTCACGAACCCAGGTGGGATGAAAACATCCTCAGCTGGCTATGTTCACACCTCTCTGCTCCGTTCCCATCATTATTTAGTCTTTTCTTTGATTCCATTTCATGCAATCTAATTAAACTCCGCCAATATCTTCGGACCCCTTTTATAGGCAAGGAAGTGTCCTAGGTGCAGATCCGGAAGCTCCTGGGACACTCGAGTGTTTGATAAAACCTAGCATGAGAATATGCTCCCAAGGTGTTTCCCTTCAAAATTTCAAACAAGGGTCAAGTCTACATGGCAGATCGTTGTCACTAGCCAAGCATGACACCTATGCAAGGGTCTAAGAGTCACCTACACGAGTCAAGTCGTGAGCTCCAGAGCATCCATCCTTGCTCAAAGTGAGGAGCTAGCTTGCATCCTACTCTCCTGATTGCAGATGAGCTCAGGGAGATGGGTCCTAGCTTATCGCTCCCTATGGGAGGGTCTGTTTCCATGTCAAGGAGGGACATACTCTGAAGTATGAGACTTACACATTCTCTATCTGGGATGCTTACTTGAAATCAATGCAAAAGCTCATCGTACACTCTCAGGAGTCATCCACATGCATACAAGCATATCCCCACATACGTGTGCACACATAGCACACACACACACATACACACACACCCCCTCACACATTCATGCACATATGCATATGCAGCTATGTGCTGCTGAAGATGTTCTTTTTTTTAAAGATTTTTTTAAAAGATTTTATTTATTTATTTGACAGAGAGCATGAGAGAGCAAGGGGGAGCAGAGGAGGAGAGAGAAGCAGGCTCCGCACTGAGCAGGGAGCCCGATATGGGACTCGATCCCAGGGCCCTGGGATCATGACCTGAACCGAAGGCAGATGCTTAACCGACTGAGCCATCAAGGTGCCCCTGAAGATGTTCTTGTGACACTGTGGCTTGCAGGTCCTTGCTTGCATGTAATTCTGAACCCATAATTTTGAACTAAATACTTTTTAAAAAATTATAAGTGCTTAAGAATAGAATAAGGAAGATACAGATAATTTCAGATTAAATTTCCTTCTTTCCTATAATAAGCCCATGGCACATATTTTGACCTTGTGGTTCTTCCTTGTTCAGAATTAACTTGCAAAGGACCGTTTTCCATAGATCTTGGAAAAGCTGTTTGTCACAGACCTGTGCCTATGATATCTGAGATGACCCTGCCGGCTCCATCATGCATAAAGGATTAGCTTGGAGCTATTTCCCAGTGGGGTGCCTTTGCAGAGATTGACCCTCGGGCCCCCGTGGCAGCCCGTGATAACCATCTTCATGTTGACAATCTATTTTCATGGAACAAAGTAAGGAGGTCTGGGCCACACAGGCCGCAAGCCTGCAATTTATGAGTTTTAAGTCTCTGCCATCCTCTTGCCTTTGTGTACCCTTGAGAAGCATCCTGGCCTGGTGGACGGGATGCAGGGCTGGAGCTCAATATTCATCCCCGCCTGAGTCCTGCAGCCTCAGCGGTGTGGGCAGAACTAGACAGGCCTGGGAGCAGGCGGGGGGGCGGGGGGGGGGCGGCGGGGAGGCTTTCATCTGAAATTAGCTGTATCTTGTGTACTCTGTTAAGCCCTTACGATTTTTAAAAACATCATACAGTTCAAAGTTATCACTGTAAATGGCTCCTAGACATCAAAGTGAGTGTTTATAGGACCCAGGATGAGGGAGACCGCATTTTCATGAATTTTACCTGATCGGAAGTGACTGGAAGTATTGGGAGAAAGGGGAGACGGTGTACAGGTGTCTGGTTGGAATCCACTCCTTCTTCGTGAACATTCTGAATATCTTCGTGCACAACTCCCGCTGCACCAGGCAGCGCCCAAGAGAGAAGACTAGTGAGGACAGTGAGTTCACATCCACGTGTGTTAACACAGGTCAGCCTGTGACGTGTCCATGCCAGCCCACCTGTGAGCCAGCCTTGCAGGAACGGGGCCTCTGTGCTTTTCCACTCTCTGCTTCACCTCCCCGCCTGGTTCCGGGAAGGACCCTCCTTATGCCGGGATCCAATTCTCCACTGAGGTTTCTTATAGGCTTCCATGTACAGGGGCCCCTGGAAACACATGTGAGTCCATGCTCTGCAACATTAGTGGGCGAACATGCCAAAACACACCAACTACACCTCATCAGAGGCTCGGGCAAGGACAAGAAATCTGCCCTTTCATGGGACACTCACGGCAATTAAAAACAGAGTTCTTTCCAAGAGAACTGACGGGCAGTAAACTGGAAGTAGAGAATTCTTTCACTCACTCAGCCATAGCTATTGCTGTTTTGGCACCAGGTACATAAGACCCTTACTTGTAAACCAAACAAACCTCTGAGCCACAGACTCCGCTTGGGTACCAGCCAATAGGTCCGTGAAATTTCTCTCAAATTCCTAATTAGCTACTACTTTGACCAGCCCAGTAATTAAGATGCCAAGAACAGAGACACTTGTTCTTTGGGAATTTATAAATTAATAGTTGGTAATGATCAGGAACAATTAAGAGCCACCAAAATCCAAGTTCCTTAAAACACAGGGATTCTGCAACCTGGTGAAGTACCAGGAACACTGCAGATGTTCTCACGGCGCTATTGGCCACGATGATGGTTGAACTGGAATACCCCTCGTTCTTTACAACCTGGATGAATAATCCGGTTGATGAAACATAGTAGATGAGAGGAGCCATGCTAGGGGATTCCTCAGCATCATGGAGGTTACATCCAACAGTTAAACTACAACAAGTCCTCACCCTTATTCCTACTTGTAGAATCGCAGGCCAGTGCCCCGACTGTCTTCCCATGCTGGGCCAAAGTGACATGGAAGGTGAAGATTGGCCTCATGTGGGTCTCCTGTGCCCAGGAAGGGCATGCCACTGGAATCCTGAGACTCTCTGATGGTTAATTTCATGTGTCAACTTGACTGGGCCGTGATACCCAGTTTTTAGTCAAACACCAGTCCAGATGTTGCTGTGAAAGTATTTTTTAGATGTGATTAACATTTAAATCAGTAGCCTTTGAGTAAAGCAGATCACCCTTCATACATGGGTGCACCTCATCCAATCAGTTGAAGGCCTGAAGAGAAAAGGACTGGGGTCTCCCATGGAGGAAGGGATTCTGCCTCTGGACTGCGGATTTGAGACTCAACACTGCCTCATCAACTCTTCCCTGGCTCTCCAACCTGCCAACCTACCCTGCAGATTTTGGACTTGCTGGCCCCAACAATCTTGTGAGCCAATCCTTAAAATAAATCTCAGTAGATAGATAGACGATAGATAGATAGATAGATAGATAGATAGATAGATGCTTGTTCTACAGTTGATAATGATTAGGAGCAATTGATGTGCCACCAAAATCTAAGTTTCTTAAAACACAAGGATTCCCCAACCTGGTAACAGGTTGGTGGAGAAAAATTTATAGATACAAATACTGATACAGATATGGTATAGACATTGACAACCCATTGGCTCTGTTTCTCTGCAGAACACTGACTAATATGGAACCCAAGTCCATTGGACTGGTGTTCTCTGGGGTGTGTTCTCCCCCAGGTGGAAGGTTCTTTCCACCAGCCTTCAGACAGTCTTCACCCCAGTCTTGGTGAAAGGTGCTCTAGCTGCAAAGAAGCCTGTGCATTCTGAATGGATCTCGGACCTCAAGCAGGAGGCTCTGAAGGAGGCACCCTCCCCTGGAACATTATCTCTAGATTCTGAAATCTGTCCACAATCCCATTTGTTTGTGTTCCTTCCTCAGTTTCTCAGGGATCCAAGGATGCCAGCAACGGGAGGGAGAGCCCCCGGTGCACGTGGGTGTGATCCTGCAGCATGCTGCATTTCCCACCTAATTCTCTCCCACACTTTCCTCCTCTGCTGCTGCTTTTAGTGGAACTGGGTTTTCCTTCGACCAAAACTATGCTCGGGCTTTTAATTTTTGCCGTGCATACTAATGCTGCAGTGCTTGATAAAAAAATAAATAAAACAAGACTGTAAGAAGCAATGTTACAATTTAACATTTTTTGAGCATTGCTAATTTATTTAGGAGTTAACTTGAACCGAAATTCTCAGGAACGGTTACTACTATTCTGCCCAAAGGCCATCCCACCATGAGCGAAGACAATGAGAGTTTTGTGCCCCTGCAAGAGCCCCATTTGTCACAGAGCTCATAATGTGGCTGCAAATCTGCTGTTCTCCTTCTGCCATATGGTTTGCATTTTCCATTTGCCGGGTGCTTTGGCTGCACTTGGTCAGATGGAAGCTTCCATCCAAATAGTCCATTTGGATATGTCAATTTCCCAAGCGGAGGTCTGTTAGGCTCTGAAATAGAGTCATAGAATTTAGGATAAACGGAGTAGATGAAACATCTGATTTGGAAATATGTCATTGAAACGTGTCCAGTCACAAATTAAAGCTCATCTGAGCCTCCAATTGCTCTGCCAGAGGAGAAGGAACATTGCACACAGGGGCGCTGGTGCCGCCATGATGTGGGAAAGGAACCACAGGGTGAAGACAGACCTGTGTGCTTGGGCAGATGGGACCTGGGCAAATCTTGCACGGAAGCTGTACTTCCCCACAGGGCTGACCCTGTGAGTGTCTCCTGGGGCAGCTGTCTATGGTGTGGGGTGGAGGGCTGCAGAGCATCAAGGGGTCACAGGTCCCCGAGGCATCTCTGCTCATCCACATTCAAGCTGTGAACTCAGACAAGTCACTTTGGAGGTGGATGAAGAGGAGGTTACTGGCTCGCCCTCACTCTCAGGGATCTTGGCTAAGTCATTTACTTGTTTGGATTCTCTGTCCCCCCTTCTCTCACATGGGGCAAAAAGTTCCCACCTCATGGGGTTATCAGAAGTCAAGAAGGTTGTCTGGATGGTGTCTTGCTTGGTAGGCAGTGCATGTCAGCGACAGAGTAGGTAGAGTGACTACTTCATCTCGCACAAGTCAGACAGACGTATCACTCCACCTTACAGAAAGGAAGCCTCGATGGGGAAGAGAAGGGGGGAACGTGGGACTGCACACTAGGGGGTGAGGGGACAGGGATCTTTCCCTCTACCACCTCAGGCTCTCCTGCCGGGCCCTGCCGATGAGACTGGGTGAAAACAGGTCAATAAGAGGAAAACAAACGGAAGTGTTTGAGTCTGTGTGTCTGGCATGCACCAATGGGAACATCCAGCGATGAGTCACCCAAAGTGGTGGCTAGAATTCAGGCCAACACAGGAAAGGGGGTTTGGGGCTTCAAGGCCTGGAGTCAAGCTATTGGAAGGTCTCTGGGAAAGGGGTGGTACCTGAGTGTTGTTCAATAGATGTAAGGCCTGCCTTCTCCAGGGATAAGACTTGTGAAGAGCCCTCCTCTTCCAGGTCCAGGAGAGGGAGACATCACCACGAATGGGAATTTCCTTTATAAATGAAATCTCCTTTACTGAAGGAAAAAGTACCCTCTGTTCTTAGATCGTTGCCTGTGTCTGCTGGTTCTCAATGGCCTTCAGCTCAAAATAGTCCATGTGCCAAAGATGCTCATTTTGTGAGCTTTGCAGTTGCTTCTACACTTACTCTCCCTGTTCCCTGGAGGTTCCACCTGCTGTGAGGCTCCTGAGTCGGATGTGGACCCTGACCCTAACCTGTGCAGGGGTGTGGCCCACACGTCCTCCCCCTGGTGCTCCCGGTGCTGCTTCACAATGTAGCCGGGACAGGTGTTCACGTCACACTTGTCTGCTAAATCAATACGGTCCTTATTCTGGGGTGCTGGTGGAGGAGAGGTCAAGGGCCAAGGACCACTTGGGGCAGTGACTGGCAGGGCATGTCCTGGAGGTGGTAGTACGGCCCCGAAGACCAGCAAAGAGGATCATGAGTGTCTGGAATCAAATCACATGCCCCAGTGCTGCTGGATGCAAAAACAGAGTCCCAGGAAAATGCCGCGTGGGGTTGGGGAGAGCATGAGCTTAGAACCCAGACACACCCTAGTCTGAATCTAGGCTGTGCCCCTCCTGGCTGCACTATCTGTAAAATGGGGATGCCCTAATCCTGCATCCCTGCACCAACCAGGCACCGTGGGGACCCAGGAAGCATGAACTGAGGCTGGCAGCTGGGGCATGAGATCTTCTGGGGGTCTAAGCTCTTATAACTGCCAGTGGGACTCACCCTTGGAAGAACAATCCACTAGATAAAGATGATCTTCGGTTACCACTCTCTAGGGCCACATTCCACGGGCTGCCACCCTTACAATTGGAAAAAACCATTTACCCTAACGTGTTGGGATCTTAACGCATTTCCTCTCCCAGGAGTCCTTGCAGCCAAGAAAGAACGCCTTTCTGGAATGGGTGATCGAATTCTGGGTAGTGCATGGAGAGGGATTTTCAACAGAGGGACCCCCCAGCCATACCCTTGGGGTCCCTCCAGTCCTTCCCAAGAGCAAGGCTGCTGGGGTGAGTAGGACTGCAGGAAAGGTGGGGTGGGGCAGGTTCTCCCAAGTTGTTAAAAGACACAAAAGGACTGGTCAGTGAACTCCAGGGGTCAAGTGTGGGGATTTCTTCTGGGTGGGCATTTTCTCCCCAGAGAGTCCCTGCTGGGGAGACACCTCATAGACTTCCGTTTCCCCACAGACGCCTCCCCACCCACCCCTTCCTCCCCGAGCTTGTCTTCACTGGCCTTGAATACTTAAGGTTGCCGAGCCTGACCAACGCAAAGCAATCTTATCTGCTTCAAATATTTGCTGAGCGATGCCAGGTAGCCGGCTGGCTTGTTACCTGCACGGCTGATCAGCAAATGTTAGAGAGCTGGATTGTTATGCATTACCTGTGCAGAGGTAATAAAAGTCCCTCTCAGAGCATGAGGTGGAGTTAAATGTGAAGAATTTAGTACGGAGCTGGAGAGAGGTAGAACAGCATAAATATTCTGCTAATGTGATCTATAATCTCTTCCCAGCCAAATCCCCCGCCAGCCCGCCGGGCCTCTCCACACCAGAACTGCAAAGTTTCTCCCCTAAAACCCAATCTGTATTCCATCTCTCTCCCTGCTCTCTTGTTTTTAGGACTTAATTTCCTGAGTGATTGCTTTGGAAAGTGGGGGGATGATCACCAGCTTACTGAGAGGCCATGCAATTCCTAATCACCTTTCCAGAAAGTTTTTCTTCCTGCGTGCAGCAAACTGTCATCCCAGGTTATCCCCCGTGCCCTGGCTGACTTGTCTTCACCTCAACCACAGTTAGTGCTATGGCCTGACTGACCCAATCCTAGGCCGAGATCCATGCCCCTCACCGTAAACCAGGAGGTCCTGCCTCTCCACCCAACCTCATCCCCAACAACCACCTCCCTGCCCCCTTTCCATGCTCCAATTCTGCTGGCCTGCCTGCAATTTAAAAAAAAAATGTTTATCGAAGCATCATTGATAGACAAACAATTGCACCCATCTTGATGAGTTCGGACGTATGCAAACACCCACAGTGCCATCACCACAATCAAGGTACTAAGCGTATCCATCACTTTCAAAAATGTCTTTGTGTTCTTTTTTTTTTTTTTAGCTTTTCCCTTTTTTTTTTTTTGTAAGAATGCTAAGCATGAGATCTATCCTTCAGCATATTCTAAAGTGCACAGTACCGTGTTGCTAATGATAGATAGCGCTGGACAGCAGATATCTAGAACTTACTCCTCTTGCATAACTGAAACTTCCTACCTGTTGAGCAGCATCTCCCCCTATCCTCTCTCCCAGCCCCAGGCATCCACCATTCTACCCTCTGCTTCTATATGTTTGACTATCTTAGATTCCACATACAAGTGAGATCATATGGTGTTTGTCTTCGACTTATTTCCCCCAGCATCATGTCCTCTAGGTCCATCTGTGTTGCTGCAAGTGGCAAGATTTCCTCTTTCTAGGGCTAAATAATACCCCATTATCTATCTATATATATGCCACTTTTTTTAATCCATTCATTTGTTGATGGACATTGGCACTATTCCCATATGTTGGCTGTCGTGAATAATGCTGCAATGAACATGGGAGTGTAGATATCTCTTCAAGATCCTGACTTAATTGTTTGGGTAAATACCCAAAAGTGGGATTGCTGGACTGTAGGGTAGCTATACTTCTAATATTTTGAGGAACCTCCACACTGTTCTCCACAGTGGCTGCACTGTCGCATTCCCACGAACAGTGCAGGAGGGTCCCCCTTTCCCTGCATCCTCCCCAGTACTTGTTACTGTTTGTCTTTCTGATAATGTCCGTCCTGACAGGTGTGAGGTGGTATCTCACTGTGGGTTTGATTTGCATTCCCCTGACGATGAGTGATGCTGAGCGTCTTTCTGTGTGTCCAGTGACCTTCTGTGTGTCTTCTCTGGAGAAATGTCTGTCCAAGTCCTCTGCCCACTTTCCCTCAGTCTTAGCCAGTTTAGCTCCCTCTGCCCCCGGGCTTTGCACATGATGTCACCCCTCTCTGGAAAGTTCTTCTCTAGATCTTTCCATGACTAACGCCTCATGTTTTGGGTCTTGGCTCAAATGTCACTGCTGACACCCACTGCAGAGACCCAAGTACTTGCCATCACCTTATCTGGCTTGATTCTTCATGACACCTTCCCTTTCACCTGTGTGTGTCCTGCTGCCACCCCCGGAAGGGGAGCTTCGAGTTATCACAGACGAGCCTGTCTCGCTCACAGCTGTCTCTGCACGCATAGATGGTGTTTATTCATATCTGCTGTGCTAATAAATAAATCTTTTTAAAAAATGGCACATTCTTTTGTTTATCTTCTCCTCTCTCCGCCTTCCAGCCTCTCTCTTTTCATGGTCATCTCTTAAGATGAATGGTCTAAACCAGAGCGATCTAATGTGCCTATAAATCTCCTGAGGCTCTTACTGAAATGCAGATTCTGGTTCTCAGGGCTGGGGCCTCAGAGACTCTGCATTTCAGAGGAGCTCCCCTGGTAAATCGGTTGCAGAACCTCTGACTCAACCCCGCCCCCCCAAGCAGATGGTGTATTTCAACAAGCTTCCCCAGGTGCTTGTTCTGCACTTTTCAGACCAAGAACCATAGGGCCACCGTACATCTGGCTTTCCTCACCCCACTTCTGTGCGCCCCCCACTCCATCCTACCCCACCCCCTGCTCCATTTCAACCCACGGAGCCCACCCAGAGCCCATCTCAGGCAGCACGCCAAGGCCATGGCTGAATTTACAAGCCTTGTTCACCTCTCCTCCTTCCCCTTTCTGTAAGGTTGTTACAGGCCCTCCTTGGGAACTCGTGGCCCCAGGAGCCTGCAGCAGCCATGACCCACCTTACTGACCAAGAACCTCATCCTCTTCCTGTCTCTGGACTGCAGCTTGGCCATCTTCCTTTCTGTTCTCTTTCTCTCTCTTCTGCAGTGCTTTGTTCAGCTCCAAACCTTCATGATGACATCCCAGAATGCTACCCACAACACCTGCCTTCTCGTGGGTCCCATCCTGACTACTGGATATTTCCTCTCATTGGTTGCCTCCTTTCTCCCCTAGCACCATTGTCAATTGCAGCTCCTATTCCAAATTTTAAAAGGTGGGAGGGAGGGAAAGAAGGAAGGGGAGGGAAGGAAGGAAGGAAGGAAAGAAGGAAGGAGAGAGGGAGGGAGGGAAGGAAGGAGGGAAGGAAGGAGGGAAGGAAGAAAAGAAGGAAGGAGGGAGGGTGGGAGGGAGGGAGAAAGGAAGTCTTGGATTGCTTTTTTTGACTTCTCTTTCTTTTCTACGTTTGGTGTCCAGAACTGCCCAACTCAGGGACTGGTGTAGACTGCTAAGCCATATTCTGGGATCTCCTGTTTCCTGGTTTAGCTATGATAAAGTGCTCTGGTGGAAGGGGCTTCTACCATTCTGTTCCCTGAGCCCCATCACTGGGCCAGGACAGTTTCCTGCAAAACTTCTGTCTTACAGAACAGGATACAGCACAACATTCTTTTATTTCTAGCAGCTAAACTTGCTGCCACTTTTTATTTTTAATTTTAATAGGCAATAGCTTCACTCTTTTGAGAGAAATGTTCTTTATGTAAATGTAAATCTAATGAATAAGAAATAAACGTCTCCCATAAAGCATTTACTGTTATGATTCAAAACACAAATCAATTCCTGTATCTTTCGGGTTTGATGGAAGTGTATTTGGAAGGAAAATGGAAAAGCAGCCTATTTTCTTGAAAGGAGTGTGTTCTCATCTGCCACGCCTCCACCTTTCTCTCATTTCCATGGTGAACTTCTCCAAGCTTACCTTTAAATGCCATTGAAAAGAGATTTGCTTGTTCTCTTTCTGTCCTAAGCTAACCATGCCATTTGGTGCATCCCAAGAGGCACCGTTTCCCGGCTGAGGTGGGAGAAATTTGCTGGTGGGAACTCTGCAATCCTGTGCAGGAAGGCTTGCATAATTACTGCACTGACTTAGTGATTGCATTGGGCAGGAGGCTATGCACAGGACATTACTCAGATTTATTGTTATTAATACAGTAGAATCCGCATAATCACCATTCCCTTAACAAACAATATGTCTGCTTAACTGGGACAATGGCCAGGGGACTTTCCGTGTGCTTCACATCAACTCATTTTAATGAGTCCAAAAGCTTTCCCTACGCACGGCCAGCAACCTGCCCCTTACACCCTGAACCTCTGGTGTAGCCGGAAACCCCGACTTGCCTGGCCTCTCAGCTCTCCCTAAGTGTCTCAAAGCCTAGAAAGGCTGATGTCAACAACAGCTAGAAACACGTATTGCTCTCTTCCAGGTACCTTTATAAACGTGGTCTCCTGTGAGTGCAACAGCAGCCTTGCCAGGCTGGTTCCAGCACACCGCCCGCTTTGTCTATGACGAACAGAAGCCTGGGAAAACGTTAAGTACCTAGCGCAGGTCCCACGGTTGGGAGCAACAGATGGGGAAACTCCCCTGGGTCTGCGTGTTTCACAGCTGTGCCTTCCTCCTCCCCAGTGGGCCGTGATCATTAGGAATCCAGGTGCCCTCCTTCCCATGGCCTTTCCGGAACAAGGGGAATGCACTGCCGAGCAAAGCACCTTTCTCCATGTGTGCATCAACCTAATAAAAGGAGAGGGTAGGAGTAACGAATGAGCTGTCAAGTGTTGGGTGTGATTTTTATTTTTTAAAGCAAATGCAAAACAGATCAAAACATCCTTTATTCTACCACCATTTCCCGAAAGAAACAACTGTAGCCTGAAGGTAGAAATCAATGTTCAAAGTCCTTGCCCATTTTTTAGAAAGATAAATGCTGTGTTTAATACATAAGGGGAAAAAAAGGAAAAGAAAAATAAAAATTACCTGTGGAGCAAAAGCCCCATGAACAGGCAATCTGATCTTCCAGAACCAGTCCCTGGCGTTCCTGCTTCACACTGTTCTGAGCACGGGGGTCCCTTGGTGCGGCCAGTGGGCAGTGGAAGGGGTTTCATTCAACTGAGCTCAATTATGCACACGCTTGAAATCTGCCTACTGTGCACTGCAAGATGAGCTAGATGCTAGACGGGCCCGAGACACGAACAGATCAGGGGTCCTCATCCCTTTGATCAGTAAGGAAAATAAACGTAGTTATAACTGAATTCTCCCCAACGCACCGCCGTGTTAGCATCACCATGTCAACAGGACAACGGACCTCAGCCCTTGGGAAGAACTCAGTTTGGAAAGAAGACCGCAGCGTGGTGCGGTGCGCCGTGAGGGAGAGCGGTGGTGCAAAGGGAACACCCCCTCTGTTCTCTCTAGGAGCACACTTTTCTTAAGTTCCCTCTAGTCCAGCACAGTTGAGTCGGGGACTGAGACCCGCTCTGGCTTTAGCGGTCCGTGCAAAAGTCTCAGCTGCCCTTCACTTCAGCAGTGCAAAACCTATGGCTCAGACTTGGGAGGAGACTTCTGCCCCCCCCCCCCCCCCCCGGTGCTTGTTCTTGCTGGCTGAATGGCTCAGGACACAGCATCTCCTCTACAAGCTCACTCCAGACTTGCTGGGGGATGCTCCGTGACCTTGGGTAGGTCCCCATGCTGAAAAGAGCAGACGATGGTGCCACTTTCAAAGTAAATAATTCTAATCTACACATTAGGATGTCAGAGCACTCCACATGCCCTCCCCACTCACCCTCCACCGATCTTGGCTGCCCCTGGGCAGGTCCCCCCTGGGGGACTAGATGAAAGGACTAGATGGCTCGTTGCAGGGACACAGGGGAAACTGATACCTCCGTGCGGCATGCTGAATTGGTTTTCTGGGGCTGCCATCCCACAGTACCACAGAAGGGGTGCTTCCACAGCAGAAATTAATTTTCTCAGAGCCCTGGAGGCTGGAAGTCCAAGCTCAAGCTGTCAGCAAAGTTGGCCCCTTCTGAGGCCTCTCTCCTTGGCTTGCAGACCACAGTCTTCAAGAGTCACACCTGTGTTCTGACCATCCCCTGTGCACCTCCCATCCCCTTCTGGGGTGAAATCCAAGCAAGGCCATAAGGGCAGAGCTGCCCTGGGTCACGGCACCTGCCGTGTTCTCTGCCCAGAGCTTGGTGAGGAGACTCTGGGCTGGGTGGCTGCTCTCTGATGGGCTGTGAGCCACCAGACCTGCTGCTGTGCCCAGAACCAAGCAGTCTTCAGTCAGTCAGTGGTCTCAGTCCCATTCCTGCCCCATGACCCTTCTCCGGACCACGGAGTCGGGAGTCTCTGGACCACACCAGGCCAGTCTCAATGGGTCACAGATCAAGTGTGAGGAGTTGAGGAGAAGGAAGGAAAATCCCCGTTAAGAAGCGTCTCTCTCTCTCTCTTACTCAACAGGACGGCTGTAACGATTTTTTAAAGGTTTAGGAACTAACAAGTGTTGGCCAGGCTGTTGGAGAGACAGACAGCCTCATACATTGAAGAGCTGACAGTTCCTTAAAAAGCTAAACATAAAATTACTGCGTGACCTGCTCCCAGGTCTATGCTCAAGACCTGAAAACATCTTCAAACAGAAACATGGGCATGTTCATAGCCACACCTTCACGATAGCCAAATATGGAAGCAACCAGAATGTCCATGACTGGGTCATAAGGAACCAAAATGTGGCGGGTCCATGTGCTGGAACGTCGTTCGGGCGTGAGAAGGAAGGAAGCGCAGACACGCGGTGCAGCCCGGGTGAGCCCTGGGGACATCCCGCTGAGTGAGAGAAGGCAGACCCTGCAGGACACAGACGGTGTGATATAGAAAATGTCCAAAATAGACAGATTCGTACAGACAAGGACTAGTCTTGCAGGCTGTGGTAGAGAGGAGAATGCACAGTGATGGCTAATGGGCACATGTCCTGGAATTAGTGGTGATGGTTGCACAGCCTCGCAAGTATTCTAAAAACCACTGCACTCTGCACCTTAAGATGATTAAAACGAAGAATATTATGTTATATGCATTTTGCTTTCAAAAAATGTTATCTCTTTGGCAGATTATGGTAAGAAATTTCAAAAGAAAAAGGGAAAAGTGTCTGGAATGCTCCCACAGCTCTTACCCCACTTGGCCCTGTGCTCGGTACTTTGCCCTATGCTGGGTACTCTGCTGGGTATCCTGTCCTGTGCTGGGTACTCTATCCTGTGCTGGGTACTCTGCCTGTGCTGGGTACTCTATCCTGTGCTGGGTACTCTGCCTGTGCTGGGTACTCTATCCTGTGCTGGGTACTCTGCCTGTGCTGGGTACTCTATCCTGTGCTGGGTACTCTGTCCTGTGCTGGGTACTCTATCCTGTGCTGGGTACTCTGCCTGTGTTAACTAGTCTGTTCTGTGCTGGGTATTCTCCTGGTATTGGAGAGCTTGTCCATGACTCCCTTCCAGCTGTAAGCTCCCTGGGGACAGGATTTACAATGGGTGCATTTTTATGTCCCCCACAGAGCCTAGCACATCTGTCTGCAGAGTCAGAGCTCATAGGCTGTTTGTGGAATGACCTTGAATGCGCAAAGGTCCTACTATGGGCCCAGAATAATGATACATTAGTAGAGGATGAGGATCACCCAAGGAGACAATGCCTGGGGGCTTGAGGAAACATACAACCTCATGGTAAAGATGAATTTCCTAATGCAAAAGCTTAGCAAATAAGTAAACCCTTATAATGTGAAGTGTAGCTTTAGTGGATTGAGCAACAATCTAGACTCATGCCCAAGGCCAGGCTGTGAGAAAGGGGAAGAGATCCAGTTGGGCCAAAATAGCTGTCCACCTGCCCTAACTTCACCTGTCGTCTGTCCCTTCTCTCCTGCCACATGCAAACAGGGGAGAATGGATTTGCTCTGAAGCCCACAGATGCCACCGCACCCTTGAGAAAGACAGGGTCGTGGTGAGCAGGGAGGTGGGTGGGCGGATCGGTACCCACAGACCCAGGCCTAGAGCTCCAGGAAGTTAATTAGTTTTCTCTCCCTTCAATGTGGACTGAGAAGAAGCTGGCTGCCGTCCACATTGAATATCGTCCACCACAATCCTGTACACATCCGGCCTAATTTAATTTTGAAATTGCATTTGAAAAAAAAAAAGTGTGAAAATACCAATGGTATGGCATAATTTAGAAAACCCATTATCCACGGGGTTGCCTGCCAATACAGTGGTGTGGTTATGGAGACTCTGTATCGTGTGACTCCAAACGATAGCGCATCCTTTGAGTTCCCTGCCTCTCTCGGTTAGAAAGAACGAGAAAGAGAATGTGTCCGTGGACTGATCCTGGACAGCGATTTATGTGGGCCCCCAGGGGATGAATCCTTTGAGGGATGTCAGTTCTGAATTAGAAGCAAGGGCGCTGGGACCTTGTTCTTGGTCCAGGAGATGCCCAGCTGACCATCACTTACCGCGTGCATACATCCCCATAGCCGTGGTTTGGAAAGAGTAAAGCAATAATGCTCGTATGGAATGAGGAGATGTCCCAGAGTCATTATTTTCTCCTCCTAGAATTTATTGCAAACGAGTTGTCAGGCTTCGGGAAGCTTAAATTTTGCACCATCAACTTTCGGCATAAAATATCAGGAGGAAATGGTTTATATCCTCTCATCAGACCTTTTGAGGGTTGTAATTCTCCCGATGCCAATTAGAATTGGACAAATCAACCGGGGTGAGACACCAACCGACCCCAAACTTGCCCTGAATCACCAGTCAAATCCCAAACCTTTACATGACAGCTGATGGAGTCCAATTAAACAAACGTTTTTATCTGTACATTGCCAAGATTTGATTAGAACTATCTTCCCCCATCAAGAGAAAAATGTGGACATATACATGTATCTAAGCAAATAGGAGCCTGCCCACGGAATTCTAAGTATTCTCAGAAATCATATCCCGCCACTAAAATGTGATGTGATGCAAATTAATTTACTGAACAGAAATATTCCAATAAAGTTGGCTATAAACTGAGCATCTGTATTTAAAATTCGTATTTTCCCACTCACCAATGTGATGAAAATCAGAATGTATTTCCTCAAGGGAAAATCACGTCTCCCGTAGGCCTGGCTGAGACGCACTCTGCCACGGGCTCTGTCCACCCAGCATCCTCGCGCCTGGGGCATCTGTCCATGAGCCTGTCCTCACCTGCTCCATCAGTCTGTCCGCAACAACCCGTGAGTGCCTACCTTGTGCCTGCTTCTGGTGACACAGCCGTGGAAAACCCAAAGTCCCCTGCCCTCCTGAGCCTACATCCTCACGGTTAACAATGGGGGGACGTGGGGTATTTGCGAGGTTAAACAGGGCCGGGCACTGAGGAGAAAAGCAATGCAGGCAAGCAGGTAACTGTAGGCGGTGGGAAGGTTGCAAGTTCGTCCTGGTGCCCAAGGAGGCCCTGCAGCTTGAGAAAATATCTGGAGGGCGAATGTCCCCGTGCGCCCCGCGGCCTCTCCCCACGGCCCCCACACAGTGCGCTCTATCCCACCCGGCTGCATGGGGTCACATGTGGGCAGTGCGCAGGGATGAAGCCATCAGAGGGAGAATCTGGGAACCTGGTTCTGTGAGTCGCCTAGAGTATGTTGTTGCACATGGGAGTGATGTCGGATCCCAAATCCATCTGCCTTCTGCTGGAGGAGGAGGACAGCCTGGGGAGTCTGTCATGGGCTAATCTGGGCCCCCCCCCAAATTCATATATTCAAGTCCCTACTCTCAGCCCCTCAGATCATGGCTGTATTTGGAGACAGGATCCTCACAGAGGTGATTATGGGAAGATGAGGTCAGGGCGCCCGGGTGGCGCAGTTGGTTAAGTGTCCAACTCTTGATTTCAGCTCAAGTCACGATCTCAGGGTCATGGGATCGAGCCCCACATTGGGTTCTGTGCTCAGCGCTAAGTCGGTTTGAGGATTCTCCCTCTCCCTCTGCCCTCCCCCCCGCTCAGGCTCGCTCGCTCTCTCTCTCTCAAATAAGTAAATAAATCTTTCGAAAAAAATAAAAGGAAAATGAGGTCACCAGGGCGGGTCCTGATCCAACCTGGTTGTCCTTGTAGGAAGAGGAGGTTAGGACACAGACAGGTGTGAGGACACAGCGAGGAGATGCCCGTGTGCACACCAAGCAGAGGCCTCAGGACAGCCAACCCGGCCCACAACTGATCTCGGACGCCCAGCCTCCAGAACCGTGAGATGATAAAGCTGGGCCGTTGAAGGCATCAGTCGATGGGACGCTGTTGCCACCGATCCAGGAAACCAACATGGAACCCATTTCCACGATGGGAAACACGACCGTGGTCGCGTCTGGTAGCCTCCGGTGTTGATGGCTGTCATCTCTCCTCTGCCCAAGCTTCAAACCCCACTTCCGTTTGGGGAGAGTTGTCTTAATAGAATGGGGCAGGGGGGATCGGGCTCCCGGATCTTATCCTGAGTGTTTTCTTCATCACACCGTGCTGAAGCCATCAGCCTGGTGCCTCCACCAGCAAACAGTCCTCCTGCCAGTTTAGCTCAGCGTTCTGAGCAGGGGAAAGTTTTCAAATGACTCCTGAGCAGAGTAATTTCATTTGCTGTGAAGTAAAGTTAAAAGTAAATTGCACTAAATTAATATTGATTCAAATTAAGCCATTTATCTCTTTATGCATTTCAACTCCACATCAAATACAATCATTGCTTAAGCTACTCCACAGCAAATAAAATTACAAGTTAAATTGCATCTTGTGGTGGTTTCCCTTTTCTGGGAAACAAAATAAATAAATAAATAAATGTGCACACACACACACACACACACACACACACACAATCCAAAGCTTACAGCTGAACCCGCAATGGTTTTCCAGCTGAATGGAACAGGGGAGGTGGAAAGCTTGCTCGCTCTGTTCCCAGGGATGAGAGTTGCAAGGTGGCTGGATTTCCTCACCTCCAGACAGAACCATATCCTTTATTGCTCTGAGAATGGTTCCCCTGGCTCTGGGGAGGCTAGAGGGTCCACGTGTGTGCTTTCTGGATGCAGGCAGGAGATGCTGAGTACACACCATCCGTAGCCGTCTCCGAGGTGATGAGTCTCTGCTTCGCAGTGAGCAGGGAGAACAGCTTGTCCTCCTGTTCCACGTGCTGGTTCCGATTTACTTCTGCGCTCGTCCTCGGGGGCAGGGCCCCAGGAAAGGAAAATAGCTCTGTCGGGGTGGCTGAAGCCCCGAGGCCAAAGCCACAGGCAGGAGACGAGTCACAAAGCCTGTTCCAGGCGGTTGGCTCCATGAGTGGGTGCACACATGTGCACACTCACCACATGCATGTGCATGCCTGGCCTCCCCCGTCTGAAGACCTGGGCTATACTAATCAGTAAACAATGTTGGTGACCACTGCCGATTGTCCCCACTGCCCAGAGCCCAGCCAGCCGCTGACATCACCATCCCCTCCTCGCCGGTGCACAAGCGGAACAGCTGGGCCTGACCGTGAATAATATCAGGGACACTTATGAGCGGAAGCCTTCCCTCTCTGCAGAAAATAAAAATCAGATCCTCCCAGAGAAGCTGTAGGGATCCCTGGATCATGCCCTCTGTTGGTCTGGCCCCTTGCAATCAGAATGCAGTTCATGAGCTCCCTTCCTGCTGTGCCGAGGGCTGTGGGAGCCCAGGAAGCAGCCTTGTCTGCAGCGAGGTAAGAGGTGTGTCTCCACCAGCTGGAACAGAGCACCGCAGACGGGGCGTCTTAGAAACGACTGGAGTCTGTCCAAGGTCAAGGTGTAGGTAAGACGTCCTATCCTTATAAGTGGAAGGGACAAGGGAGCTCTCCGGGGTCCCCTTGATAAGGGCACGAGCCCTTTTCATGAGGGACCCACCCTCGTGGTCTAATCACCTCCAAACACCACTGCACTGGAGATCAGGTTTGGGGAACAGGAAGATTCAGTCCACGGCCAGGTGGAAAGGGGAGGTCCTGAGAGTGGCCAAGACCCACCCGGCTGCATCAGATTTCCACCGGGATAAGGATCCTTTGGTTCAGAGGGGTAACTCTTTTCTTATAGGATGGACATTTGAGGTTATTTTTTGCTCCCCAGGAGCAGATCAGAGGGAAAGACCACCACATCTGGATATACAGACAGGGACAAATGCCAAGATTTCCACCTCGGCCTTCAGCCACCAGGGCCATGGACAGGTGGGCCAGCCGGCCGGTTACCAGTGGGCTTTCCCTGAGTGGCGACACTGTGGCGTGGGGGAAACCCTGTCAGCCCCATCCTCTGTTCCTTTATGCTTCTTGGGGCCTGAAATGCCACAGTTAAGCGGGTGCACGTTGTTCTCCTTCCTTTTGGGGGGTGGGTGGGTCTTGATTATAAAATCCAACGTTGCCAACACTGAGTCTGGCGAGTTGACCCTTCACTGCACGACTGCACGTCACGGAGCCTCCTGCCCCTGCCAGCTCCTGGTCTGCCCCTCCCCCTCCCAGCAACGCCCCTGCCTCGCACCTCCTTCACCAGGCCCCCATCCGGGTGTAATGCCGGCTCTCCTAACCCCCCCGGCCGGCGTCCCACCCAGGTCCAGCCCCACCACCTTCCAAATGCAGCTTCTCATCTCCTAAACTTGGAAGAAACCCACCTGCTCCGTTCCCACAAAGGCATGAGGGAGCCCGGATTACCTTCCAGGGCATCTCAGGAGGTGTCTCCATGGGTGTGATTTTCAGTGGTGTGGCAGGAGGAGGAGAGTTTAAACAACCCGTGGGGCATGTGGAGTGTGGGGAGCTGTTGTAGGTTCTGTCCATCACCCCCTCGTGCGCAGAAGCATCCCACGCCCCCCACGTGAGCCCCGCCCATCCCTGCAAGCTGAGGCAGGACCCCAGACTCACAGGGGTCTCCAGGGGGTGTGGGCTCTCACTCAAGTCTCCCTGTTTCTTCGTCCAGACTGGTCTTCACCCTCAGCTCAGACGTCGGTTCTTCCGGAAACCCTGTTCTGATTCTTTTCTTGCTTTTTCGCCCTTCTCCACTGCCCCCCCCCCCAAGGCTCTGGCCTCAGACCGTCTTGACCTTACTCACCTCTTTGCCTTTGGCCCCAGGTGTCCGCGCTACTCGCCCAAGTGTACGTGGTCAGTCCCCCATTCACGTGAGTCCCGGTGAGAACATGCAAGAAAATCTGTGGTCACCCAGAATAGTTACCTCTTCTGGATGAGGATGAAATAATGAACTGTCTGCTTCTTCAGTGACATGGGTAAGTGTCAGCATGAAGAATTAAACAATGTGTGAGTAGGAAGCGCTGCTTCCCCTCCCCCGCTCACACTTCCCAGGTAATCTCCAGACCCGACACGACCCCTTTGGCCCCTTTGGGGTGGAGCTGTGCTTCAGGATCCGGCTGCTTCCTGACTGGCCAGGGGGGTCACGGGGCTCCTGGAAGCTTGTGTGAGTCTGTCCTTGGAAATCAGCCGCGAAGCCCACGGTCCGTGCATATCACCAGGGAGGCTGCTTCCTCCATTGTCCTCCAGGGGCTTCCAATGGTCTCTGCTCCCCGTGCCGCGTCTTACAGCCACCTTTAAACGGTGCTCGTAAGGGCATCGGATCCTTGAAATCGGGAGGCTGTAATCACACAAACTAGACATAATAATAAGTCAAATTTCTCTGCCTCTTTCTTTTTTTTATCAACTGATTCCGTTGTCCTCACCCTGGAAGCACTGAGACCAGTGCGGCTCGAGGAGGCTTCTGGCTGTGTCCTCTTTGTCTAGCTAGCATGTGGTTCAAGGACAGCAAATCACCAGAGTTCCCTATTACATGAGGGTCTTATCAAGGACCCGGGTACAGGACAGCTGTCCCTTTACTAAGGGACAGTTTCCTGGTGGTTTGTCTGTTTGCACGGCTTCCTCCCCTCCAGACAGAGAGCACTGGGTCACCAAGAGTGTGCCTTACCTCTGCAGATAAAGGGTCAATTGATAATGCGTAAAGGGTAAAGGGCCAATTGATGATGAATCCGTTCGTGGGATTGACTGGTCAGGACAAGCTGCTCTTCCCGGAACCCAGCCCCCATCCCAGCATGATCAGGCACTGGGTGAGGGTGTCCAGCCCACAGGCCACACCTTCCACGAGAACCGCGGCCCGTCCCCCGCTGTCTGCCCAGGACGGGCCTCGTTCCCCACCAGGCACATCTGTGTGGCAGCCCTACCTCTCACCCCCAGCTCCAAAACCATGTGGGAAACAGGTAAACAAGTGCTTTGAACTTTCCAGGGCAGAGCTCAGGGACATGGGACTCTGCACCCCCGCCCCAAACCTGCACACTCCCCAGATCAGACAGAACAGAAGTAGAGCCTGAGCTGCAGCCCAGGAAGGGACCAGCCAGCGGTGATGACGCTGTCGCTAATCGAGCCCAGAGCCGGTGTGCATCTGTCCTCCTCGGAGAGCGGCACAGTTGATTAATGGCATTTGGAAGATGAATGCTAGGAAAAGCAGCCCAATGCCATCAGACCTTATCTTGGGTAATGTCTCTCCTGCAAACTGCATCCTAAAGCACTTTTCTGGGTTACAGTAATGGTGTTCCTGAGGAGCAGCGGGTGGGCCGGAGCGGGCGGGCCGAGCTGCATCGGGAAGGGGCTGGCGGGGCCTGGGCAGCTGGAGAGTTCAGCGCTGGAGGGAGAGGCACACAGCGCTGGGGTGGGGGCTGGTTCAGGAAAAATCCATGGCACTGAGCTGCAGGATGAGGAGTGGGGCGAGGGGTCAGTGGGAGCCAGGGTTAGGGGTCTTCGAAGAAAGAAGGAAAAAACCACATGCGTCCCCTGCCCTCTCTGGGTGGGACACTGGGGGTGCTACTTACCGTGACATTTTTCACAGAATGCCCCACGCACCCCGGAGAGACCCGGTTGTCACAGGGCAGTTATAGCTCCTGCCAAAGCCATTCTGCGGCGGGGACACCCGAGAAGCAGAGCAACCTAGCAAACCGTCCCAAGTGAGGGCTGCCCTCCTAACTCCAGCCTCACTCAGGCTGTTCCCAAGATCCCGCCTCCCTCATCCAAAAAGCTTGCACATTAGTTTCCCGTGGCTGCCGTAATAGATGAGCCCAAAGTTGGTGGCTTAAAACAACACATTTATTCTCTTGTAGTTCCGGAGGTCATAAATCCAAAAATAAACCTCAAACCACTTTCACGCGGCCAAAATCAAGGTGTCAGCAGGGCCACGGTCCCTCCAGAGGCTGTAGGGGAGAATCGGTTCCCCGCCTTTCCCAGCTGCTTTCCCTGCGTGTGACCTCGTCCCCCTCCTCAAAGCCGGCACCTCAGCCCCCGGCGTCAGGGTCACATTGCCCCTTCTCTGGACAATTCTTCCCCTACCCCGTCCACGCGGGCCCTTCAGATGACATTTGGTGTCCGCCCAGATAATCCAGGGTAATCTCCCCATCTCCAGATCCTTAACTTGGTCACATCTGACAAGTTCCTTTTGCCATAAGAGAACACTCACAGATTCCAGGGATTAGGACGTGGGCACCGTTGGGCAGATTCCTCAGCCCACCACACAAGCAACCCAAATCCTTGACTACAAGCCATCTATCTCCATCCTCCAGAGAGGTCCTGGTCATTCTGCTCTCCCCCATGTCTCTCCAGCACCATCCCCATGTCTTCACAGGGCGTGAAATGCCACAGAGAATTCAGATTTTGCCTGTAACCTCTCCTGAGTCAAAGAATTATACAAGTGTGGTCAGTTCTGCTGAAAGGTGACATCTGCACTCTACCGGTCAAGGCTTGTGCAGAAGTGGGTGCTAACCTCACAGGGCTCTTGGGGAATGGGATCGGGGCGACAGTCAGGAACCTGGATAGTGACAGGTGCAATGAGATCCGGGAGCACCCTGTTCTGTGGCTAGAAAATACACAGATGCCACAATGCAGCTCCGCACCTTGGAGAAGCCCCGCGGTGGCTTGTGGATGTGGGTGGTGGTGGGGCTGCAGCTCCTGAGCTGCTGTGGGGGTGGAAGGAAGGTTGTCTGAAGTCACAGGAGGGAAGGAAGGAGGAGGGAAGGTGTACCAGCTGCCACAGATGGGCTTGTCTCCCAACACACGCGGCACACGGAGGTGGACATGGATGCTGAGGCTTGTCCCCAAACGGCTCTGCTCAGCTGGGTGCAGAGAACTGCGTTTCCTCCATCCCTCTGTCTCTTCTAGACAAAATCACACATAAGCAAACCCGAAATTCAGGATTGCATCCTGCTCCAGTTGCTCTCCAAGCACGTTGGAACAAAGTCTTGTTTGCAAAGCCAGCGTTAGAGCAGAACTGACTGTGGGAGGGACAGCGAGGGGGCCCGCATCCATTCCTCCACCTCGGTGGGAATGAAGGTGAACTGAGCTCCTTGGAAATCAGGAAGCTGGAGGGGAGCCACATTTGAGTGCTGGGGTGGAGTGTGCGTGCATGCGCCTGCTCGCACGCACATGAGTGGGAGGTGCTCGGAGCACCTTGTTCCTTCCCCGTGACATCTCCCAAGGCCTCACCACCTGAGTGTGCTCTTATTTATTCTGTCTGCTTATAAAGTTTCCTCCATTTCTTGACATCCCCCGGAGGGACGAGGCCCTCGACTTTCCTGGATAATATGAGCCCGTCCAAAGGACCCAGGCGGTGAAAATGGCAGACGGAGTCAGAAATATGGCCATAGAAGAGTGGGGCATGGCCCAGATATGGAGGCCAGGGTGATTAAAATGACTGATGTGTCAGGCACAAAATAGTAGCTCCTGATATCGACCGAGCGTCGAGAATAAGGCCCCTTATATCACCACAGGAAATGGGCAATTTTATGCCAACTCGGAGCAGCGTGTCTTGAGGTAATGGTGGGTATAATTCATGTCATTTGCACTGCCCCAGACCTGCTTGCAGAGAGAATTTCCACCCGAGCTCAGGTTTCCTGGCTTCTGGGTTTTCAAGCCAGACCCTTAAAATATATATTGAAAATGCTAAAATATTTGCTTCGCTCTAAGGGGGATTAAGTACTGGTGAAAATGGCCAGACTGATTGTCCCTGGAGATAGGAGTTGTCCTCCTTATGTCCAGATGAATCAGCCTGGACTCAGTCCCTGGTTCACACCCACTTCGCACACGCGCGCATGCACACACACGCATGCCTCCTGCCCCTTTTTTGTTCTCACCCTTCATTCCAAATTTACTTGCCCTTTCATGCCTGCTCACCTGGGCAGGTGCCAGTGAACACCTGAGGAGATCCCGCTGAGCAAGAACAAGAAGCTGTTAGACCCAGTAAGGCCATCCCTGGAGTGTGCTCTTCTCCATCCCTGGAGCAGAAGACCTGGCTCCCAGAGCAGAAGTGGGGAGGCTGTCTCCCAGAGGGAAACTTAGGAAATAAGACTTGGCAAAGCAGTCTAAGGAAGAAGAGGTCCAGTGGTCTATGTTACTCTCAAATGCTCTAAAATAGTTCATATTTTTCTGTATTGCCCTCGGTTTCTTCCATGAAGCCATGTTACAGATATGTAAAAACAAAAAAGTGAACTTTCAAATATGACCCAAGCCACCGCCAAACAGAGATAATCACTTAGCAATTTGGTGTATTTTGTTTTGCTCTGTTTTCTAAATATATGCACACCTGTGTAACTCCTATATATTCACACACAAAGACTTTCAGTGGGGATCACGCCATAAATAATTTTGTCATCAGCATTTTCTGCATCATATTCTGTTACGTACACTTCCCCGTGGATTGGAAACCTGCTAAAGTATAGTTTTACTCTGGAGTTTCTCAGCTAATATCATGCTGTAGCCATAGTCCCACTAGTTAAGTAGCTTTTAAACCATAATTTAAATATGGGCACCCCCAATTTTTCAGCTGCTGCTCTGTTGTTGAAGACATAGGTGACCAAGCAGCTCCTGAGCCCCCCAAGGAACGCCACCGCCACGAGAGTCCTCCGCTTGTGGCACAGGTGTGATGGGTGCTTTAGGACATGTCATCCGCAGCAGCTTGCCAGAGGAGAGCCTTCCGCTAAATGGTCTTCTCGGAAATCTTTGCTGACCTCTGTTCTCAGCAGGGCATGGTGTTGGGGTTTCGCTCAGCGTCTGCAACCCTGAGTAGTATTTTCCTTCCTCCTACTGGCTGGAGAGCGTGTGCACTCAGGCAGTGCTGAGTAACACTGGATGCTCTCGGGCAGTGCTGAGTGTTTGTGGGCATTCTTGCACCTGTGGGGCTGTGCTGTGTCTCCATGACTTCGTCTGCCCCAGGGTCTCTTGATTCCATTTTCTGCTCTCTGGCTAAGGCCAAGCCACCATTGCATCCTTGGTTCAAGCTCCATAAGCCTCTCCCCCAGCCCCTCCATCCTCACCTCTGTCTAGTGCTGCCTCTAGCAGGTGCACACTGTCCGTTTACTCCCCATTAAATCCCTGAGTTCAGCACGATGCCTGGCAGGTGCTTAATTACTGTGGGCGAGTTGAATAAATGGATCTCGGGTTCTGAAAGCATGGTTGCAGTCTCAACAGCGACCAAGAGTAAAAAGCCATCTGTTGTGGGATGAATCATGTCCCCCAAAAAGGTATGTTGCAGTCATAACCCCCAGGACCTCAGAATGCAACCGTACTTGGGAATAGGGTCATTGCAGATGTCATTAGTTAAGATGAGGTCATGCTGGAGTAGGGCCGACTAATCCAGTGTGACTGGTGACCTTATAAGAAGGCGGGCAGGCAGAGCAAGATGGCGGAGGAGTAGGAGATCTAGATTTCGTCTGGTCCCAGGAATTCAGCTAGATAGGGATCAAACCATTCTGAACACCTACAAACTCAACAGGAGATCAAAGAAAAGAATAGCAACAACTGGGCGCCTGGGTGGCTCAGTTGGTTAAGCGACTGCCTTCGGCTCAGGCCATGATCCTGGAGTTTCAGGATCGAGTCCCGCATCGGGCTTCCTGCTCCGCAGGGAGTCTGCTTCTCCTTCTGACCCTCCCTCCTCTCATGTGCTCTCTCTCTCTCTTTCTCATTCTCTCTCTCAAATAAATAAATAAAATCTAAAAAAAAAAAAAAAAAGAATAGCAACAACTCTCTGAACAGAAAAGCGACCACTTTCTGGAAGGTAGGACGTGCGGAGGTGAATCCGAGGGGATATTCGGGAGGATAGACGGCGGGGGAGGGGGCCTCCATCGGCCGCTTTTGGCAAGTGATAGAGAGCAGAGCACAAAATCAGAACTTTTAGAAGTCGGCTCCGATGAGGGACGTCACTCCAGTGGCTAACCGGGAGGTGGAACCCTCGTGGGACAGTGTGGTCTCAGGACCCTCGGGGTCACAGAAAGACTGGGGGTGCCTGAGTATGGCAGAGCTCCCAGGTATCAGAGCAGGGAAGCTGGCTGCAGAGATGGAGCCAAGGCACGGGCTCTCAGCTCGGGGTTGCCATAAACCATGATCTGAGGCACAGTCAGGCCACTGCTCCTCCAGCAGGGACCCAACAAGCGGCAGATCTGGGGAGACTCCCCTTCCTCCCCTGGGAGGAGTGGTGCGGGAGCACACCGCAGGGATCTGCTGGGTTGGGGACTCCACACGGGGTCGGGTGCCAGAGATAGAAACACTCGGTCACAGACCAGGTGAGCACGGAGTGCGGCCAGAGGCTGGGGAGACGGGAGTGACTGACGGCTTTTCTCTGGGGGCTCACTGAGGAGCGGGGCCCCGAGTTCTCAGCTCCTCCGGGGCGGAGATTGGGAGGCTGCCATTTTCACTCTCGGCCTCCAAAGCTGTGCGGGAAGTTTGCAGGGAACAAAAGCTCCCAAGAGCAAACCCGAGCAGATTACTTAGCCCGGACCCGGCAAGGGCGGGGCAATTCCGCCTCCAGCAAAGACATTTGGGAACCACGGCAACAGGCCCCTCCCCCAGAAGATCAGCGAGAACAGCCAGCCAAGACCAAGTTTACCCATCAATGAAAACGGCAGAACTCCAGCACTAGGGGAATAATGCACATAGAATCCATGGCTTTTTTACCATGATTCTTTAGTCTTTCAAAGTTAATTTTTTTAACTGTCTTTTTTTTTTTTAATTTTTCTTTTTCCCTCTTTCAACCAACGTCTTATCAATCCCTTTTTTAAAAAACATTTTTATTTTTCATTTTTAGAGTCATATTCTATCCCTTCATAGTAGTCACCCTTATTTTTGGCATATATATATATATATATATAAGTTGTTCTCTCTTTAAAATTTTGAGATAGTTTCTGCTAACAGATCAAAATATACCCTAAATCTCTAGTGTATGGTTTTGATCTACTCTCCTGCCTGATCACATTCTCTCCCTTTTTTTTTCCTTTTTTTTAAATCCTCTTCTTTCTTTTTTCAAATGACTTCTTATAAATTCCTTTTATAAAATTTTTCATAATTTTCATCTTTACAGTCATATTCCATCCCTTCACCATATCAACCCTTATTTTTGTACATATATGTTTTTCTTTCTTTAAAATTTTGGGAGGCACTTTCTTCTAACAGACCAAAATACACCCAAAATCTAGTGTATGGCACTGATCTATGCACCAGCCTGATCATATTTGATCATATTCTGGTTTTTTTTGTTTTGTTCTGTTTTTGTTTGTTTTTTATCTTTTTCTTTTTCTTTTTCTTTTTTCTTTCTTTCCCTTTCTTTTCCTCCAGCTTCAGATCTTTTCTGATTTGTTTAGAGTATATTTTCTGGGGACGTTGTTACCCTGTTAGCATTTTGTTCTTCATTAATCTATTCTCCTATGGACAAAATGACAAGATGGAAAAAATCACCTCAACAAAAAGAACAAGAGGTAGTACCGACTGCCAGGGACCTAGTCATTACGGACATTAGTACGATGTCAGATTTAGAGTTCAGAATCATGACTTTAAAGATACTAGCTGGGCTTAAAAAAAGCATGGAAGTTATTAGAGAAACCCTTTCTGGAGAAATAAAAGAACTAAAATCTAACCAAGTCGAAATCAAAAAGGCTATTAATGAGGTGCAATCAAATATAGGGATGCTAACTGCTAGGATAAATGAGGCAGAAGAGAGAATCAGTGAGATAGAAGACCAAATGATGGAAAATAAAGAAGCTGAGAAAAAGAGAGATAAACAACTACTGGATCACGAGGGCAGAATTCAAGAGATAAGCAATACCATAAGATGAAACAACATTAGAATAATTGGGATCCCAGAAGAAGAAAAAAGAGAGAGAGGGGCAGAAGGTATATTGGAGCAAATTATAGCAGAGAACTTCCCTAGTTTGGGGAAGGAAACAGGCATCAAAATCCAGGAAGCACAGAGAACCCCTCTCAAAATCAATAAAAACAGGTCAACACCCTGACATCTAATAGTAAAACTTACGAGTCTCAGAGACAAAGAGAAAATCCTGAAAGCAGCTCAGGAGAAGAGATATGTAACCTACAATGGTAGAAACATTAGATTGGCAACAGACCTATCTACTGAGACCTGGCAGGCCAGAAAGGACTGGCATGATATATTCAGAGCACTAAATGAGAAAAATATGCAGCCGAGAATACTATATCCAGCTAGGCTGTCATTGAAAATAGAAGGAGAGATAAAAAGCTTCCAGGACAAACAAAAACTAAAGGAATTTGCAAATACGAAACCAGCCCTACAAGAAATCTTGAAAGGGGTCCTCTAAGCAAAGAGAGAGCCTAAAAGCAACACAGACCAGAAAGGAATGCAGACAATATACAGTAACAGTCACCTTACAGGCAATACAATGGCACTAAATTCCTGTCTTTCAATAGTTACCCTGAATGTAAATGGGCTAAATGCCCCAATCAAAAGACACAGGCTATCAGACTGGATTAAAAAACAAGACCCATCGATATGCTGTCTGCAAGAGACTCATTTTAGACCCAAAGACACCCCCAGATTGAAAGTGAGGAGGTGGAAAACCATTTACCATGCTAATGGACACCAAAAGAAAGCTGGGGTGACAATCCTTAGATCAGACAAATTAGATTTTAAACCAAAGATTGTAATAAGAGATGAGGAAGGACACTATATCCTACTTAAAGGGTCTATCCAACAAGAAGATCTAACAATTGTAAATATCTATGCCCCTAACATGGGAGCAGCCAATTATATAAGGCAATTAATAACATAAGCAAAGAAACACATCAACAATACAATAATAGTGGGGGACTTTAACACCCCCCTCACTGAAATGGACAGATCATCTAAGCAAAAGATCAACAAGGAAATAAAGACTTTAAATGACACACTGGACCAAATGGATTTCACAGACATATTCAGAACATTCCATCCCAAAGCAACAGAATACACATTCTTCTCTAGTGCCCATGGAACGTTCTCCAGACTAGATCACATCCGAGGTCACAAATCAGGTCTCAACCGGTACCAAAAGATTGGGATCATTCCCTGCCTATTTTCAGACCACAATGCTTTGAAACTAGAACTCAATCACAAGAGGAAAGTCAGAAAGAACTCAAATACACGGAGGCTAAAGAGCATCCTACTAAAGAATGAATGGGTCAACCAGGAAATTAAAGAAGAATTAAAAAAATTCATAGAAACCAATGAAAATGAAAACACAACTGTGCAAAATCTTTGGGATACAGCAAAAGCAGTCCTAAGAGGCAAGTATATAGCAACACAAGCCTTTCTCAAGAAACAAGAAAGGTCTCAAGTACACAACCTAACCCTACACCTAAAGGAGCTGGAGAAAGAACAGCAAATAAAGCCTAAACCCAGCAGGAGAAGAGAAATAATAAAGATCAGAGCAGAAATCAATGAAATAGAAACCAAAAGAACAGTAGAACAGATCAACGAAACTAGGAGCTGGTTCTTTGAAAGAATTAACAAGATTGATAAACCCCTGGCCAGACTTATAAAAAGAAAAGAGAAATGACCCAAATCAACAAAATCATGAATGAAAGAGGAGAGATCACAACCAATACCAAAGAAATACAAACAATTATAAGAATATATTATGAGCATCTCTATGCCAGCAAATTAGATAATCTGGAAGAAATGGATGCATTCCTAGAGATGTATCAACTACCAAAACTGAACCAGGAAGAAATAGAAAACTGAACAGACCTATAACCACTAAGGAAATTGAAGCAGTCATCAAAAATCTCCCAACAAACAAAAGCTCAGGGCCAGATGGCTTCCTGGGGGAATTCTACCAAACATTTAAAGAAGAATTAATACCTATTCTTCTGAAACTGTTCCAAAAAATAGAAATGGAAGGAAAACTTCCAAACTCATTTTGTGAGGCCAGCATTACCTTGATCCCAAAACCAGACAAAGACCCCATCAAAAAGGAGAACTATAGACCAATATCCCTGATGAACATGGATGCAAACATCCTCACCAAAATACTAGCCAATAGGATCCAACAGTACATTAAAAGGATTATTCACCGCGACCAAGTGGGATTTATCCCTGGGCTGCAAGGTTGGTTCAACATCCGCAAATCAATCAATGTGATACAATACATTAACAAAAGAAAGAACAAGAATCATATGATCCTCTCAATAGATGCAGAAAAAGCATTTGACAAAGTACAGCATACTTTCTTGATCAAAACTCTGAGGTATAGGGATAGAGGGTACATACCTCAATATCATAAAAGCCATCTATGCAAAACCTACAGTGAATATCATTCTCAAGGGGGAAAAACTGAGAGCTTTCCCCCTAAGGTTAGGAACACGGCAGGGAGGTCCACTATCACCACTGCTATTCGACATAGTACTAGAAGTCCTAGCCACAGCAATCAGACAACAAAAAGAAATAAAAGGCATCCAAATCGGCAAAGAAGAAGTCAAACTCTCACTCTTTGCAGATGATATGATACTTTATGTGGAAAACCCAAAAGACTCCACCCCAAAACTGCTAGAACTCATACAGGAATTCAGTAAAGTGGCAGGATATAAAATCAATGCACAGAAATCAGTGGCATTCCTATACACCAATAACAAGACAGAAGAAAGAGAAATTAAGGAGTTGATCCCATTTACAATTGCACCCAAAGCCATAAGATACCTAGGAATAAATCTAACCAAAGAGGCAAAGGATCTGTACTCAGAAAACTATAAAATACTCATGAAAGAAACTGAGGAAGACACAAAGAAATGGAAAAACATTCCATGCTCATGGATTGGAAGAACAAATATTGTGAAGATGTCAATGCTACCTAGAGCAATCTACACATTCAATGCAATCCCCATCGAAATACCATCCACTTTTTTCAAAGAAATGGAACAAATAATCCTAAAATTTGTATGGAACCAGAAAAAAACCCAAATAGCCAGAGGAATGTTGAAAAAGAAAAGCAAAGCTGGTGGCATCACAATTCCGGACTTTCAGCTCTATTACAAAGCTGTCATCATCAAGACAGTATGGTATTGGCACAAAAACAGACACATAGATCAATGGAACAGAATAGAGAGCCCAGAAATGGACCCTCAACTCTATGGTCAACTAATCTTTGACAAAGCAGGAAAGAATGTCCAATGGGAAAAAGACAGTCTCTTCAACAAATGGTGTTGGGAAAATTGGACAGCCACATGCAGAAGAATGAAACTGGACCATTTCCTTACACCACATACAAAAATAGACTCAAAATGGTTGAAAGACCTAAATGTGAGACAGAGTCCATCAAAATCCTGAAGGAGAACACAGGCAGCAACCTCTTCGGCCTCAGCCGCAGCAACTTCTTCCTAGAAACATAGCCAAAGGCAAGGGAAGCAAGGGCAAAAATGAACTATTGGGACTTCATCAAGATAAAAAGCTTTTGCACAGCAAAAGAAACAGTCAACAAAACCAAAAGACAACCGACAGAATAGATAATAGAGAAGATATTTGCAAATGACATATCAGATAAAGGGCTAGTATCCAAAATCTATAAAGAACTTATCAAACTTGGGTGCCTGGGTGGCTCAGTTGGTTAGGTGACTGCCTTCGGCTCAGGTCATGATCCTGGAGTCCCAGGATCGAGTCCTGCATCGGGCTCCCTGCTCAGCAGGGAGTCTGCTTCTCCCTCTGACCCTCCCCCCTCTCATGTGCTCTCTCTCTCTCATTCTCTCTCTCTCTCTCAAATAAATAAATAAAATCTTAAAAAAAAAAAAAAAGCACTTATCAAACTCAACACCCAAAGAACAAAGAATCCAATCAAGAAATGGGCAGAAGACATGAACAGACATTTTTCCAAAGAAGACATCCAAATGGCCAACAGACACATGAAAAAGTGCTCAACATCGCTCGGCATCAGGGAAATCCAAATCAAAACCTCAATGAGATACCACCTCACACCAGTCAGAATGGCTAAAATTAACAAGTCAGGAAACGACAGATGTTGGCGGGGATGCGGAGAAAGGGGAGCCCTCCTACACTGTTGGTGGGAATGCAAGCTGGTGCAACCACTCTGGAAAACAGTATGAAGGTTCCTCAAAAAGCTGAAAATAGAGCTACCCTACAATCCAGCAATTGTACTACTGGGTATTTACCCCAAAGATACAAATGTAGGGATCCGAAGGGGTACGTGCACCCTGATGTTTATAGCAGCAATGTCCACAATAGCCAAACTGTGGAAAGAGCCAAGATGTCCATCAACAGATGAATGGATAAAGAAGAGGTGGTATATATATATACAATGGAATGTTATGCAGCCATCAAAAGGAATGAGATCTTGCCATTTGCAACGACGTGGATGGAACTGGAGGGTGTTATGCTGAGCGAAATAAGTCAATCAGAGAAAGACATGTATCATATGACCTCACTGATATGAGGAATTCTTAATCTCAGGAAACAAACTGAGGGTTGCTGGAGTGGGGGGTGGGGTGGGAGGGATGGGGTGACTGGGTGATGGACACTGGGGAGGGTATGTGCTATGGTGAGTGCTGTGAATTGTGCAAGACTGTTGAATCTCAGATCTGTACCTCTGAAACACATAATGCAATATATGTTAAGAAAGAAAAAAAGAAGAAGAAGAATGTAGCAGGAGGGGAAGAATGAAGGGGGGGAAATCGGAGGGGTAGACGAACCATGAGAGACGATGGACTCTGAAAAACAAACTGAGGGTTCTAGAGGGGAGGGGGGTGGGAGGATGGGTTAGCCTGGTGATGGGTATTGAGGAGGGCACGTTCTGCATGGAGCACTGGGTGTTATGCACAAACAATGAATCATGGAACACTATATCTAAAACTAATGATGTAATGTATGGGGATTAACATAACAATAAAAAAAAAAGGAAGAGAGAGGCACTCAGAGGGAAGACAGCCAGGTGAGGACGCAGGCCGAGATTGCACGCATGCAATTATAACCAGGGACCACCATGGATCACCAGCAGCTGAGAGAGGTTCCCCAGGGCCTCCACGAGGAGTCAGCTCTGCCAATACCTTGAGTTTGGACTCTGGCCTCCAGAACTATGTTGTTTCAAGCCACAAGTCTGTGGTTGTTTGCTACGGCAGCCCCAGGAGTTTCATATGCCATACACCGCAATCCCATAAAAGACCACGTATGCATATTTGGAGGGGCACCCGGGACTTGCCAAGAGTGCTGAAGGCACTAGGCTGGGAAGACGCAGCCACACAACAAGGAGGCTGGCCTCTCTCTGGAGCTCAGACGAGGAGAAGGTGGAAATGAGAAACACACCCAGTCCCTAGAGGTGGGCTGACCTGAGTCGCTGAGACCTCAGGGCCGCTTCCTTCCAGAAGGCCAAAGGGGCCGCCTGCTGTGTCCAGTGACGCTGGGCCTCCAGCCTGCAACACAAGGGCGGCTTGTTTTCTCTCGAATATCTGAGCTGGGCTCTGGTTGGGCGGCTGGCTCTGCAGTGAAGATGTGGAGGCTTGTTGCAGCATATCCCCCCAAAACCTGCTTTCCAGAGTGAGGAACAAGGAAGCGTGTTAGCTGTGCCTCATGCATATGTATTTATGGACATTTAAGGAGACCCACTGCAGACATGCATATTTAGCTGCTTCACACAACGTTTTATTGCCCGTGTAGGTCCTTTGTAATATCCTCTGGAAATTCATATTAAAGGAGATTTCAAACCCAAATGACTGACCCGGCAAGCCCTTATGGTCCCTGTCTGTGAGGAGGTTTTATTTAATAACAAAGTGTTTTATTCAAAGTTGTGCCTATTGATGAGCTTGCCCATGGAGGCACTAACATTTCTGGAATGCAATATTATATGTATTATTGGCCGAATCAACCACGGCGCCTCTGTCGGGACAATTTCCCTTTTATGTTCTGGGTGCTTAAAAAGCCTTAGAAGATTCTCATGTATTTTTTAGCCAAAATGTGTTGCAGATTTTCCCCCCTCTTTTTGAAAATGAGAAAGGCTGTGTAAATCACATCCTAAAGCAGCCCCTCAAGCTTCAAGTGGAAATAACGCACACTGAGGCAGAAAGACATCTTCTCTTAGCTTTAGTGCAACACTGTGTGCACGCAGGACCATGTGTGTGAGCCGGCCGAGATTTAGAGAATTTCCTGGGTGGGAAAACCTGCCTCCCCCCCAATGTGATGTCAGAGTATTGAGAGGAGGGGGGGAAATAAAGTTTTCTCTTAGGGAATCGAAAAATAATTTCTCAAGTGTTTCCTGTCACTCTGCCCACAAAACCCTGGTGCCGTGGATGAAATTGTGTCTCCCCCCATCCCTGCAAAGATGAAGTCCTAACCCTCTGTGTGGCTGGATTGGAGCTGGAGTCTCCAAGGAAGGAATTAAGGTAAGCTGAGGTCATAAGAGTGAGGCCCCGATCCTATAGGATTGGTGCCCTTACGAGGAGAGATGCCAGAGAGCTGTCTCTCTGCACCATGGCAGGACACCGTGAGAAGGCGGCCTTCCACAAGCCGGGAGGAAAGTTCTCACCAGGATCCGAATCTGCCGGCACCTTGATCCGGGACAGCCCGGCCTCCCGAACCCTGAGGAATGAATGTGCGCTGCGTAAGCCTCTGTCTGTGGCATTTTGCTACGGCGCCCGAGCTGACTGAGACGCTGGGTCAGGCTCGCGGCTCCCTGGTGCCTGCCCACGGGGCCCCTCTTTAATCCTGGCCACTGTGGTGCACGTGGACACCTTTGAGCTCCAGGACCTCGTCTGCCAGGAGCCTGCAACCAACAGCAGCCGGTGGCAGAGACAGATGGCGGGAAGCGATGGTATGGGTCCAGCCTCGCTGGACACGCTTGTTCTTCATCTGCACACATTTCCCCCTGCTTAGATGAATACCAGAGGGAAAGGACGCCCAGTCAATGCCCTTTCGTCCGTGTAAGAAGAGTTTATTTAAGCCAGTGAGTCGAAAAGTCAACAAGGAAGGAAACAGAACCAGAAGGGCAAGGGGGCAGACAAGCCCTTTCTGCGTTTCTTCGCACATATAATGACGCAGGAGAGTGACACCCTTGGCTCAGGCGGGGATCGGCCCTGAACGGTTGATAATGTCTCTGATTTACCCTCTGTGCTCCTTTGGCCACAATTTAAAAATGCAGAATATGTTCAGTGAGCGTGGCCCCTTGACCTACTCACTGGAGAAAATGAGAACCAGGCAAATCTCCTAGAAACTCCTGCTTTGGCTCGGTCTTTACGTGTTCTAGACACAGGCTCCTCTGAGGAGAGTCTTCAACAGCGTGGGGGCTGGCCCTCATTTGGCCCCGCAGCATCTCACCCACAGGGACTGAGCCCTGGGGCAGGTGTGGTTTAGTGCTTCACCTGCGGGGAGACAGTAATGCTGTCTTCATCCCGAGGGCAGGACGCAGGACTGTGAGCAAGAGACTCCACAGTATGATAAAAAATATATATATTTCATCTTTGTCCTGGGTTTCTGGCAGAATGACCTAAGTGATAGAAGTGTCTTTGTTGAGATTCTTAGTCTCAGGAAACAAACTGAGGGTTGCTGGGTGGAGGGGGGTGGGAGGGATGGGGTGGCTGGGTGATGGACACTGGGGAGGGTATGTGCTATGGTGAGCGCTGTGAATTGTGCAAGGCTGTTGAATCACAGATCTGTACCTCTGAAACAAATAATACATTATATGTTAGTAATAAAATAAATTAATTAATTAAAAAAAGAGTGTCTTTGTTATGCTGGTGAGCTGACTCCCGGTAGGCCCCCAGGGAGTGTCAGGATGGGAGGCTGGTCACCAGGAAGACAAAGCACGTGGTTCTAGGGCCGGGGCTTCGAGCCAGCCAGATCTCCAGGAGGGGCGAGGGCCTGGAGGTTGGGCTCAGTCCTATGGCCAGTGATTTAATCAATTGTGTCTACATAATGAAAATTCCGATCACACCTCCGGACACCCGGACTTGGTGGAGCTTCCTAGCTGGTGGACACACTGATGTGCCCAGAGGGTTACACACTCGGGCTCCCTGGGGAGAGGGTCCAGAGGCTCTGTGCTCCCTCCCAGACCTCCCTGCGTGGGTCTCGTCATTGAGCATCCTTTATAATAAGACTGCAGCATGGCACTTTCCTGAGCTCTGCCTCCAGTGACCTGTCAGACCTGAGGAGGGGTCTCAGGAGCCCCTGAGTCCATAGCCAGTCGGTCGGAAGTGCAGGTGGCCTGGGAGCTCCACCAGCAGCTCCATTTGAAGTGGAGCAATCTGGGGAGAGGATCCAGCCCTTAATCTGGGGGGTCTGCTGGTCACTCTGGGGTGTGCTTGTCAGAATTGTATGGCAGGCCACCTAGTTGGGGTGGAAACAGAACAGACTCTGAGAGCAAGGGAAGAATGAAGCTCTCTGGGCATAAAACCAGCAGAAGGGGTTGGCTTATCTTAGGGTCTGCTGCCATTTCCATGTGGGGGTCTTTGTTCCGCAGAGAGCATGGCACTCCGTGCAATTTTGAAAGTCTCTGGTCACGTTGGCCATCGTGTTTCCCCATCGTCTGAGCTGAGCCACTCAAGAGCATAAGTCCTCAGATTGCTGTCACAAGAAATAGTTCTGAAAACCAGTTCTGCCCCCGACGGCCGCTGGCGGGGCTGAGACGCGGCTCTGTGTGTCCACCAGGCACTGTGCTCACGGGGCTAAGAGCCCTGATGGCATTATTCCTGCAAACTGGGTGATGACTGCTTGCCTGAGGAATTCTTAGAGAATCTTAGAGAACAAAACCTGCATACACACAGCACAGGAGCCCCACAGGGGGGACGACAGGGGTCTTACTCTTGACAGCCACGTAAGGGTACACAGGATGGCGGTGAGGGTTTGACTTTGGAGCCAGGCAGCTTCAGATCCGAGCTGTGCCCTTTGTCCGCTCGGTAAACTCGGGTGCGCTTCCTAACCGCGGTGGGCCTCGTTGTGGGTATTGTTACCGTGGGGTCAGTACTGATATTTCCCAGTGGGGGGTACTGTTTCAAGGACTGGGGGAGAGGACCTGAGAAACTCCCTGGAACCTGGCCTGACAGAGACTGAGCACTCACTAACCGCTAAATGTGTAACTGGTTTTACCTTCGTATTTAAGTCGGGAAACCAGAAAGTAATCCAACCCTGGACCTCAGTATTGAGCTATGGAAATTATAACTGAAAGACAGACAGTGCGAACCAGGAGAGAGCAGGGAGCCCGAGGAAATGGGCAGGTGGGAGACACCAAAGGCATCCATCGGTTTTATTCTCTTTCTGAATTCTGATAGTTACAGGTCCAGCAAAAGCCAAGGGGAGTGGAGGCCAGAGAAACAGGTGCAGACTTAACCAGCGTCCCCGCCCGCCCCCCTCCCTTTATGGGGCCTGCTAGCTGGCAACTTCCTCACCAGACTTTCTCCTCCTGGGCGTACACTTCCTTCCTACAGAGGAGCGCTCCCCGAAGATTCCTGAAACGTGGCTCGGTGAACAAACTCCTGGATGAACGGACAAATTCCTACTGCTGTCTTCATAGTCACGGGGGAGGGGACATCTAATTCTTTACTAGGCCAATAAATTCTGTGTCCGATTTATCTTCCATCAGGCCAACATTAATATTAAAATCCTCCATGATTCATAAATCTGTCATACATCAAGAAAAGCAGCACCAGGACATGAAAAGAGCCCTCATTAACAAAAGCAGAATTAGTCCTTTGAGGACCCTTCTCAATGGCCAAACAGACCATTTACAGTCTGATCTTTGTCCTAATGGGCCATGCTCTGTCGTTGGGTCAGCGTGCTGAATCTAAATTGGCCAGCGATGGGCTGGTAATCGCTGCCTGGGGTGCTGGGGGCGACGTGGGGCCTCAGACTCTCAACACGGAAGCTGCGTGAGGAGATGCACTAGCGGGCAGGTGAGAAGGAACACCTGAAACCTGGCCGGGCTCTGCAAGGGGGACCCGGTAACCTTGCGGCTCAGCTGAACCATACCATGTGCTATGTGCCTGTGCTTAGAGAGTCTGTGTCCACGAGGCTGCCGCCAGCTGGGATTATCCCAGCTCCCTGGGAACGTTCCAGAATGATTCCAGCAAGACAGTCCCCTGGGGGACCCAGAGGAAAGTTGCCTGCTGCGAGGCAGGCAGGAGGTCTGGTCCTTGAGAACCTCCCCCAGAGGACATGCACCACTTTCTGGGAAGCTGTTTCCATGACGGCAGATCCTCACACTGGTTTTACGGAAGTAGGCCGAGACATCCAGGCTGATTGTGGGGAGGGGGTGCCGGCTCCCCTGGAAGGGATTTGTGCCTGGCCTGCCTGTGGGGCTCTGAATGACCTCAAAACACAGCTTCTAAGTGGAGAGTGCCAGCCCCATTCTCAGAGCCGGTCGGATCATCAGCCTAGATTTAGGACCTTTTCCCAGAGTAGCCCCTGTGTGTCGGGTAAGTTCAGTTCCGTTCATGTGGAAAGGGAGTTTTGTTCCTGTCTCGAGAGTCTCCCTTGTTTCCAATAGCAGCTTACACGGTTTAGGAAACAAACAGATGTTTATAATAAAATCTCAGCAGCTGCATTTGCATAGATGGAAGGAACTGAGTCACTCATGATCACAGAACCCTGAAGAGGACATTTCCAACATGTGGGGAGAAGCCATTCCAGAATTTCTTCCATGCATACATCATATGTTCATATGCATAAACCTGCAGTGGGAACACATCACCATACTTTGTTATCTGACTTTCAAACATGTCGATAACAGATGACGGACAACGGGTATCTGGCCGTGCTAACAAATACTCTTTCCTCCAGCTTTACTGAGGTATAATTGACTCATAACAGTATGTGAGTTGAAGGTGCACAGTAAAGGCATTGAAACACATGTTTATTGTGGAGTTATTACCCCAATAAGGACAGCCAGCACACCCTAACCTCACATTATCGCCTCCTTTTCTTTCTTTCTTTTCTTTTTTCGTAGTGAGAACATTTAAGATCTACTCTCTCAGCAACTTTTGAGTATAGAACACCGTATTATTAACTATAGTCACCATGCTGCACATTAGGGCCCCAGAACACGTCCATCTTACAGCTGGAAGTTTGTACTTTCTGACCAACAACTCCCTATTTCCCCCAACCCTCTGTCCCTGGTAACCACCACTCAACTCTGCTTCTACCAGTCGGGTTTTTTAAGATTCCACATGCATGTCATATCATATGGTATTTGTCTTTCTCTATCTCATTTCACTCAGCATAATGTCCTCAAGGCCCATCCATGTTGTTGCAAATGGCAGGATTTCCTGCATATATATATATATCACATTTTCTTTATCCATTTATCCATCGACGGATGCATGGGTGGCTCCCATGTCTCAGCTGTCGTGAATAATGTTACAATGAGCATGGATGTGCAGGTATCTGTTTGAGACAGTGACTTCATTTCATTAGGATATATTCCCAGGAGTGGGATTCCGGGTCTCATGAGATGTGTATTCTTTTTAACATAGATTCTTAACCTGCGGATGCCTCCGTGAGCGCCCATGGTGATAAGCACAATTTTCAGGGGGGAAGATTTCACTCTTTCATTAGACTATATGAGACCTTACTGTTGAGACTTGTGGTTGTAGCTACTAGAAGGGATATGGAGACCAGAGGTTCCATATAACAAAGAACACCAGCCAGGGCCCAAACCTAGAAGGTCAGACATGAAGAAGGACCCCACGGGGAACAGGGGAGAGTGTGAGCCAAATGCCTCCCCAGGGCTCTGGAACCAGGGCCTGAGGCCGAGCACTGGACACCCACCGGGAGTGTCTAAGTCCTTGTCCTATGGGAACATGAAAGGGGTTCCCCATGAAGCAGCTGTGGCCGGGACAGTAATCGGGAAGACTGAGAACCCAAACTGGTGGTACAAGGTGCGGTGTGCCTTTCATGTTCACACTTGTCTCTGTTGTAGTAACGCAGGTGGGGAAATTATTAGAGCTTTCCGCCTGGAATGGAGCAAGCGGGGGTTTATTATTGTCATACATGTGACAATCCGGGGGTGGACAGCCATGGCTGGTCACAGGGGGCCCTGCAGGATGAAGGCCCTGCTCAGAGACCTCCCCTCGCCCACCCACCCTTCTCCGGGTGTGGGCTCACACCAGCTCTGGCTGCATGCCTGTCTGAGAGCGAGCACTTCTGCCTGAGCCGATCGCCAGTGGATCCACACCAGGCTTCTGCTAGTTCGGGGAACGGTGAGTGGATGCAGAGGGAGAACCCGGCAGGCCCACGAGACTCCAGGGAGAACACCCCTCCAAGATCAGAGCTGGCAGATCCAACAAGGACAAAATCAGACCCTTGGGAGAGAGAAGTAATGAAAAGAAGAGTGAGATTTCAAAACAGGTTAAAAGTTCCAGCAGATATGAAAAGGGGCCAGGGACCAAGAAAACATATGAAGAATAATCACAGGCAGATTTGTCACAGGCCAGATGTTCCTTCCAGAGAGGGACGTGGAGACTAGGCACGGCCCACGGGTGCTCGGAGGGGGAAGGCGGCAGGAACGGCTGACGAGGCAGCAGGGACGGAGAGACAATCTGCTCAGACAAGGGCAGGACGACAAACTTCCGCATCTGTCTAAAATTATATTTCGGGGGGAAAACATGGCTGCCCGTTTTTCAAGAGTGAAGAAAGATATGAGCACTCAGATTGAAGAAACCCAAAAAAAGTCCTGTGCAAAATAAGTAAAACGAATCCATGCAAGGACTCTTTATAGTAAAACTGTTGAAGCCCATCAACCAAGAGAAAACTGTGGAATCTGCAGAACTCCAGAGACAAAGGGAAAATCTTAAAGTTCGCCAGAGGAGAGGTAGGCAAAGAACTGAAGAGCCAGAGTAAAATGGAGAGAATACATCAGCAGCACAAAGGATGGAATTCAATATACAATAAGTTTTTAAATAGGGAGAAAATAACTCTTAACCTAGAAATTCTATATCCAGTTACTCTACCCTCCAGAGAGTTTCAGACAGACCTAACGTGTTCACTGTCCACTGTTTGCCATTCAGCGAGCCTTTTTTAAAAGAGGCATGGAAGGATACACCCCAACAAGCCAACAGGAAGCAGTAAAGATGCAAGAAAACTGGAAGAGAGGAAGCCATGAACACATTGGTAATTCCAAGTAAACAATGATATCTTACAAAAACAAATAAAAGGAGCAGAGTGTTTAAAAACGAGATGGGGCTGGTGTATTAGCCAACAAACACAGGAGGTTGGGAAGGAAGGAGGTTTCAAGCTTAAATGTTCTCACTTCTGGTGACACACAGAGATGCTGTTTAATGTCACTTGGTTTTGTCGATAGGCTTGTTACAATTTAAAGCTGGTAATCACTAAATCAAAAATAGAAGGAGGTAGAAAAGGCAAGCAGAGAACCAGTAGGGAGGGGAGAAAGAAGAGGCCTGTGTCTGCCCAACAGGAGATCTGAAAGGAGGGAAAGAAGGAAATGTCGTCCTACATTATCTCAATGATGTGTGGTCATCCATAAAATGTGTTAGATGGGTTTCTATTGTTTTGTATTTTTTTTAATGAATCCCTTATTTTTAACAATTTGTCCCAAATTCCTGGCTCGCTTCCACCCCTTGAAATGATTCTGAAGTTGGAGAAGGTGAGAAGCAGGCGTTCTGTGACCCAAGGCCACGCCTGTCAGTCTTCAGGGATCCTGATGTACCAGGGGCCCCGTAACGCGGGCCCAACCTGCCCTGACTTCACGTCGCCCCACGGCTTGGCCCCTGCCCCCTGTGAGGACTCGGCCTCAGGTTTTACTAACGACTGAGGGAACACTTTGTCGTGTTCAATGCCTCCTAGGCACCAGTTGTATTCACGATGTCCATTTCTTAATGGCTAAGCTACCAGGACAAGGGCATCCCCGTTTGAAGGCGGGAAACAGGCTTGCAAAGGACATGCTCAGGATCACAGAGCTAGTGAGGGGTTACATGGCATGGTTTTTCCAGGCCTTTGGACTCATTTTTATTTCTCTCTTTCCATTATACCCAACAAATGTACCATATGAAATCCCAGTTGGCTGCTCTCTGCAAAGGGACAGTGGTTTCTGCCGGGATATGAGTAAGGGAACCCCCCACCCTGCTCACCAACAGATCCCTTTCCTGCCCTTTGGGAGATTTCTGTCAGAGGTGGGCAAAGCTGATCCAGAAAATTACCCTGACGTCAATGGACACAGGAAGGATGGTGTTGTAGTTGGGGCCACATGGATAGTAAACAGGTCCACGTGGACTGGGGCACAGGAACAGGGGACAGGGGAGCAATCGCTGAGTTGCACCCCCAGCTCCTGGGTCTGCAGCAACTCAGAGACGGACATGCATGGCTCTTGGAGGCCTGGCCGTCGTCATTGGCCACTGTGAAGAACTGTGGGTCATCTTTTGGGAATATCCACCATCTGGAGGAGAGAGTCTGTCAGAGGGGAGACCGGATCATGGGGGGCTTCTTCCGAGTCCACTAGCAGCTGCTGAAGAGTCAGACCAGGGCTCGGTGACAAGTCTGGCGTGACTTCTGGTCACCTGCAGGCTGCCCGGAAACAGAGCCTCATATCCTGGAGCCTCCCAAGTGAGCAGGACCCTCCTGCTGGCATTTCAGCTCTGCAAACACGATCCCTCACCCTCTAAGGGGTTTTTGTTTGAGAGAAGGGAGCAGTGGCTCCTGTGGCAAGAGGAGGAAGGCTGTGGCTGGTAGGGCCCCGTGGCCCCCTGACTTGCCTCCACCACCTCCCACTCCCCAACACGCTCCCCACCATCCTTCCTCCCCTGTGCCAGACCTTCCGCTCAGCCTGGAGGCTCACAATCCTTCCCGCAGCATCTGCTGGACCTCGACAAGCCTCGGAACCCCAGGAGCCTCTGCTGAGCCAGTTTCCTGGCCAGCCCTGCTCCCTGCTCCTTCTCTGCCGGCTCCATGCTTTAAACTCACATTCCTAAAGTGCAGCTGTGTGCCTGGGCCCTGTCGAAGGGCTTGAGAAACAATGAAAGAGAACTGGGAGCCCCCTGCTCTCTTGGAGCTCACACCCTGGTTGGGAAGACAGACTGTGAGCATTCAGAACAAAATGAGGGAGTCCTGAGGCAGGTGGGGGGTGCGGGGCACGAGGGGTCGGCAGTGAGGGGGGTGAGACATGGTGTACCCAGAGCAGGGACATTTTTCTATGGACGGGGTGGTTGTTACAGACTGAATTGTGTGTCCCCAAAACTCCTATGTCCAACCCCTGACCCCCAATGGGACTATTTGGAGATGGGGCCTTTAAAGAGGTAATTAAGGAAAAATGAGGTCATACGGTTGGGTCCTAATCCCATAGGACTGGTGTCTTCATACCAAGAGGAGATCCGGACACACACATGCACAGAGGAACGACCGTGGGAGGACAGGGAGGGGACGGCTGTCTACACGCGAAGGAGAGAGGCCGCAGACGGAACCAGTCCCGCCTGCACCTTGCTCTTGGCCTTCCCACCTCCAGGGCCATAAGGGGTGCAGTTGTGCCATGTAAGCCATCCAGCCCGAAGTCCTCTGTCGTGGTGGCCCAAGTTGCATCACGGTGATTGAGGAGAGAGCATCTAACTGAAGCCTGGAGGAAGGGACGGAGCTGACCACGAGGCCATGCGGGGACGGAGGGAGCTCTCTGAGCAGTAGGAAGGGGGTGGCGAGGCTGCAGAGGGGGCGGAGGGTCTCTGGGCCTGGGCCAGGTGGGCCTTGAGAGGCATTTACGAAGCTCTGGGCAGCCACAGAAGCATGCTCATACTGCTACCATGCATCTCTTCTCTCCTCCACGATGCTGAGAGCTTCTTAGGGATGGATCCAGGCCCTCCTCACCCCAACGTCCCCAGACCAACTCTGGAACCAAGGAAGGCTGAGTGAAGGTGTGAGTCAGTGGATGGCTGGGCTGCCGCTCGCAGAGAGCCCCTGTGTGAGTCATTGCAAACGCACAGATCTAGAACCACAACCCGGATTCCACATTGACTTCCACATATTAGGAGTCGAGATGCACAGGGCAGGGGACAGGGCAGTGGGAGGGGGCTGTAACGATCCCATTTCTCCCACCTGTATTCTGAACCACTTGAGAAATGATGTAAGAAGTGATGTTAAGACGAGGTAGAGATCATACTGGAGAATGTCACTTCCACCTGTCACCATGGAAACGTCAGGAGAGAAGAGATTTCCTTACCATCCCCCCACCCCCAGCACACAGCATGGAAGGAAAAACAGGGGAGAGGTTTCCTCCCTACCCAACCCCCACCCTGCAAAGACACTGGATCACTTTGTGGATCACTTTGTGCCACTTCACTCGGATAAGAAATCATGTCCTGGGTCCTAGGGAAGGTCTTCTCTCTCTCTCTCTGCCTTCAGTTTTCCAGGTTAGCTGTCTCCCAGGGGATGTCCACGAGACAGCATTATCCGTGGTCTTTATTGACAGCGGACCCCCTGGGGAATCACCCATGAGCTTCTCTGGCAGGGCATGTGGTGACAAGTCAGGAGCAGTGTCCCAGGCCACCCCTGCATCCAGCCCCCTTTGGAACCACCAAGACAAATTGGGGGGGGGGGGTGACACATTTCATTTCTCCAGAACCTTCCATGGCGGGAGATCTGTGAGGGTGGTAGCTCGCCCTGTGTCCTAAGCAAGTCCTGGAGGGCAGAGGACAGTGCCGCTCAAGGGCTGACATTCTGCACGTGTCTGGTTCATGGACAGGTGTGCATCTTTCCACCTGTCTGTCCTGCGGTTTGTAAGACAGGCCCAGCCTCCTCCCCACTGACCCCCCCCCAGGCAGTCTCCGCTGGTGTCACAGACGTGAGTGAAGTCAGGGTGGCAGAGTCCTTTGAAAACTGTCTGAAGCAAGAAACTAAAAGCACAAACTATCATTATTGCTGTCAGCACCACTAATCCTTTTCACCAGGGATGCCAGGGGTCCTGGACAGAGAACAGAACTCGGAGGTGTGATTAGCTAAATTTAGCTCAGGACACAAAAGTCTGTAGCTTTGAGCTTCTCCTCGCTTTGACAAATGATGAGCTTGGAACTGCTGCCGATCTTTTGATTTCATTCCCTTGGTGGCCGAAGGAGCCAGGAGAGAATCACTTTCAGACAAGGATCTTCACTGTTTGCATAGCACACATTTCCATGAGGCTGCAAAAGCATGCTTTATTAAATTTCCTTTGAAATCCAATGCTTTGATTTAGGGGCAAGAATGTTTCCTAGGCCTTAAAAATGCCATGCAAGTTAAGACCAGAGCAGAATGTCCTTGCAAGGTAAGAACCAGGCAGGAGCCACCTGCTTCCTCCTCAGTCCTGGCCGCAGAAACTCTGCTTTGCAAAAGCTACAGAGAGCAGAGGGGACACGCTGGGTTAGTCTGCTGGGCTGGCCTGGAGCCTAAAGAGCAGACATTTATTCCCAAACAGTCTGGAGGCTGGAAGTCCAAGATCCAGGTGTCGGCAGGGCTGGTTCCTCTGGAGGCTTTTCTCCTTGGTGTGTGGATGGCCGTCTCCTCCTGTGTCCTCACGTGATCGTCCCTCTGTGTGTATCTGTGTTCCCCTCCTCTTCTTATAAGGACACCGGTCCTATTGGATTAAGGCCCACCTTAGTGATCCCATTTACTTTAATCACCTCTGTACAAACTCCATCTCCAAATACAGTCACTTTCTGTCTTACTGGGGGTTAGGACTCCAGCAGATGAATTTGGGGGGCAGGCACAGTGCAACCCACAGCACCTGGTGTCTTGGGGCGCAGAGCAGTAATGGAAAACCAGCGGGGGCGGGGAGGGTATAGCTGGCCTCCCACTTCCTAGGTTCTGAGGAATCACACGTCCAACTTTGAATGATGCCCAAACAGCAGCAGAGCTCTCCAGTGGCCTTGGGTCTCTGTTCATTTCTACTTCCCACATCATTTTTAACATGTAATAGGTTCTCATTGAAGCAGAAGAATCTCCTGTTTTCCTGGAAGTGGGTGTTTGACTTGAGATGAGGGTCTGGACAAAGGCCTGCCTCTGCTTGTCCATCACATCCTTAAGACTGGTGTGGGTAACTGCTCCTTTGGGGGTCAGGAAAGGATTAGAGGTGGGAGGGGACTCACCCACCCAAAGAGCTCACTCCAGAACAAAGGCAGGGGAAAACACACCACAGCAGGACCCAGGCTTTCTAAAAGAAATCAGCCAGCGAGGTGGGTTCTCCATCCTCCGTGCCCACTGGGACATCCACGCAAGGGTGGCTCAGCCAGCATTCAGTCATTCTAGGCCCCTGTAGTCCTGGCTGGGGGCAAGAGCAGGGAAGGGTGGGAGTGCACGTGTGTGTGTGTGTGTATGTATGTGTGCGTCTATGCATGTGTATATGTATGTATGTGCATGTGTATGTGCAAGTGTGTGTGTGCACGTATGTTCATGTGTTTATGCATGTGTGTGTGTGTATGTGTGTGCATGTGTGCATGCATGTGAGTGTGTATGCGGGAATGTGTGTGTGTGTGTGTGCGTGCGCCTGCGAGCATGCGCCTCGGCCAGCTTCCTGGGGAGACTTCAGTCACACCCACTCCCTCAAAACACCCTATTCTGACAGCCTGGAGGCCTGTTACCCTCCTAGCAGACAAAGCACTGAGGTGGGAGAGATTCAGAGAAGAGTAGCATTAAAACATAGTAACAATAACACTCTTTGATGAATATTCCCCATCAAACCTCCGGAGCATAAGTCTGAGAGTGTTAAGAAGGCAATTGTCAGAAAAAAAAACCTGCCACTTATCCCTTTTAACCTATAGGCTCCATTTAGCCAATTAATCTTATTTATAAAAGGACAAGCAAACAATTTAAGTTTATGTGGTTTTGGTTTTGATCATTTTTCTGCTGTTAACAGACAGGGTCATTCTTCCTGATAATTAAGACTCTTACAGTCAATAAGACCTCACTATTAAATTTAACTAATATTGATGGCCCACACAGCAGTTGCCATCTCTACCGCCCGCCGCGTACTCTCCCCCTGCGCCCGCGGTTCAAGCGCTGCTCCTCAGCGCCTCCAGCCTCATTAAACACCGAGTCCTTATGAATCACAGGTTTGGGCTTCCGTGAACCACTGGAGGAACGAGGGGTCGCTGATGCACAGTGCTTCTGGGCACCTGGTCTCCCCTGGGAAGGGAGATGTGGAGGCAAGTTGTTTTAGTCGGACCCAGAACTCTTTACAACAAAACAAAATAAAATCTTTTTTTTTAAGTTTTTATTGTTATGTTAATCACCATAATTACATCATTAGTTTTTGATGTAGTGTTCCATGATTCATTGTTTGTGCACAACACCCAGTGCTCCATGCAGAACGTGCCCTCTTTAATACCCATCACCAGGCTAACCCATCCTCCCACCCCCCTCCCCTCTAGAACCCTCAGTTTGTTTTTCAGAGTCCATCGTCTCTCATGGTTCGTCTCCCCCTCCGATTTCCCCCCCTTCCAAAATAAAATCTTTTGGCCCCGCTTCTAAATCTTACGTCTTCTGACCTCTCTTCTGGCTTCCGCCATCTGACTTCTCAATATATAGGTGGTTGTAGGGAAGGAAAGTCTTCTCCTCTATCCTCTCAAGTGCAGTGACTGGAGGCCTGTGAATTAAAACTGGCAACAGACAACCTGACAGGAGAAAGACATACACGCTTATTTATTTTCAGTTTTACACGTGCAGGGGCATCTCCCAAATAAGTGAGATTTGAGAGATTATGTACATTTTACTAGGGGATGGGAGGGGCACAGAGGCACATCTGGGAGGACAAATGACTTTGGGGTGGGGGACACTAATGGAAACACCAGTTACTTTTTTTGAAAGATAAATGGGCCCTTAGGAAAACAGGTGAAGATACGATAGTCTAGAAGAGGAGATTGCAGCTGCCCTTGGGGTGAGGATTAATAGTGATGGTTCTTTAGGGAAGCTTTCCTTTTAGGGAGAAAAGGGACTTCAGGAACTCAGAGGCCTTTGACTCAAAAAAATTCTTGAGCCAAAGTGGTGTATTTTGGGGTGACACTTCCTGACCCACTTGATGGACCTCATCCTCTGCTTCCATAATCACAAGGGTGCACTGCTTTTAACCTCTGTGCCCAGCTCCCAGGTGCGCTGGTGGGCGAGGCAGATTGTGGCAGGAGATGGGTGTTGGGTTGGTTGGGTCCATGCCTGGCAGTGAGATGTAGGGAAATATTGGAGCGCAGGGAGGATGGGGCCTGCTGGGGACTGCTAAAGTGGCTTCTGGACATCAGGTTGAAGTACTGGGTTGGTTCTACATGGTAAACAATAGAAACTCTCTAGATGATTCTGGCAGAGTGGTGGTATGTGATTCAACCAGAGTGGTTTAGGGAGTGTGTGTGGGAGGGGGGTGCACAGCATTGGTAATAATTGTGAGAGAGAGGAAGTAAGACTATGCCAGGAAGTGACTTTTGGGAGAAGACCCAACGGTAGTATGGATGCAGAGGGGAGTCAATCAGTCAGCTTCTGCTGGGTAACGAGCAATCAGCAAGGACTGCTGCTCACGCATTTTCAGGTCATTTGGGCTGAGCTTTGCTGCATCACGAGGCACCGGGCACAGATGCAGGGAGGGGTGGAGAAGGGGGCCAGTCATTCCATCCCCAGCAAATGTGCTCATACAACCTGGTCCTTGCTAATCAGTAGGGTTTCTGAGTTTAAGAGAAAGTCATACCTGGAGATCCTGATTACTTTCTACAACACACGCACACACATAATTCACATCCACAAAAGTGCCCAGGTTTTAAGTGTCCAGTTGGATGACTTTTTTTTTAATACTTTATTTATTTATTTGACAGAGAGAGAGACAGCGAGAGAGGGAACACAAGTAGGGGGAGTGGGAGAGGGAGAAGTAGGCTTCCCGCCGAGCAGGGAGCCCAATGCGGGGCTTGATCCCAGGACCCTGGGATCATGACCTTAGCTGAAGGCAGATGCTTAATGACTGAGCCACCCAGGCGCCCCAGTTGGATGACTTTTGACAAATATATGGACCCATGTGCATTGTGAATACAGCACTCCCATGACGATATAGAACTTTTCCCTCACTCTAGAAAGTTCTCCAGCTACTTTCCGGTCAATCCCCTACACCCACAGGCAGCTGCCCCTCTGATTTTAATTCCCCTAGAGTTTTGCCTGTTCTAGAACTTCCAATTGGCGGAACCCCACAGTGTGCACTCTGGTATCCCTCTTTTCTCAGCGTTATACCTGTAAACTCCTTAGGTTGTGCCAATGGTCTCTTCCTTTTACCGTTCAGAAGTATTCTTTTGCACAGATGTATAATTTTCCCATCCTCTTGTGTGTAGGTGTGTGGATAATTCCCAGTTTGGGTGTGAATTTGGCTGCCGTGAACACTCATATCCAAGTTGGAGTTTCTAAACATTTGTTTTCATTTCTCTTGGATAAACACCTAGAAGGGGAAACCACTGCATCTCAGGGTAAATGTGTATTAGCTTTGGGGGACATTATGGTTTCCAGAGTGTTTGTAACATTTTACCTCCCACCTGCAACACGGTTCTGCTTGCTCCATATTCTTGCCAAAATTGGGGATTTCCGAGGTTTTTCAAATTAATGTTTTATGTTTCCTCATGACTTTAATATTTCATTGTTTTAATTTGCATCTTTTATGACTAATGATGTTCCCTCTACATGTGCTTTTGGCCATTTGCACATCTTCTGTGAAGTGTCTATTCAAACATTTTTTCCCCATTTAAAAAACATTTTTGGTCATCTGTCTCTTCATTATTGAACTGTAGGATGACTCCCCTTTTGACTGTTTACCCACCAATTCCAAAGAGCATCATCTGGCAATAGCAGACGTTAGGGCCCCCTCAGCTTCCCTGGAGTGGCCAGCCCCCGGGAGAGGACAGGCCGGTGTCACAAACCCATAGAACCTGGCGACCAAAAGAGAGATGCTTCCTGCTGTTTAGCTGGCAATGCTGATCAGAGGGAAAACCCATATGATTAGATCAGAGGGTAAGTTATCAGGGTTTGTTGGTAGACGGAGAGTACAAAGAGTCATTTAATTCGGGGAATGTCCCCAGGTCTCCCACGATCTTATGGAGTGACACACAATTGGGGATGCGAAGTTGCACTAGGACAGAAGTGAGGCAAATCCAACAGCTCGTGAAGTTCACCAAGTAGAGGCGAGGATTCTAGTCTCCAGACGTAGAGACTCCCAGGTGCCCTGGCAGCTGAAGACTCATCATCTTGGTGGCGAGATCCCAACAAGACAAGAGTGATGCCCTTAGCTCTCCTCTCCCCCTGGTCTAGGGAAGGCATGGTCCGTGCTGACGGGGTCTGACAGTGTGACAAAGGAGCAGCCCGGAGGGCCTTGTGCTCTGCTCAGAGCCACCTCTGCGAAACTGCAGAAAAGCAGGCTTCTGAGAAAGAGCATGTCCCAGGTCCCAGAGGCAGGGGTGAGGGCAGCACTCTGAGGGCCAGAAAGAAGCGTATGTCTGGAGGCGTGGGGAGAAGGTCAGTCAAGCTCTCAACACTTCCATCTCGTCCCGCAGGGGCTGGGGAGGTTCCCGTCTCATGAAGCTGCTCAAAGCTGCCGTGGAAGCAGCCAGCACAAGATGGATGCAAAAAGGAGGTGGTCAGTGGGTATTTGTTGAACAGAATTAATAAATAATAGCTTATCTCACGGGGTGCCTGTCATGGAAGCCTGTCGATAGGAAGGAACAATCTTTGAGACACCCAAAGACATCCATCAATTGTGGGGTTCAAAAGCCTCTAGGCTGCCTTACCAGCGACCTCAGCGGACCCAAAGAACCCATAGAACCCCACAGAACTTCCTAGAACTCCTTGACTTATGACTCAGAAACTCGGTGTTACCCAGAGAGTCTAACACCGTACAATGATTTTCTTTTTATCACCTACTGTGATTTTGATTCACAGAGACGATATTTGCATTCTGAGGCGAAACCTCCTGCAAAGTGTCAATCTTTATTACACCCATGTTGGCAGATCCACCCAGGACTCATTTACCACATTTTTTATTTTTAAACCAGGCAATGGGGTGCAGAGAGGGATAGTCTGTGATCTGCCACTTCCTTCCAGGCACATGCAAAAATTCTAAAACATGACAATACTTAAACCTATTCTCTAGGATTTCCAAAGTCTGCTGTGGAGGGTTTGTTTGATCCTGCCACTGAATTGGATAGTGGTTGGGAACCCCACATCCCTGTCCTCCCTCACCCTGGTTGTGACAGAGATCTCTGAAAACCTCAGAGGTGAGTGCCAGAATTATCTCAGGGGTAGAGAGCCCTGACTTTCCAATCTTCTCAAATCATAAAGGCTCTTAACAATTCCCAAATGGAAAAGTCCTTGTAGATGCCTGAGTCCCATCTCTGGCATGCCCCTGGAATGAACAGTGTGGCTATTACCAGCATCACTGGACTATTGATTGCTTCTAGGAAGAGGAGCCCGTGGCCAAAAAGGACCTGAGCACCCATCTGTAATATCGTGGGAATACATGCTTAATGACCAGCTCTCAAGGGCATTTGGGAGCTTATTCGTAATGTTTACAGATTACTTTGTGTAAATATTCCCACCATGACTAATTCCAAGCTACTGACACGATATCATTCAAACACGGAGTTGGGAAGAGATGTTCTCCATTGGCCCTTGCCAACGCGTGTGAGCTGCTCCCAGCCACCACTGGGACCATTCTCTTCCTCCAGATTCCAGAGAAACTTTCTACCTCCTGTTTATCCCTGAGGTAGGATCTGTTCCCTTATTGAGTGTCTCCCAGGGGTGTGACTTTTGCAGGCACCCCCAAGAAGCTCACAGTGTAACGGGGGAGATAGAGATGTCACAACTGTAGGAATGAGCATGGGGGTCCTAGGACCCTCTGTCATGGGGTGTCTTTCTCAAACCCAGATCTGTTGAAGGTGTGTAGGACAAAGTATGAAGGGGAGAGTGGAGGGGGCCCCACACTGGTCCACAGAGCAGAGATGTATGTGAAAGTCGCACAAGGGAACCATGCATGGTCCGTTGCTTCTGATGTTCTGAGAGGGAGTTGAAGAGATACTCACCAGCCATTTGTCAGCAGCATGGACAGTCTCCCGTACCATTCTCTTTGGATTCTTTGGGACTGCTTTTTTTCTCTACCAGCTCTTCTCACTTCTGTCTACTACCTGCCATTCCAGAAGCTTATGCTTCGGCTCCTCTGACCAGCAAGTTGACTTGGGTTATCATCAGATGTCACAAAGAGGAGGGTGTCCCTGGCTCCAAGCAGAACACGGAGACCTAGTTGACTCGATGCCCGCCAGGCTGCCCGTGAGCACCATCGCTTTACAGGGGCATTTGTTCTCCCCTTCACTTTCCATTACCTGAGAAACCTCACCACATGACGGAAAATGTGGGAAACACTTAAAAGAAGAACCTTTAAAGCATCCGCCTCTCTGACCAACCACCTTTAGTACTTGATGCATTTCCCGCAAGTCTTCCTTCTGGTTTCGTTTGTTTGTTTGTTTGTTTGTTGCAGACTTGCAGTCCTGCTCATGTCATTGGGATCCTGCTTTTCACCCAACACCAAGTGATTCTCATTTGTCATGTTATCAACACCCTTCATGTTCATCATTGTTTCTTTTATTGAGTTTTCATTGTAATCAGCTACCTGGGCACATAGTTATAGAATCAGTTGCATCTGTAAGATCTATTATAAAAATCAGTAGCACCTGATCAAACTCCTGCCTGTTACCTCCCCCCAGAGGTAAATCACTTTCCAATTTTTCTGCCATTTCTTTTGGTCTTTACCCCATGTTTGTACATGATATACCTGTTAATTTTTCAACTTCAGTCTTTATTTACTGACTTACCTACCACTAAGGACAAGAAATGCACACATGCCCTCTCCCCACTTCCCTGCCATCCCACCATGAGGATGGAGTCACCATTTGGATCAGATCCGTGTTTGGTGCTTACGTTTTTATATACGTGCAAACGTGAACGGTAATACGTGTTTGTGATTCAGTGGACACTTTGAGATCACTTGTCTTTCCCTGAACAACTGTTTATTCTCAGTGCAGTTAATCATCTTGCATGTTGTCTCTCAGACAGTTTGTTTGTCTGCCTGTCTTTCCCTAATCTTGTAGGAACTGACTCTCACTGGAGTCCCTGTTCAGTTCACTCAAACACATCTGGTGAACTTCATCTTGGGGACATCCATCCCAGCTTCCCGACCTGCTCCGATCTGGACACTGTTCTGATACACAACTGTCATCCTAGAATCTCCTTCCACACGACCCCAGGGGCCCAGCTTTCCTGCGTCCCCCCATTTCCTGATGTCTTGCCTTCCTCTCTGACTCACTCAGGTTCCAGGGAAAAGATGCATGAGGCCAGTTGTATCTAAAGTGTCATTACTCCACATCCACACTTGACCACTTGGCTGAGTATAGACTGCTAGTTTAACTCCCTGATGCTCAGAACTGAAGGCAATGCATTATTCCATTTTCTCCTTGTTTCCAGAATTGCTCTTAAGAAGAAGTCACATGTCATCCTGATTCTTGATCTTATAGGAAATGTGTTCTCTCTCATATCTCTCTCTCAGCTTTTAGGATTTCTGCTTTGTCTCCAGGGTTCTGAAGTTCCACCATGCTATGGTTTTATGTCTTAGTATGCATAACATTTTATCCATTGTGCTAGACATTCAAATGGTCTTTTCAGTTTGGAAATGTCAGGTCTGGAAAACAATCTTGAAGTATTTCTTGGATTTTATAAAGCTATTTTACTGAGAGGCAGTCTAGTGAAGTGGCTAGATCTTAGACAAGAGAGCCAACCTGCCTGGGTTCGAATCCTTGCTCTGCCATTTATCAGCTGGGCAACCTTGGGTAATCAGACTTCCATCCTCTCTGTGCTTTACTGTCTTGATTTATAAAGTAGGATAAAAATAATGTCAACCCCAAGAGTTTTCATTAGAATTACATGAGTAAATGTACAATGATTGAGTTATTAGACAATGCTTGGAACACTTTAAGGCACCTGGAATTACTACATCATGACCAGTTATCTCTGCTGTTCTTTGATGATTTATCCCCGTGTGCTACATCCATTCTCCTTCCAACTTCTCCTCCTCTTTTTTTTTTTTTTGGTTGATTCTCCAATTTTCTTATCTTTTTTAGATTGCTTTGGCATTTTGCTACTCTCTGAGAGATTTCCTCAGCTTTATTAGAAACTTTCTTCTGAGTTTTTAATTTTTGCCATTATCTTTTTAATGTCCCCAAGCCATTTTGTTTCTTTTCTTTTCTAAGTGTTCCTTTCTAATGGCATTCTGTTCTTGTTTCATAGATGTAACATCTTCTCTTGTAAGTTGGAGGATATTATTGGCATCTTTCTTCTTTGTTTGGCTTTGGTTTTCATCTTCCTACATAATCATTTTTTCCCTGGGGTTCTGTTTGTTTGATATCTGTCTATGTTACAAGACTTCTTCAAATATTTGATGATTTTTGGAAGTTTGCTCATATTTAATAGAAGGGTCCTAAAAAGTTGATTAGGAATTCCAAGTAACGGTGACACTTGTCAACTGTGGTCTTGCAATGGGGCAACCTGTCTGGAATGTCACTGTGGGGACCCTGCTGTTCTTATCTTTAGATCTTTTCTCTTGGGCTGGTAAGATTTCTGAGAAAAGAATTTTCTGGTCTCCTCCCTGGAAGGGAGAAGTCTGATCACCAGGATCCTGAGAGGCAACCAGTAGAAAAATCTACATTTAATTATCATATTTTCAATTTGACTGTTCATTTAATCCTCACATCTTCAGTGACCCTCTGTTTTAGCCTCTCCAGAGAATAGACCTCTAGTCTCCTGCCTGAGCCAACACACTGAGTGGGGGAAGGAAGGCACATCTGGGGAAAGGAGTGGTCGAACTCCACATTTGCTTCCAGGGTACCAGGTACATCAAGTCCTGAGCCCACTGGGGGTCTTCTATGTGTTGCATGTTTTCCTTTATGTTTGTGTTTTCTTCTGTTTTCTATGTTTTAGGTACTCTAGATTGGATCCTCCTTTCTTGGATGGCCCAGTCTATAAACACTTGTCTCTCTGCCTTTCAGCATCCATCATGTTACCATTTCCTTTTCTGTTCTCATTGTCCTTGTGATCTTGGGTGTGGCTAAAAATTTCCACTGAATCTCCTTTTTAGTAGGATTTAGGTAGGCACTGAAGACAAATGTGTTTGCTTTCATTCTGACATCTATAACCTAAAATCCTAGACGCTATTTTTATGTGACAGTGTATTATTTCACCAACGTGTTTCCAAGTCTTCACTATCATAAATAAACTAGTGAGCATCTTTGGGTCAAAGTCGTCATGGGACGGTGTATGTAGGCTCCTTCACAGACACAGAACAAATGAGTAAGTCACACCGGGCAGGAGAGTGAAGGCGTTGGGAGAACATGTCTTGAGTTCAAATTTTGTGTCTGTCATGTACTAGCCACATAACCTCCGGCTAATTGCATGAGCTTTTTCTTCTGTTTCTCTACTCAGAAGACAAAACGAAGGTTATGGTATATTTGACAGAAGAATCAATGCATTGGCTTCATATACCAGTGTGTCTATGGTACGTAGATTTGGACCTGGTGTCTGGTAAGCGTTAACTATTCTTTTCATAGGGGTTTCTGAAGTCTTTGATAAATATTGCGCCGAATATCAGTGTATATAGCCACTAACAGTGGCTAAGACTTATCATTTCACTAACTGGCTAGTAAAAACATACGTGACTCCTTCTAGTTTGGTGGGCAAACACACACACATCCTTGTACACACATATTTTATCTATTGTTTGATTTGCATGTTTTAGTGTCAAAACTGACATTGCTTCCATTCATTTACTTCCTAGTCGTATGTTTGTGTTTGTGAATTACCTGCTTGTGTCTTTGGCCCATATGTATTTATGTTTTACTCATTGGTTGGTATGACATCGCCGACATTTACGAAGACAAACTGTAATACTGAGGAACAATTCACTGCTGTCAGCCCCACCAGCTCTCCCTGGAAGTAAGTTTCCATCAGACAGATTCAAACCTCTAGGGGGAAGTGTGGACGCCAGTGTGGACGGGAACACCTGCGTCCACCAGAGGCTTCTGTAGATCCACTTTGGGGATTGCTGTTGACCTTTCGCAGTGTGGGGAAGGGTCTGCAGCTTCTTGTCGTGAGCATGCCTGGGAAGGTTTGGAGGCACCCAGGGACTGGGCAGAACACGCCTGGATTTACATCATCAGGCTCCTGCCAAAATGATAAACTTCTTTCCGTCTTGAAAACCTTGACCAGATCCTCTCACTGAGATCCCAGTGCCAAATGGCTCTGAGCTGTTCTCGTAGATGGAAACCTCCGGGCCGGAGACACAGAATCACCCATCTGGGGGAGAGCTGTCTTTCTTTTTGGCAACTGTTGCAGTGAAGGGGAAGCAGCAGTCCTTGTCTTCCACTTGGGGGAATAGGAGGGAAACCACCTCTGACAATTAACGCAGGCCGATTTTTCAAAACCGAAATGCAGAGGCCCAGCAGAAAGGTTGAAATGTCGAAAAGGCACTAATGATGGATCTCCTCCAACCAGCATGAGGTAAAGGCTTTGCAGGGTCCGTTTGCCCCGATGAAGACACAGAAAGGAGAGCAGTTTGTTTCACCCTCCACACCATCTATGTGGGAGGAAGGCTGATATTCCCTTCATTATTTTTTAAGTGTATTTTCTCAGGGGCCAGGTGCTACTCAGTCTTGTGCGATTAGCGGGTCACAGAGATTTTATAACTGCAGAGGGCCTTGGAGAACATCGGGACATTTCCCAGCGGTCTTCCTTTGGAAACTAGTGAGATGATCCCATAAAAAATAATATTCTGTAGTCAGATCCGCTTGGGAACCTGGCATCCCACACCTGGCTCCCAGGGGACACCAGCATATTAAAGGCTAGAAGATGATGTTCAAAATGCTTTGTTTAGTCCGGTAGTGGCCAAAGGATTGGATCTGAGAAACCCATTTACCTACAGGAGCTGCCAGCAGGTTTCAGAACCGCAGGTCCAGGGAATCTGTAAGAGCCCCTGAAGACTCGTCCTCCCATCTGATGAGATCAAAGGGAGAAGGAGCTGCCCAGCCATAAACTCTCCAGGACAAGACCCTGGATCAGGAGACTCTTGCCCCCAGATCCTTTCCAATTTTGCTTAACCACCAGACCTCAGGATCCCAGGCATCGGGGCTCAGCCTGTACTTTCCAGGGCTTGGAGAGGAACAAGCCCCTAGTGCTTGTGGCGGGGCTGAGCCCAGGGTAGTGGGTGGCACCCAGAGGGTGCTCCAGAATCATTGGTTACAGAGTAATGAGAATCTTGGTTACAAAGTAAGTGAGGGTGAGCTCGGGGCAGTGGGTGGCTCCCAGCAGGTGCTCACACCAAACCCTGCCAGCCAGCGCTGAGGCAGAGTAAGTATTCTGAAAGGTAACTATTCAGATTTCTTTCCTGCTGCTTGAACAGAGCTTCTCTGACCAGACTCTAGTCAGGGCCTGCTGTAATCTCCTCCCAACTGGGCCACTACCTTTGGATTTCCACGTCCATCTGTGCACCACCCAGCTAGAGCAAGAACCCCATTGGGTCCAGTCAGTTTAGCCAGAATCCCTGCTGTTAGCATCTGATCAATCTGTATTGATTTGTATGTGATCAATCTCTCATACCCTGGCCTGCTTCCAGCAAGAATCCCGTTGGGTCAGTTTAGTGAAGAATTATCCCATCTTCTCACTGATTTTCCACCCACCGCCTCTCTCTAGCCCTGCTCCTTTGCTAGAAATCCCACCTTCTGTCTTGTGTTCAGAGTTGAGCTCATCCCTCTCCCACTGCAGAACCCCCACTCCCCACTGCCGCAGAAGTCCCTACCCTATCATCACATCATGGCCCTGAATAGAGCCTGACTTTTGAGTTTAAACAAGTGTCAGAATCATTTTGTCCTTAGCATGCTTGCCTCCATTATTTCTAAAATAATTAATTAAACTTTCACCAATCTCGGGCAATAATCAAGGACCCATACCTAGTAGTCACAGGTCCGGATCTCTGTACTTTAGGCATACTAACTCACTAACTCCTCAAACCCCACAAGATGCAAGTTATTATTACCCCCATGTTGCAGATGAGATCACAGAGGCTACAGAGAAATTAAGCAACTTTCCCACAGTCCCTCAGCTGAGCTGGGAGCTGAGCCTCAGATGCCCACCCGGGCAGCTGAGCTTGGAGCATGTGTCCTTAGACATGGGTTACACGCCTCATCTACATGCTGGAGCCACCACTCACGAGCAGGGAGCTCTGTCCCTCTTCTTGAGAAAAAGTAATGGCCTATGCAAGCTGTAGGAGGCACACAGTCACCAACATTATTTGTTAGAATGAATGACCGATGATGGGAAAATATGCAGTCCTGTAGGGGAGGGAAAAAAATCCTTTTCCTCTTACCCTTTCAGGTACTCAGCTGGTGCTAGGACAAAAGGCAGATTAACAAGAGAAAAACAGGCAAAAGTATTTCATATAAGTGTTTTATGATACGATAGCCTTCATAAGGAAATGAAGACCCACTAAATGGTTAAAGCCTGGGCCTTTTCAGGTGAGGTCTGACGAAGAGTGGAAAGTCACCAGACAAAGGGTACAAGCTCAGGGTGGTGAATTGGGGCAAACTCAGTGTGGCCTCTTCATTCAGATTCCTCTCAGCACCTCTTTGTCTTTTCAGAGATAAGGCTCCTTTCCTCCAGACGCAGTGAGGGTACCTCTCACAGGAGGGTCTGTGACCTGCTCCAGGGAGAGGATAGAGGGTCCTTCCCACACCTGCCATTTCTCAAGTTCCGTCAGCTTAAAATACTCTGCCAAATTGCCATATTTGGAATAGTGTGTTCTGAGCCCTAGCAGTCCACATTTTAAATAAGTGAAGTCAGAACAATGAGCTAGGTATGGCTAATCCGTTTGCCCCGGGGAGCAGACGTCTCAACCTCAAGGATCCAGGAGGCACAGAAGCCCCACGCTGGCCCGGTGCCCCTGAATCCCAGGGTCCTATTTCCAGATTGTTGCTTAGGCCCCCTTCACTCTGCAGTATTTGAGGGGGAAGATTCTCTCTCATCTGTTTTCCTGGCGGGTGTTGAGGAACAGCCCATGGGAGGGTCTTTGTGTGGCAGGATGTACCTGGTTCTTCCTTATTCCTCCTCCGGACCTTTAGGTCACATTAGGAGAAGGGTCTCACTGTTTTCTTCCCGTCTCCAGGGTGGTTCCTTGATGTTCTCATGCTCACCCTGAGAAAAAGTCTCATAACCCTCTCCCAGTTCACCCATCCGGCAAACATTCCCCCAGAGAGGGGTCGCCATGTGCCGTCTCAGAGACCACCGTGGTCAACACAAAGGAACATGTATCTCATGGAGAATGCCGGCCGGTGACCCCACATCTGTCTACAAATTGGGAACACAATCTGTGGAGCATCTCAGAGTCCCTGGGAGGGGGAGGGAGGTGGGAGCAAGCGGAGGGGGGAGGCGTAAATCACCGCATGCCTGAAGGAGAGTGAAATGCTTCTGGTGATTAAACAGCATGAAACGAAGTCATTACAGTTTCCAGTTGCACCGAGCCAGTCTTGGGTGGTCCTTACAACCGAGTCACTGGGAGAAGTTTCAGAACCTTTGCTTGAAGCCCAGGCCCTGGCGCCAGGTCTTTGCAGCTTAAAGGAACAAAGGTCCTAATTGGAGAACAGTGCTGCCCTGCCCGCCTCCCTCCGGGCCCTCCTGACCGGACGAGAAGCCTGGCCAGACAAGTCACAGTTCTCAGCAAACACATTAGCAAGCCCTTCAAGAGCGTCTTTCCAACTCATCTTTTAGGATCTGGCTTCTGTCCCTAGATGAAGGTGAGCAGATGTGGAGCCTTTGGCCTTGGGGTCCCCAGGGCAATACTTAAGGTAGAGGCCCTCAGTTCTCCATCGTCCCTGAATTTCCAGTCCCCCCCAAAACCTCTGCACTGCTGGCCTCTCTGTCCTCCACCAGCTGATGGCAGAATTGCCACCGCACCCCTACATTATGAATCAGGGTCTGCGGACGACTCCCGCACCCCCTCTCACGTCAGCACCCAGCCATGTGAGGGTCCTGTCCTAAATGTGGGGCCTTTCATTAATTGCAGGTGCTGGCACTGAACAGGCCAGGCCCCTGGACTGAACGAGACGAAGGACATCTTCCCACAGACCAGGGATTCATTCCTTGGCCCTGCAGCGACTTGTCTTCTTCTAGGGGCCCCAAGGCCTTCTCAGCTTGGGGAGCCCAGGCGCTGGGGCTGATGTCTAGAGAAATCTGTTGGGTTGGGATGGAACCAGGGTTAGCCCGGAGTATTTGAGGAAAATTCAGAAGGAAAGCGTAGAAGGACTTCCCCTCGGGGTTTTGGGAACATGCAGGAACCTCCCAATAAACCGAAGACAAGTTCACACGCTCCAAGCTCCTCCCACACCACTAATTTATTCATTAAAATATAAGGTCTAGCTGTGTTTGCTGTGAGCTGAAATATGTAATAAGACTTGCACTGGGCATCTCTCTGCTCCCTACTTCCTAAGGAGGGTTCCAGAGATTTGGAGGAACAGCCAGTGTTGTCCCTCACAGCATGCTGTCCCTCAGTGCTCGAGCCCCACATCCCACCTGCCAAAGGTTTCACCATCTTGCTGGTCCTATAAGCCGATGAGTATGATCCTGTCTAGCCTGTTGGTCAAGAAGTCCTCTCTACTTGCCAAGATGTACATAGGTTTGACCTCTTGAGGCTTGTTGAGTGAGCTGGCCCTGTCATGGGGGAAACCAGCCCCCCCCAGAGGAGGCAGAACACTCACATCTGTGACTGGGTGTGGGTGGGGGTCTGCCACTCCTCCTGGACCTTCACCCTCATTCTTCAACTTGCCACCCTGATTAGGTCCTTCCACCCCTCTCTCTTGCCCCTTGTGATTGAAGATGACAGCTTCAACTTCTGCTAAGACTGCCACGAACAAGACTCCAAAAGTCCCCCCAGGTCCCCTGGGGAGGAGAGAGACAGCCACAAACCAGCCAGAAACAGGGGCTTTCAGAATAGATGAAGGGAAAAGCCCACCCATCTGCCTTGCAGAAACCATAAGATGGAGCTCACAGAGACCCCTCTGCAGTGGTGGGTTTGGACGTGGATCTCTATACCACCTCATCAATAGAAATCCTGCTGGCAGGGCCCCCAGGCAAACAGCCTTGGACTCGGGCAACCACAGTATTTGCTGGGAATAGTCTCCAAGGGTCTCTTGCTCAGCTCATCACTTTGGGGGAGGGGGACGCTTGACCTTCGCTTTGCCATGTCCAGCACATGTTCTCATGTGGGCATGTGGGCCAGATTTAACAACTTCTGTTTTCTCCTAAAGGAGGTTGGTTTTCTCTCACGTTGAAAGCCACCACCACTGAGCTGCCTGCATGTATGATGGCGTTGGGGTGGGGGCAGGAGGGAGAACCGCAGAAGGAGACCTAGTCCCTCTCTTACCCCAGGGATGGGACACCTCTGTCACCACTTCCTAGGACACCTAATGAAAGAAGATTTATCCATATCAATGCGCTGAATGAATGAATGAATGAATGAACAATGCTTTCTGTCCCCCCTCGATGGCTGACTCACTCACCCACTCACCACCCACCCGTCCAGTGAGCAAGGCCTCTGTGGGGGCAGGCTGCGCTGGGCTCTGGGAGCAGTGAGTTAATTTTAGTTCAGTCCTAATTACTAATCAGCCCTGTAATGAGTGTGGAAACAAAACTGTCAGTACCGGCTATTACAGACGTGTAGACGTGTCTCATTTAGCGCAAGACAGAGCCGCGAAGCTGGTACTGGAGCAAATAGGTATGGACCAAATATCCCATTTAAAGAGAAGCATTTTTGTTTGACCATCGCAGCATCGAGGTGTCTGCAAGAGTCCGGAACTCACTCAAGGAACACTGGGCTGTGAGTCCTGGCTCTGCCTCTCCGTAAGCGAGCTCCTGGACCTTCCTGAGTGTTTTTTCCCCTGGGAAACCAGGAATGGCGTGCATCTTGGTGTTGTCAGGGACCCAGTTAGATAAGGATGTGAAAGTCCTCTCCTTGGAAAGATCGGCTCTGAGAACCAGCTCCTTTCACACTGCTTCTGTCTACTCACCCAGCAGGGTTTGCATTTTGAGGTGGAAACTGCCCATTCTCCCCTCAGGCTTCAGCCGGGAAAAATGTCCCTGTGCAGAGCCGACGGCCCCTTGCTCTGGCGCCCCGTTAAATTGCTGGCGGGAGGGTGAGCCGAGTGCCAAATGGTGTGAGATTTAATCTGTGAATGCGGGCCTAGCAGAGGCCTGTGGAGCTGGGAACGGCGAGTTTTGCTGATGGACCTGCAGACAGGTTGGCTCCTGTTGTCTGGTGTCAGAAACACTGGCGGGGAAGCTATGAAGGAGGCTGCTTCCTCCTGTTTCTGCAGACTCTTGGCAGGTACTTTAGGGGTGCACCTAGCAGTGATGAGAGGCTAAAAGAATTGGTGAATCACCAGTGGAGGACCAGGAACCATGGGGCCTGTCTTGCTTGCTGCTCAAACACTGAAGGAGCACAGGGCTATGCAAGAACAGGGGAGCCTTCCCCGGCCGCCTTCCGCAAGCTCGGGCTGGCTCTCCCTGGAATCTTAAATCTTCTGCAAAATGGAGTCAGCGAAACCATAACCTAGGGACATTTCCGAGAAATTGTTCCCTATAATTAGCTGCAATATGGCTCTAATAAAGAGAACAGTCTATAAAACATTATCAGTTCTAATTGATAATTGGATTTTTTGTGTTACCATAAGTAAGGCTAAAAGCTTCAGATATTGTATTTAAATTTCTACTTTAAAAATCCAGGGAAATCCAGCCAGACTCTTCCATTAGAGAGACAGGAGAGGGAGAGAGATTTGCATAATGTGTATCAGAGACAAAACCTGTGGACAGCAGGGGAGCATGGCTTTAGTAATCCAGAGCTCTTAAAAAATTTCACTTCGATGTGCTCTTCTTAATCACCTCACCTCCGGATGACACATGCTTAGTGTACTGTTACCTGAACGTGGGACAGGCATGGCCGACTCTCCCCAGGGTTAGTTCCAGGTGGCGTCCTCGGGTTAAGAACGGAGAAGCCTTCAGGCTGCAGGATGCCATTTGGGAAGGTCTGGGCCCACCCCTGGGCAGGTGAGTGCCTGTGGACGGGGCCGGTGTTGAAGACCCTCTGCAGTGAAATTATCCGTCCCGGAATCCCGGCACTGGAAGGATCCCCAAGGAGCACTCAGCTTACCACCCTTATTGGTGCGACCGAAGTGCAGCACTGAGCCCGGTACCTCCAGAGTGCTCTGGGGGCAGGGAGGGACATCAAATTTAAGTCCCAAGAAGGGACAGCCAGCAGTGGGTCAGCTGGTGCTCCAATGTTAGTAACTAGATGAGAGGACATGCAGCTATTATATAAAACATTGTCATCCAAGCTTTCTGGCAAAGATTCTCTAAAATTAAACATTTTACACCGAAGATTAATTCTTTGGGTTCAGGCTTTGGCCTCTATTTCCCATTTGTCCACACTGAGAAAGCAATGGCACTGTCAGTGGCCCTTCCCCAGGACCAGTGTGTGGTCAGGGCAGGACAGGGGGTGGTCCAAACACCAGAGCAGGAGTTGGTCGACCCAACAGGTGTTCTCTGGAAAACCGATGAGGGGCTTGGGGACACAGTAAGGCTGGTGGTTAAGGCTGACTTGACCCAGATCCTGGCTGAGGAGAGGCACGACCTTGCATGACCCTGCACGACCTTGCATGACCCTCCACGACCATGGACAGGTCCCGCTGTGTCTCCAAGTGCAGATTTCTCTGCCCGAGCCAACGTGAGCAGAACCCAGGTCACATAAGACTGATAATATCTAGTAACTCTGCATCCCTGTGATTGCATAGAGGACCCTGACCTCAAAGGACCCAGTGAATATCGTGGGGTCCAGCACAGAAATGGGGGAGCAGTCATAAAAGAGACGTGTGTGTACGTGTGTTGGCTGTGTGGTGTGTCTGTGTGCGCCAGGGCCGAGTGGGTGCAAGAAGCAAACCCTGGGTCTTTGCTGTGGTTAAACACCGCCCCTCCGAGTGTCCCCGACCCCCACAGCCTTGCGTCTGAGTTCTGAAAGCATCTCACTCGACAGATGCTTGGGGCATGCAGAGCCAGCAGGGTGCCCCCGGGACCCACCCCTCTCCCCAAGCTGCCCCGGCACGGCCCTCCAGGTTCGCCGTGGAAGACAGAGCCCACAGAGCCAGCCTCGGTTCCCGCACGATGGTGCAGTCCTTAAATTTGCCAAATTGCTACAAGTCAGCCTACAATCACTTCTGTTTGCATTCCAATTATGGAGGAGGTGAATTTTACCGACTAAACAATTCATCAACTGAAATTCCCCTGGAGAAATACTTCTGATGTCGAGACCGTCAGCTTCAGATGGAGACCCAGTAGCCATGGAGCCAAGGTAAAAAGCCCTGGGAACCGGGGGGGGGGTGCTCCCGAAAACCTGGCCCTCGCTGCTTACCACATCGTCCAGAAAATCAAAGGATGTAACCTAGGAGAGAGCCACATGCGGCCCCAAGAAAAGGAGTCACATTAATGCAGCATCCTGCTAAACCCTGAAGCCCAGACGGGGCATCCCAGTGCGCTTGCTCTTCTCCTATGACCTTGCTCACCCCGGACCATGACCATCGCTGACACTCCTACCCCATTCACGCCTGGCTGGCTGGTACCCAGCGTGGTCCACAAGCTGACCATAGGGTCACAATCTGCCCTAGTAGAATGGGTCTCGGGGGGGTCTAGCCTGTGCCAACCTCCTCACACGGCTGTGACGCGGGCGCTTCACACCAGAAATCCATCTTCTCCCAGTTCTGAAGGCCCAAAGTCCAAGATCCAGGGGGGGGCATGGCTGGTTCCTCCATCCCAGGGCCTCCCCCAGCTCCTGGCGGTCTGCTCGCATCTCTGGAGTTGCTTGGCTTGTAGAAGCCTCATTTCTACCTCATGTCCACACGGCATTCTCCTGGGGTGTCCCTGTGTCCACATTTCCCTCTTATAAGGACACTGGTCACATTGGACCAGGGCCATCCTACTCCAGCACAATCTCATCTTAACTAATGAACTCTGCAATGACCGTATTTCCAAATGAGGCCACATCCTGAGGTCCTGGAGGTTAGGACCCAATGTATGAATTGGGGGGAGGGGGCACAACTCAGTCCACACCATAATCCACCTTTCCCATTGGTACATCCATAAGGGAGAGCTTCAGGACGTGTGCCAGAGGGGCATGCAAATTTGAGAGCCATCCTGTCCCTCAATGCGGCAGACTGGTTCCCAAAGGGATCCTCCCCCTTCCCAAACATTAGTGCACCCTTGTTGTGCCCCAGGGAATTCAGCAGCGAGTGCCCACTCTTGCCTTGTGTGCTGGGCTGGTCCCTCCCACCTTAGTGAGCCATTGTCTCCTCATGTGTAAAGGGGACGTGGGTCTCCCTCCAGGGATTCACATGCAGATGAAATAGGGCCAGGTGAGTCCTGGCACCTGGCAAGTTCCCTTCCTGGTGCCCCCCACATACACCTGTGCTATTGTCCTCACGTCCCCACGGTGCTGAGGGGCTGGCCTGGGATTCCAATGGCAGAGCTGCCTGCATCCACAGACAGGCTCTCAGGGCTCCCCCCACTTACTCCATTATCTCTGCCTGACTCTCCATCCTCCTCCCAAATTCCAGCCGCCCTTTCATGGGACCCCCTCCTCCAATGGTGATGACAAGCTCTGGTGACCTTGCACTGAGAGCTACACTGGGCCTGGATGTGTCTTCTGTCACCTTGTAGGGCTCAGGACCCAAACCCAACCTCCCCTGTCTCTGAGCTCCTTCCAGAGACAGGAATTGGGATCCAGTCCCACTGGCCGACGTTGGTAAGCCCCTGGGGGCCCTCAGGTGGCGGATGCCATGGGAGCGGCTCGTGTTCATATTGAAGGAGCTCCTGCCATGCTTCTCATTCAGTAGAGACGGTTCCCACGGGATTCGCCCCAGCGCACGAGGCAGGGCAGGTGGCCCCTCAGCAGCCTCCTTGTCCTCGTCACACTAATGAGGAGAGAGCATGTGCGGTGAAAGCAGCCAGCTCTAAATGAACAGCCTCTCCGTTTCTCATTCTCTCTACTGAAAAAAAGATTCCCTTAAAAAAATTAAAAGTTAAAGGGAATTTGTCAAAAGGCCATTTACCTGCAGACATGTCTACCAGGTGCTTCTCTGAGTACTTGTGCATAATTAATTAGCAGCACAGTCCCTACATAACATTAAAAACCCATTTTGCCATGTTCCGTATTTTCTGCTCAGCATCACCGTCAAGCGGATTTCAAGGGAGACACGTATTTGCGTCCTGCGCCAGGCTGCTGTTCTCACAGAGATAGACTTCCCCGGAGAACTGAGCACGGGCTTCATCCTCACTTGTGGGTTCCGCCCAAAGGCCGAGGGCGAGAGATGCGTGGGGGGGCACTGGCGCTTCCCAGCACAGCAGAGAGAGCAGCTCTCCGTGGCCAGCAGTGCGTGCAAATGGCAGCGTGAGCTGCCCAGCAAAAAAAAAAAAAAAAAAAAAAGTGATAGGTGATTTGTAGTTACGGTTTGGGATTAAGCAAGAAAAATAGAAAAAGAGTAAGAAGACAAGGAAGAGGAAGAGAAGGAGGAGGAGGAAGGGGGGGAAGGAGGAAGGAGCATCTCTTTTGACCTTCTTGCCAAGGAGAGACAGGGCTTTCTTTCTCAAGATCCAGGCTCCTCTATGCCCAGGAGAGTGGTCCCATGAAGAGGGTGATGGGGGAGGCTGGCACGAGCTGTTTTGCAGGGGGAAGCCCATCACAGTTGTGTTATCCTGGAAGGGAAGACACTGGGCTCTGTAGTTAAGGGAGCAAAGAAATGGCTCAACCCTTGGACATGCAATGCCCCAAGACCAGGAGAAGGACACCCACATGTGGTGGGCTCCCTGAGGCATGGAGGGGACGGGACCCCCATGGCAGGCCCCTATGAAGGGTCAGTCTCTGAACATGAGGCCTCTGGGTCCCCTGGAAGATGCCCTGTGGCTGAGCTAAGGCAGGAGAGATTCCTGGGAATGGGGTCCAAGCCAGGACATGGAGAGCAGAGCCGTCCAGGCTCTGTCTGGGGGTTGCCCAGAGCACCCCATTCTGGGGGACACTGGAGCGGGGGAAAGAGGTAACAAGGAAAAGCTGAACAGTGGTGGACTTGTCTCCAGGTTTGGTTCTAAAAGACCTGGCAATAACTGCATTTTAGAAATGGCATGTTTTTAATTGCACCTCGTGCACGGTAGAGCTCTTCTTGCCTCTACACGGGACGATTCACCGCACAAGGCGTAAAACTGTGCGTATGAGAAACTGAGGGGAAGGAACCCCTCCCGGCGCACAGTGCTTACTCTTTACAGGGACAGAGCCACACACGTCATGACTTTCAAGCCTTCGGTCAATCTGGCAAACCAGGGACTGCAACTCCGTTTTCATTCAGTGAAACTGAAGCAAAACGACTCGTCAAAAATTTCACAGGCGGTCCTCGGTGTCATCGATGCTGACTCTTACCTGCCTTCCAAGAATAATTCGGGATTGTTTTAGATAGAAGGACCTTTGAGATGTCTCGTAAGAGAGCGACTGAACATTCGGGTGCCAGGGTTCGTGGGCTCAAATCCTGGCTCCGCTGTGACCTAGCTGCATGACCCAGAGACGCACTTCACCTGTGCTTCTTCGTCAGGGAAGCGGGGATGAGACTGGGATCTCCCTCCCAGAGCAGGGCTGTTCAGAATGACGGTGAGACCCCCATGACACACCCCATACTCTCAGAGATGACACAGATCCCTCCCGCAAGTCATTTCCCCATACTTAGCTTCCCAACACACTGACCACCTTCTCCAACCTAATGAGAGATCGTATTGTTCCTGTAATGGTCAGTTTGCTGAGTCAACCCGGCTGAGCTGTCGTCCCCAGGGGTTCAACCCAACATGAATCCAAATGCTGCTGTGAAGAAATTCAGCAGATGTGGTTGACATCTACAATGAGCGGGCTCTCAGTAAAAGGGATCGCCCCCCATAATCTGGGTGGGCCTGGCCCAATCAGTTGAAGGGCGTCCAGACAGAGCTGAGCTCTCCTCGAGGAGGAAACTCTGCCTGTGGGTGGCTTCGTGAGCTCCTGCCCGTGGCTCTCCAGCCTGCCCTTGTTGATGGCCCACCCTGCAGATTCCAGGCCTGCTTAGTCAGCCCCACCATGGGGAAAAATCAATTCCTCGGGGAAAAAAAAAAAAACCTTAATATATGTATATCTAAGTATTTGTATTTCTACAGCCATATCCATCTTTCTGTATCTTTATCTTTATATCTATGGATTTAGATCTGTATCGCCAGATCGCTATAGATCACACATACACGTATCTGTCTCACGTATCCTTCATCTGTAGTGATCCACACATCCGCAGGCTTATAGAAACAGGATGTCTGTACAGATACCCGTGTGGACATGTCGACACTGAGAGGTGCAGGTGTAGGTACGGACAGAGACGCAGAGACGGGTCTCTTACTGGCCCTTTCCTCCCTGCAAGGACCCTGACTGATGCATCTCCTTAGTAAGCGGACGTCGTCAGTAAGCTGTTGCAAGCTCAAGAATCGGGAGGGACTCCCTTCAGATCCTCATTACTCTTCACTATCATACCCTGGAAGTGCCTTTTTTTCCTGCTGAAGGTGAAATCATATCCGGAATGAAGCTCTCGGACGTCTCCGAGTCAGCAGGTGACCACCGCGCGCCCAACAGCACCCGAAGCCGAGGCCCGTGTTTGTCTCGGTTTCCCGTTGCTCATCTGGCAACCGCTCCAACAGACCTTCCTGAGCCAGACAGGAGAGGCTTTTCTTGGACGACTCGCTTTGATTCTGAAGACCAAGCCTCCATGTCAAGCCGTTTCATCAGAGCCGAGTCCCTGTTTCCTGCGTGTGCCTCGGGAGGCAGGCACTCTGCCTATGTTTATAAACACGCATTAATCAGGGGCATAGGGCTTCCTAATTGCCATCCATCTCTGAAACCCCACAATGAACACAGCTTTCTTCTACATTATTTTACATCTGAAAAGCCTTGTTAGGGCTTCGTGTTTCTAGGTGATGTATACAGGCAGAAAGGAATAAAAATGCACGGTCGTTATTGTGAATTATAATCTTGCGGTGCATTGTGCTGCGGAATATGTAATAGCGGGAGCACAGGTGAGCATCTCCGGATACTTAGGCGGTGAATGGGGTATCATCAGGGATGATAATGCCTGCCTGATTAACAATTACGGAATTTACTATAACACAGCGCCACACCGCTGCTCTTAATCAACACCTTCTGTGCCAGGGCTGTTGGCCGCGAGGATGCGTCTGGCCTGATGTGAGCTTCCTTACGCTTTCCCGCTAGGCTCCTCGGAAACACGCTGGGCCACGTGATGTTTTTTGAGGCTGGTTGAGTGTGACCTGAGAGGTTGTGCCGCCATCATAACTCCACCCGCGGGTTCACCACAGCCCTTTCTTTAGGAGACAAATGGGCACTGAGACCCTGCTTTTTAAGGCATGGTGCAGTGTAGGCTGAACACATTTTCAAAGTGTTGGAGTGACGCTCTGGGGCGGGACATTATTTTTTTGATGGAAAAATAAAGACTGGAGAATAGCACACCTAGCCGGGAAAGCTAACTTGGGAAAACATGATTGCCACTTACCTGCTTTTCTCCATGTTTAACTATAGTTGGAGGACAGAGTTTGCTGCTCACTGATTGTCAAGAAGCCCTTGAATAGTATCGATGATGGGGGTGAACACCATAGGACTCTCTGGTTTGCAAAGGTCTTTCACTTACATTACCTGAGTGATCCTCAAATCCATCTCATAGGCTGGGGAGAGGAGGAGGAGGAGGAAAGCAAGCTTGGTGCAGGCCCCAGCTGTCCAGCATGTGGCGGTCAGACTGGGATGGTTTAGGTACTAACAGCCTGGAGGGGCGATCTGACTTCCTCCCTGTCTTGTAGCTGGGGAAACAAGAGGCTCGAGGAGTTTAGCCAGGCTGCCCCCAGGCGCCGCAGATAGTTAAGACTAAGCTTAAAAGCAGCTCAGAGGGAAACCTCCATGCTGAGCAGAGCACGGGCATGTGAGGGGACTGTCCTACAGACGGGAGATAGGGTTTTGGGGCTGAGAAGCACAGGGGAGCTTTTGCTGAAAAGCAATCTGCTCGTTTGTCTAGAGGGCCTGGTGACAATGACCCGTTTGTTGAACTGGTGGCTGCTGAGTATGCTTGGGACCGTGACATCACAGCAGCATTTGATGAACGTGGAAAGGGATTATTTGTATGGCTTCTTCTGCAATCTGGGCTAATTTAGAGGGTTTTATTAACCCTTCTTTCTTCATACTAAAGCCCTCAAAGGGGATAGATTTTAAAATGAATTTGAAAATAGAGTTTGGAACAGAAGATGTCCATGAATTGACCATGGTTGGGGCGGGGGGCAGTCTAACAGAGCAGGTGCATCCAGGAAGGCTCACGTACAGCACTTTTTAATAAATGAATGAATGGACAGGTCAAGATTATTCCTAACAGAAGCTTAGAGATGTGCTAAAATCTTACATGTTTAAAATGTCCTGGGCTTGCTGAGCACCAAGCCCCTCTAACACATCACCCTGTTGAGTCTCACATCACCCCAGTGAGGTAAAGATTATTTACCTCCATCACAGGTGGGGGAACTGAAGCTCAGAGATGTTACATAATTTTCCTCCAAGGGTCACAGGTTATAAGATCAGAGCCTGTGCCCCACCCCAACCCCACTTCCATCCCTCCATCCTCACTTTCCCACAGTGTGTTATAGAGGTCATGCTCCCTCGGTCCCCCCATGCCCAGGTTGGGGCAGACCAAGGAAGTCACTTCAGTCAAAGCAGGGAATGGTCGGCTTCCAGCTGGGGGGAACGGTTTCATATCCTTACTTCGAAATTCCGAACCAGCGGGTGGAGGCCCTTCCCCATCAGCAGAAGCAGTCTTCGTGGAATCCAAGTCCCTAGATGCCCTTGAGCTTGGAGAGTTTTGAGCATAAAGCTGTGTTTGTAACTGTGTGACCTTCTGAGTACCCTCTGGACAGTCCTACACATGGACAAGTGCTTGCTACTTTACCTACCACATCAGCAGAGGGAGTGGTGTGCAGAATAAGCTGCAGAAGTCAGGAGAGCCACGGCGAACTGGGCTGGTGCCCCTCTGTGATCCAGAGCACCCACAGAGCACAGAGGACCCAGCCTCAGCAGTCTGTCCAGACAACTCCTCTCCTCGCCCTAGGATGGACAACAGTGACTAACATTCACTGGGCTCTTACCACAGGCCATACACTGCCCTGAGCACTCAGTCTGCAGCCCTAAGCCTCGTATCTACTGTGTGCAGTAGGCACCATCCTTTTTTCATAGATGAAGCCCAGAGGGGTTCGGTAACTAGCTCAAGGTTGCAGAGCAGGAAGTCCTTTAGACATTGAGTTCTTGACCAGCACAGTCTAGAGCATATCCCTCTAATTCCAGCGAGTTAGCGAATGGCAAGATTCTAGCGTCCACCTACAGAAAAGACCCATTCTTCCAGCTCAGTTCCTGGGAGAAACAACGAGGGTGGAGCTGGCTTGTCCATGCTGCCACCAGGCAGGGGGAGCTGGTACTCCCTGGTTAGAGACGACGGGGGGAAATCAGGGCTAAGTGACAAAAGTTCTGAGAGCTTTGTTTGTGTCTTGCTTATAATTCTGTGTAGAGCTGAAAACATCCCAAGATTTTCAGTTGCACGAGCCAATAAATCCGCATTTTTGCTTAAGACAGTTTCTATCAAGTTTTGTCACTTTCAATAGAAAGAGCCTTAACTGGTTCAATATTCTCTCATTTTTCACAACTTAAATAGCATGTGAAATCTAAAGATGAAGTTGGCCTCTTTCTTCCTCAAGATAGAAGCCGAAAACACAGAAAAGCTGAGCAAGGCGTTCGGCATCTTGGGGCGAGCTCTGTGATGACAAGCAGGTGTGCTGGCCCACTGACAGCCCTAGGACGTGGGCTATGTCTTTACCTCTGACGTCAGCTTTGGGCCACCCCGACTCTGGGCATGTGCAGGAAGGGGGCCGCCACCCACATATTCCCTTGTTGAAATGTACTACTCCCCTCCTGGGCACACAATCAGATTTCAGAGGAAATTTACTTTGATACATTTTGAAACTTCAGATGTGGATATCAGCAGGAGCCTGGAACAAGAAAAGAGGTGGTGTGAGTGAGAGGTAGGTGTGCTCTTTGCAGACAGTGGGCTCATCGCCTTTTCAGCTATAAACGAGAGAAAGTGAGATGATGCGGAGAGTGAGTCCTACCCACAGGGGACCAGACATCTAGCGTTGCTTGCTATTAAATCATTATTGCTTTTGCGTGCTCCTAACAACATGATATGCCTCCAAACTCTTTCATCCACAGCTGATTAATGTGTTTTAGAATTTTCCTCCAACTATCAACATGGATGGGTTGATTAGCTCATTAAAAATTTTCCTCCTCTTTCAGAGTCCAAGAAAATCACATTTGTTGTAATTCATTGATTTAAATAGAGATGGTTGCCCTCCAATAAGTCCTAATTTCAGAGAGAAAAATAATTTGAAAAGTTATTTATCTTAATGTCAACGGAGACCAGCTAATTAGACGTAACTTCAGTGGTTTGTACTTACCGAACGCTGGGCCCCTGAGTCCTGTGATGGTGCTTATGGATCTGAAAGAGTTTTGAGGAACAAGAAGGAAAGGAGTAGGGAACTGGGGTCCTGGCCGGCCTGTCTGGTTCGACGGTTTGTGAGGGAGTAGCTCTTTCTCCTCCTCTGTTCCTGCCAGTGAAGTTCCTACATTCTTACCAGGCAGCTTTAGCAGCGGTAACAATAAAGGAACAGTTCCCTTTACCGGTCCTGCATGCTCACTCTGCATGCCAGGCAGGGTTCAAGGCACTTCACACAAAACGGTACATTTCATCCGACAGCATGTCTTTCCTCCTTACTGTGGAGGAAACAGAAGCACAGGGGGAACGCCATCACTCAGCCCAAATCTTAAAACCAACCAGTAAGTGACAAGCCAGGATTCAAACCTGCATTTGCTTTCTCACGTCCGTGTTGTTGGCTCCCCTCCGATGAGAACACGGGTTGAAGTTAAGGGCCCACCGCAGATGCAGAACCTGGCACCAGCATGCCTGGGCGAGTCACTTGAGACTGAGTGTCCACCATCTCATTTGTAAAGCAAGGATGACAGAGTCTAGCTCGTGGGGCTACTGGCAACCCCGGGGAGCTCGTGTATTTGGAAGGTGTCTGGTGTGGGGAAGGCTCTCCACATATGTGTGAATGTGATGGAAAACTGCTCTTATGATTAGGATATATTAGATGGCCAAGGTGAGGGGACTCTGCAGGTGTCATTAAGGTCCCTCAGCAGCTGGCTTTGAGTCATTCGAAAGGGAGACTATCCTGGGTGGCCCTGGGTTATAGAGAGATAGAAAGATATATGGATGCATAGATAGGAAAACAGATGCAGAGAAAGTTAGTTACATTGTGTTTCAGTTTTCGACTGTACCACAAATTAGTGGCTTAAAAAACCACAAATCTGTTATCTCATAGTTTCTGTGCATTGGGAGTCTGGGTAGAGTTAGCTCTCTGCTCACGGTGTCACCAGGCTGACATGAAGGTGCCTGCCAAGGCTAAGTCTCATCTGGGACTAGAGTTCTTTTCCAAGCTCACTAATTGGTGATATTCTGTTTCTTGTAATGGTAGGACCGAGGCCCTCCGGTTCTAGAGGCTGTCCACTATTCTCTGCCATGTGGTCCCCTCCATAGTGTGGCAGCTTGCTTCTTTCCAGGCCAGCAGGGGACCACCAGCTACTTTTCATCTTGTTCAAGGGATCACCTGATTAGGCCAGGTACATCAAGGACTATCTCCCATTGGATTTTTTCGAATGAGTACTAGGCAGAATTCTAGGATGGTCCCCGCAGTTTCCACACCATGGTGTACGCAGACTGTGTATCCCCTCCCCTTGAACATGGGCAAGATTTGTGAATATGATGAAATATAATTCCCATGAAGGATCAGTTTATTTTATATGACAAAGGAGAAGGGATTTTGAAGATGTAATTAAGGTCCAAACCAGATGATATAACAATGAGGACAATGCAGAAATGGGTGGTCTCCAGGTAAGGCTTGATCAAGGACCAGCTCCACTTCCTTAGGATAATCTTGACTCTCCATTTCTCTATGCAAAGACTGGCTCCCCTCACGGAGGGTAAATTACTGTAGGAAGTCTGTGTGCATGTCTGACCGTCCACAGTGCAAGTGGATACCTCTTTACCTCCAACCATCAAGCAGCAGAAAGCCTCATCACCCAGTTAACCAATGCCTGGGCCAGGACAACTGTGTGCACTGATTCACCTCTGTCTGGGCTTCTGCGCATTCCTGAGCTCATGTCTGTGGCTAAGTGGGCAGGATCACCCAGCCTGACACAGACTAATCAGGGTCCACTCCTGAGCCTGGAGCTGAGGGTGATATAATCCCTGCGCAAACAAGAGCTGCTGCAGAATGGGGAGGCTGCAGTGGTTGCCTGAGTGGTTGTACCCATAGTGCCACAAAAAGGTTGCTGCAAAGTTGCACTCATCAGGCCCTACATCAACCACCAAGCTGTTCAGGTGCTGGGCCAGGTGCCAGGTAGACATGAAAGACACAGCCCCTGCCCTCTAAGAGCTCACAGCTTTCTGGGAGACAAGCCGCTGCCCGACAGTTCTAATAAGGCATGAGCTCACACAGAGGTGTGCCACACGAAACCCCTCCTTAAACTGGGACACACTGGGTTGGTATGGGGGAGTGGGTCTATGGCTCTGCAGAGGGAGGGAGGGAGGGAGGATAGATAGCCCAGACCCTCCCCACTCTGCCAGCCATGCATCTGTGTATGGCCATCAGGGTCCAAGCCCACTTCGTGTCAAAAGTCTCTATTAGTTATCTAAGGTGTGTAACAAAGGACCACACGTTTGGGAGCTTACAACACCATCCACTGATGATCTTGAGGTTTCCAGAGGTCAGGAGCCTGGTCACTCTGTCCAGCTGGGTTCTCTCCACAGGAGTTCACAAAACTGGAATCAAGGGCGCCTGGGTGGCTCAGATGGTTAAGCATCTGCTTTCGGCTCAGGTCATGATCCCGGGGTCCTGGGATCGAGTCCCGCATTGGGCTCCCCTGCTTCTCTCTGCCTCTGCCTCTCTCTCTCTCTCCCTGTCTCTCATGAATAAATAAAATCTTTAAAACAAAAACACAAAAACAAAAAACTGGAATCAAGACATCAGCTGGGTGGGGCCCCTTTCTGGAGCTTGGGGTCCTTTCCAAGCTCATGTGGTGTTGACAGAATTCGATTGCTTGTGTTAAGACTAAGGTCCTTTCATTTGTGCCGGCCCATGGCCAGGAGCTGCTCATGTGGCTGGCACCATGGCAGTGTCCTCTGTTCAGGCCAACAGGAAAGCATCTCTGTGGCTTTGGGTCTCTTTGACCTTCTTTCTCTGATTACTAGATTCTCTTTTCCAAGGGCTCACCTGATTAGGCCAGGCCCACCTACACAAGGGAGGGAGTTATACAGGGTACGCAAACCAGAAACCAGGATTCCTGAAGGCCATCTGAAAATTTAGCCCGCCACAAAGTTCCACCCCACTGGTGTAGGAAAGCTTCTAGAGAGAATGGAGGCTTAAAAGTAACTATTTCTTTTTAAAGGAACAACTTTCTGGAGGCCACATTCATGGGTAGTAATGAAGCATCAGACTCAAAGCCAGAATGATCTGCTTCCCGGAATGAGTGTGGGGGGTGGGGAGGTCCATGGTGGCCCCGTACTGGCTCTAGCCAGCCAAGGGCAGCTCAGCCCAGTCCTGCTGCAATGGATGTGTGAGGTCCTTTCTGGGTGGACTCCCTGCCCCAATGTTTTGCACCTTCTATAAGATTCACAATAAGCCTCTGCTCAGGAAGCCCCAGGACCTCCCTGCCATCCTTCTATTCCATGTCTGTGGAGGAGCACAATGCGCCCTGTGGTCTTGCTGCTGATTTAAAAGGGCAAGCTGGTGCAGAGCTGGCTTGATGGAGCCCAGTGCCCCCACAGAAACCCCGCTGAGGTCAGGAGATGTCACCCTGTGGAATCAGTGTCCAACTTGCTGGCAACCCACATAAGCCTGAGTTCAGGAGAAAATCAGCTGTTGAGTTTGAAAAGACTAATAAGCCCCACTCAAGCCAACCTGGGTAATTTCCATGCTTCTTTCTCTGCTACAGCTTGCAAAGAAAGCCTCCCAATTTGTGGGAGGCAGAGGAAGCTGGAGAGAGGATCAAAGGGGTCCTTTCTCTCCCTTCATTAAAAATGACACCTCTCGTTCATTTTGAAGGGAATGGGAGCTGTCTTGAGGTTCCTATCCTGACACTTTGAGATTTTTCTCTGTTAAGAACTTGAAAAATATGCAAATGCCCTGCATAGAACCAGGCACGCTGCTTTTTTTTTTTTTTTTTTTTTAATGGGTTGGTTCTGATGAAGACTGATTTTGCTCAAGGTAGCTGGTTTTCTTGAGCTTAGAGTCTGTTATCATTCTTCTGCCTTAAATGAGTTTCTGCCATATTTCAAACCTCTGCTGAGGGAGATTGCAGGTGGAAAAGGCTTATTACAACAAATTACCTTGACATCAGCTCTTTCATAACATTAGCTCCTTACTAAGAGCTCACCTCAGCCCCAGGTGAGCAGCTCTTCCTCCAGAGCAGGAGGAAGATACCTTATTTCAGACACTCAGTGTCTCCGACTCAGTGGTTTCAGACTTGGTTGGACTAATGCACAGTTCCCTGAGCACAGCAGATTGTCGGCTTTCCAAGGGAACTCCTCTGAATAGTAACGTGCACATACATACAGGAATGCATGCACACATGTTGTATGCACACATACAGTGTCCATATGCTGCATACATGTGCTCACTCAGTCTAAACCACTGGGATCAGAGACTGAAATTAATTGGCACATGGAAGCCCCTAATTTCAACTTTTCTTGGAGGGAAACCAATGATCATCCAGCAAACATGCTTCCTCCTTTCTGCCTTCCCTCTCTTCTTTTTCCATTCTACTTGTATCAGCCAGGAAAGACTAGGTTATGCTGCTGTAACAAGCAGCCCCAAAACTCAGTAGTTCAACATAACCAAAGTCATTCCTCGTTCACTCAAGGTCCTTGCAGGTGGATGGGGGATTGGTGATGACTGTCATTCCTCGGGGATGGAGGTTGATGAGGCTTTGTGACAGCATAGCTCCCACCATCACCGCATGGATGAAAGAGAATGTGCTGAATACACATAGGGTTGGGATCGTCTGTCAGAGTTAACACACTCTTTTTGCCCACCCTGCACTGCACTGACCGAATCCCGTCCCATGGCCACTCGTAACTTGAATGGTACAGGGAGCCATGGTTCTACCATGTGTGCAGAAGAACCAGAAATACTTGGTGAATATAGTGCAAATACCTACTGCACCTCCTGAATGAGTCACTAGGGCAGCCGTGACAAAGCACCACCGGCCAGGGCTATAAGCACCAGAGAGCTATCTTCTCCCATTCTGCAGGCTGGAGGTCCAAAAGCAAGGTGTCATCAGGTTGCTTCCTTCTGAGGCTATGAGGGAGAATATGGTCCAGGCTCCTCATGGCTTTTGTAGCCCAAGAAAGCCATGCAGCTACCATGGAGAATCAAGTATCATCAGTAGAGCATGAGGTTGGAAATACGTTTGTTTGAGAGCTCTCTCAACTTTTCAAGCCCTCACTTTCCCTTATCTATGAATGAGGGATAAAAATACTACCCTTTGGGGTTCTCAAGAGAGCAAAATAAAATAAAGTATGTAGAGGGCCCAGCCTGTCGTGAGCAGGAAGTGTGACGGGCATCCCTGCCCCCCAGGGATGGCAGGAAGTGTGATGGGCATCCCTGCCCCCCAGGGATGGCTTCATGGGTGTGCAACCTGCCCAGTTGCACAAAGGCCTGTGCTTAGAAGGGCCCATGTTTGGTTTAATCTCTTGCTGTTTTGAAATTCATAATAATTCATGAACAAAGGGCCCCACATTTTCCTTTTGCCCTGAGCCCTACACATTATGAAGCCATTTCTCCACCAGAAAATGGGCTTCTAGGTAAACACTGATTTCTTGTTATTTTCCTATGCAGGGAAGACCCCAGGGAGAGGAGAGGAGAACCCCACAATGAGGAAGGGAGGAAATGCCCATGCACCCAAGGTGTGTCCCATCCTGGCTGTCAATCCCTGAGGATGGATGTGCTAAGTAGTGGCATGAGGGAGGGATTGGTAGGTGCACTTCAGAAGTGGCCACTTCATGCTCCTGCCATAGGGGACATCATGCCTTACTATCAAAGGGCTGCTGCTCATCTGTGCAGGGCTTAGCTTTGGGAGCTCAGTGTCCTGATTGCATGTCATCCTCAAGCCGGCAAGTTGGCATTATGACCCCCAAAGTTATAGATGAGGAAATTGAGACTCAGCTATTAACCCCAGCCCAGGGTCAAGCAGCTGACAGCTGGGTTGGAGCAGACTCCCTTTGCTGCAGTGTCCCTCTGTTTTCTCAAGGCCAAGTGTCGATCGTTCCAAGACCACAGCTAGCTAGTAAATAATGCATGTGTGAAAGAGTCCTACCTGCATACAGTGTTGAACAAAAGCGCTCTCAGATGTCACTTAGTATATTTTCAAGTAAATAAAATAATAGAAAAAATCAGGAGAAAGAATGGAAGAGTCAGGAATCCTGAACAATTACAAGAGGGACTCACAAGAACAAATTATGTCCCACATTCTTTATTGCTTATTTCCGCCCAGTAGAATTTAAAAAAAAAAAAAAATAGAAAGATGATTAGACACAGTTGGTGCTATATATTTAGACTCATAAAATGTTTGATAGCATCTTGTGGAATTTTTACTGGTAGAATTATTTAAATTGGCTGGGTTCAGAACATTGTCACAAAGATTGAAGGCTGGATTACTGCCGGTGAATACAGGGTCATAATAAATGGCAAAAAGAGAGCATTTGAAGACTGGTGTTCTGGGGTTTGCAGAAATTCCATGTTTTAATTAACTCCTCTATCAATAATTAAAATAAGTAAATCTGGCTCTCTGGGAAAGGGGGCTGTAGTTGATGTTCTTGGAAACAGATATAGTCCAAACACTGACGACGACCACCACCACCACCACCGTCATCAACCACCTCCACCACCACCATCAACCACTACCCTATCATCAACCACCACCACCACCACCACCACCGTCATAAACCACCATCTCCATCATGACCATCATAAGCTACCACCACTACTACTACCACCACCATCATCAACCAGCACCACCACCACTGTCATCAACCACCTCCACCACCATCATCAACCACCATCACCACCACCACACTGTCATCAGCCACCACCACCACCATCACCATCACGACCATCATAAGCCACCACCACCATCATCAACCACCATCACCACCATCATCAACCACCACCACCACCACCATCATAAACCACCATCACCATCATTAGCCATCACCACCACCACCATCAACCACTACCTTATCATCAACCACCACCACCACCACCATCATAAACCAGCACCACCACCATCATCAACCACCTCCACCACCACCATCATAAACCAGCACCACCACCATCATCAACCACCTCCACCACCATCATAAACCAGCACCACCACCATCATCAACCACCATCACCACCATCATCAACCACCACCACCACCACCATCATAAACCACCATCACCATCATTAGCCATCACCACCACCACCACCATCAACCACTACCTTATCATCAACCACCACCACCACCACCATCATAAACCAGCACCACCACCATCATCAACCACCACCACCACCATCATCAACCAGCACCACCAACACCAGCACAACATTATCAGTAACAACCACAACCGCCACCAGTACAACAATGGCAACAACAAAGTCAACAACTGTAACCATCACTATCACCACCACCACATTAACAACCACAACAAGAAGCCTGGTTTGAACATCAGAACAGAACTGTGCAGAGACCGCTGTGGTTGTGGCACATCCTGTCTTTGACTTTGGCTCCAGCTGGTGATGGTCAAGCAAGGAAGAAAGGCTCATCCAATCTGACCTCCTCCATCTCCGGGCTTCCTTCCAAGACTAAAATACAAACCCCTTGAAAGCAAGAACTTTGCCAGTCTCTCCATCTCTGTGATGCCAGCATCTGGCGTGGAGCAGAGGCTTCCGACATATTTCTGAGTCAATGAACAATGAAAAGATGAAGAGGGGCTTTGCAAGTGGAAACACCCAGACAAGTAGCTTCCTGGCATCGAGGTTGCCCTGCTGGTTGATCTGTGGTGATGGAGGGGCCTCTATGGAGGCTGATGCGCACCCTTCCCCCATGCACGTCAGGATCAATAACAACTGAGCTCCCTAGAATCTGGCATGGCTTACAAAGCGCTCCCTGCAGTGCTCAGGGTTCTGATCCTTGCAGCAACTGGAGGGGGTACGTGGATCTGGTGTTCTTGTTGCCTTGCTTTGCTCACCAGGAGAAGGACACACAAAGAGGGCGCTGGTGCAGCGGGGTCTCGGGGAGGCAGTGGGGAGGTGGGGTCCGGCCTCATCTGAGGCGAGGGCACCTTCCTTTTCCATCTCTCTGGTGTAGGAACAGCTTCTAGAAACCCCCCTGCTGCCCTGCGTGCCCACTCACCAAGACTTGTGAATTAGAATTGCATCTGTAAGGCCCAAGCCCATAGCGCGACTGCCGTCCGCAGTATCTGTGTGTGATGTGGCGGGTTTTAAACATGCTGAGATGTTGGATCGAGTCTGGGTATATCCAGTGTCTCTTGTCTTAACTAAGGCTCAAATTCTTAGCTGAAGGAACTTGCGTTGCCACCCAGCCACATGAAGCGTCTCGATGCAATAAACGTCTCAGTGACAAAACTATACAAATCCATCAATGATTCAACCTACGCGGCATGGGGTGATTTCATTACAGCGACGCCGCTCAACACGACAGGGCAGCAGCAAGACGCATCGGTTTCTGACTAATTTTTATAATTTTTTCCGGTTTATGGATTACACCCAAGATTCAAATATGAGGAAAAGTAGTATTCTAAATGAAGCCAAAAATGCAGACCAAAAGAAAATGTATTTGTCAGCCTTTTAATATTTCAAAGGCATTATGATTTTTTCTCGTTTTAAATATTCATCCCATAATTTAAGTTTGTATATATGTGTGTGTGTGTATATATATATATATATATATATTTGTATTTTAAATATAAGAGGGTCCTAAAATTATATATGTTTCTTGCACCACCAAACTTGGATTCACCTCTGCCGGTGATGACTCTGAAGTTTCCCTGTCCCCAGAGTAGAAAGCACGATCGCCGGTCAGATTCTGTTTTTGCTTTCTGGGAGTTCAGCGTCCACTGCCCATGGCCTCGGCGTCACCTCTGGGCTCGCCATGCTTCCTTAAAGGCTGAATTTTCAGGGAGATAGGGCTTGCTTTAAGATTCAAATGCTCATGGCTTTTGCAAGCGAAGGTTGCCTTTTATTTGGCAAACCAGTTTCATAAACTTGCTGGCTTGCAGCACGTCCCAGGCCTGAGTAACCACAGGCAAAGCCATCCTTCCTGCGTGAGGCTTAAGCCTGCAATCCTTGCTCATTCTGGGGCCGCTGTGTTTGGCTCATCTTCTTCTCAGTGAGGGCTTCTTTGAGACCATCAAGTCGACATGGGTGGGGAGGTCCCACCCTCGATCTGCCCACTGCCCGCTGGACTGGCTCTACCATCTGGCCAGGAAGTATCAGTGGGGGAGTCTTGTGGATGGCAGAGGCCCCCACGCATACACCCAATTGTCTGTGGTTCAAAGGCGCCGACTTTCTCAAGCCACCAAGGTCATGGGATCTGGAGACTTGGACACCTGGTATGTGGGCGCTGGCAGAGTGCCTTCCCCAAGCAGAGCTGTGGCCCTTCTCTGCACCCCTGCCCGCAGGGCCCCTGGTACCTGTCCGGGCTCCTCTCTCATTAGACTTTGCTCAAACCAACAGGAAGCTGCCCACTAGACTCTTCCCAACCACTTCTTCTCCAGCAGGTGGTTGACCATCGCTGGTGTTGCTGGTGTTCTAAGAAGGCCCTGCAGGATGCCCGTATGGGCCGCAGTTCGTGGCCTGTGAGACCTGAGGCTTCCCTGAGTCAGTCCGCATCTCCTGGGTGTAAGTATAACAGCTCCCATTTCTGTATTTATTAGACAACAGTCTGCAGTGCTCTAACTAGGGGACCAGACTAATGGTGGTAGAAATGTTCTCTTATGTTCTAGTTCAGAAGTAAGCAATCCACGGCCAGCTGGGCATGTCCGCATCCCCTTGTGGGTCATGGGGAGGCACCAATTCTTGCACCCCCGGGGCCAGCTGGGAAAGAGAGGGACGAGGGGAGGGCACGGCTGATCCATTTTAGGGAAAGAGGCAGCGCGCCTCACTCCCACTCACACCCACTGGCCTGAACTGAGTCAGATGACCTCACTGTGTGCAAGCACGGATGGAGGCAGCCACCTACCCAGCTGCAGTCCTTTCCTGGGGAAGCCGAGGGGGTTAAGAGAAGTAGTGGGGCAACCAGCGTCTCCCCGACGTAACCAGGGGCCAGTTCTCCCCACTAAGTCCCAGTGAGGGCAAGTGCATTCACCACATCACTGTAGAGACTCCACCAACTCAGGCCCATCCAACGCGGGGAGCTTGTTTGCTGCGCACTCCTGGCTTACGGTCGTCATCCCCACCAGCTCCATTTCCCGGGACCATGGGTTTGGGGCAGACCTTCATTCAGGTTCTTTGCACTTAAAAACCAGAACCACGACGAGGCAAGTGGACCGCTCGGCATCACACGGGACTGCACGCCCCAGGCGTTGTGCTGGTGCCCGGGGCACGGGGATGTCCAGGAGAAGCGTCGGTGAGGGGATTTCTCACTGTCTTGTCTGCCTGAGGCTGTGTGGGGCTTGTGTGACTGCGTGTGGGTGTGCACGCACGTGTGTGTGTCTGCACGTGAGACATTGAGACACATGGTTCCCTCTTCAGGTGAGAAGGTGAAAATGCCCAAGAAACCACACCTGTCGTCCGGTCTCTCCTCTGCTGGAGGCGCGTAAGAGGAGGGAGCTGGCGCTGAGGGGGAAGAACCTCCCAGTGGGAATGCAGAGACCACCTCGCACACCCCAAACCTGACCGGCAGCGACGCCCATCCCATACATCACATATAAGCCTACACTCTAACACGCCCCCGGTGCACAGTGACGCCCCCCACCGGTGTCACGCCCTCAGATCCACAGTCCTCTCCGTTAGTGACAGACAGACTCTTGGTGGCCCCAGCCACAGGCTCCTGGACACATCATCACCGACAGAAGTCACTGCCACACACGCCTACACACCCATGTTCCTGCTGCTGCACCCAGACTCACACCCGCCTTGTGTGTGCACACACCCCCACCCTCACATGCCCCACAGCCCCTCTACACGCCCTCCTGGGCTACACACACCTGTGCAAGCCCCCAGCAATCTCAGCTCCAGAAACACCGTTACCATCAGGAGCAAACAGGAAACAATCCCAACCCATCAATATGTCTCGGCGTTGACGTTTATGCCCAGTAGGTGTCAGACAGGTATTACCTGCTCCTGACTGGCAGCGGCCCCTTCAGGGAGTCCCCCAAGGAGAGGGAGATGTGTTAACACAAGAAACGGGAGCAGAAAGAAGCCTAGAGGCACCAGGACTCTGGGCCGCAAGGTTGGGCGGAGCCTGTGTTACCTGGGCTCTCCTGGGCTCATGAATTAATGCATGAACACACCTTCAGGCAGGTGCCCGAGGCCAGGTGCTGGTGGAGTTGGGGAGTCAGTTAACAGCCTTTGGAGGTGCCATCTGCAACCAGTGCTCAGGATGGGTGGGGGGTGGGGATGGGGGCCTCCTTGTACATCTGCACAAACCCTGTTGAGTGTGTCTGGGGAGGGTGGGGGGAGCAGTGAGTGTAAACCCAGTGCAAAGTAGGACGGGGCAGGCCTGTCCAGGCACTTCCAAGTCTCCACATGCAGCCCCAGGAGTCAGCGTGAGGGGACGGCTAGACTGCAGGGGGCTGAGGGCGGTGGGGTCCACTCAAGCCCTTGGTCTTCCTGGGCATTACCTGGGGACCTTACATGGCACCCCGGCTCTGCACTCTGCTGGAAGCGGGTCTTGGGTCTGAGCACTGTTATACGGGAAACAGAGGTCCCCGCGGTTATTTACGAAAAGAATTGCTACATTGTATTGGGGCTGCCACCAGCCACTTCCGGATCCTGGATCCCGCTCTCCATTTCCCAAAATGATACATTGACTTGGGCTTAAAATATCCCAGACATTCCTCTCTGCCTTAATTACAATCATTAGGTTTGGAAAATGGCTAATGATGGGTGGGTTTTGTTGATGTTGGAGTTTTTGTGTTCTTTGTTCGGCTTTCATAATAAGCCAGCTGGCCTCGGGCCCACGTGGGCCAGAAGCACTGTGGCCCCTTCCTGACCCAAGGACTCGGCATCCCATGCCACGGTCTCGGCTCTGGAGTCCAGTAGCCCAGGATGGCTACGGAGAGCCCCAGGAGGTTTCCAAGTGAACCCCACTTGTAAGTGAGCTGTTCCTCCCCAGCCTTGGAGCTCCTGACCCACCGTGAGCGCTCAGTAAACGTGAGCTGTTACTTGGTACCATCTTCCGTGGGGTGGGGGCAGCGGCTGTTCTCAATCTTGCGGAGTCCGGAAGCCCCGAGGCACAGCGCTGCCTCCCCGCCTTTCCCTGGAGCCGGAGTCTCTTCCCCCCAAACACTGAATTCCTATTATCATGCTAATATGTTGACCGAGTAGCATTTCTCCCCATGGGAATCCTTAACCCGAGTTAATCTGCAGAATTAGAATAAGAAATGGGAAGGCCCCTGGGGGCACCACCTGAGGTTAAACCCTGGACCCTGAGGAGGTGACATCCCATCTCTGGGCCTTGGTTTTCTCCCCCATAAAATGAGGACCCTGACTGGCAAGGTGATGGCAAGTCCCCATTTACAGAAGAGGCTGTGGTCACGCCTTTGGTCACTTTTAAGAACCCCCCACTCTCAAAGCAAATCCTTTGCTTCCTCCCTGGGACGGCCTGGGGCTCGGACCCCTGCAGCTCTGATTCCGGTGCCGCTGGGGTGGGTTCTTGTGGGAAAACAGGAGGCAGCACTCAGGAATGGGAAGGGAGCCCCAGGAGGAGGGGCGGTTCTCTGGGCGTGGCTTCTTGAGGGGCTTGGTCTCTCTTCCAGGCTTCTCTTTCTTCCCCCCTGAAACGTCTACCGAGGCCTCAGACCAGGCCCTGGGTTCTCCTCTCTAGACTCACTTTTGGCAATACTGGTGTCTGTGTGAGTGGTTCCCACTGGTGTTGTGCAGTACACAACCTGTGCAACAGCGCATGGTGGTCCTGTGCATCTGAAGTCTTCAGTGACTGCCCATATTCTGCCGACCTTTTAAAATTTTTAAGTTATGAAATATAATATACATAAAGAAAGGTGCATAAAACACCACTGCTCAGATTAATGAATAGTGGTAAAGCATACATCCGCGGAACCATGACCCAAATCAAGACATGGAATATTGGCCCAGGAAGATCTCAAGCCTCCCTTCCACAGAGCGTCTCCTATCTTGACTTTTAGGATGACTACTTCTTGCTTTTTATTGTTGCTGTTGCTACCGTGTAGGCAGCCAAATGTGCATCCCTAAACACCATACCTCAGCTTCACCGCTGCTGGAAACGCAGTATAAACTGAACCATGCCATGTGTATTCTGTGTCTGGCTTCTTTCACTCAACATTACATTTGTGAGGTTCATCCATGCGTATTGATGTACCTTCGTTCATCTTTATTGCTGCTTAAGTATTTCATTGTAAGAATGTGCCACCCTTCGTGTATCTATTCTACTGCGGATGGAAGTCTGGCTCGTTTCCAGTTGGGGACTATTGTAATCAGGGTCGCCTATGGACAATCTTGTACACGTGACCAGGTGCATTTATGCACCAGGCTGTACGCCTGCCAGTGTGAAATCAGTAGGTCATGGAGAATGTGTGTGTTCAATTTCAGTAGATAATGCTCACAGCATTGGAAAGTAGCTGGAGCAATTAATGTGTGTTTCTGTTCTACATCCTCAACAAACAGTAGATAATGTCAAATTTTTGCCAAACACGTAAGTGCAAAGGGGTATATTCTGGGATTCCTTTCGCATTTCTCTGATGATTAATGATATTGTACACTTTTTCTTGTGTTTATTGGCCATTTATAGATCCTTCTTTGTAAAGTGTCTGTTCAAGATGTTTGCTCTTCTTTTTTAATGGGCTATCTATCTTTTAAAAAATTTTTTTACCTGTAGATTTTTTAAAGTATTGCCTCTCCCTCACCCTTCAGCAAATCAATTTCCAAAGCCACTTACTTCTCATTTAACATGCATTTTCATATTTGACTTCAGACCCTGGTCTTCTGTATTATGGCCTATTACAATTTATTATCCACACAAATGCCAGATGTGAGCATGAAAACCAAGTCTCCATATGTCAGTCCCTGCATAAAACCCTTCATCAGCACACCACACAGGAAATGATGTCTTAGCCACTGCTTGAAGGCCTGTTTGTCCTGGCCTCCCCCTCCTCCTCAGAAGCATTGGCGAGTCTTTCTGTCCACATTATAACACCAGAACGCAGGTGCCCCGTGGGTTACTGTCTGTTATTTCACTAGTTTCTGATACCCATCTACTTGTTCCTGGAATATCCCGCACACTTTTGAGAACCAACATTATTAAAAAATAAATTGCCCTGAATCCCAGTAAAAAAAAAAAAAAAGAAAGAAAAGAAAAAGAAAAAGAAGACCAACATTATTGAAGTTAATTTGCAAACAATAAAAAACACCCATTTTAAGTGTAGACTTTGATGAGTTTTGACAAATGTGTAGGCATGTGTAACCACTACCAAAAATATATATATATAAAATATTCCAATACTGCAAAAAGTTGCCTCGGGCCCCCTTGCAGTAAAACTTGCCCCTCCCAGTGCCTCCCACCAGGCAAACTCTGATCTGCTTTGTGTTTTTTGGTGCCTGTTCTAGAATTTCACATACATGGAATCATCACAATGTGCGCTTCTTATCTTGTTTCCCTTATTTGCTCATCCACATCATTGTCTATCAGCACTTGCATCCTTTGCAACTAATCTTTCCTTAGTGTGGAGGTACCACAGTGTCCTGGCCCTGTCACCTGTTAACAGACATCTGGGTTTTCCTGCTGGGGGCTATTATGAATACAGCCGCTATGAACATGCATGACTAAGTCTCTGTGTGGACGTGCCTTTATTGCCCTGGGGTAATTGGCTGGGGTGCAGTGCTGGGATCTATGCAAGTATATCCTGACCTTCCTGAGAAGCTGTCAAACTAGTTTCCTACGTGTTTCGGTACGACCAGCAATGCATGAGCATTCCAGTTGCTCCACGCGCTCACCACACTTGGTTATATTCATGATGAATTTAGCCATCCCGGAGGTATAAAGTTGTACCTCATTTCACCAATTTTAATTTGCATTTTTTGATGACAAGGGGGCTGAGAGCTTTTCATGTGCTCACCATCCACTAGTCTATCTGTTCAAGCTTCATGCCTGTTTTTAAAAAATCAAGGGGCGCCTGGGTGGCTCAGATGGTTAAGTGTCTGCCTTCGGCTCAGGTCATGATCCCAGGGTCCTGGGATTGAGCCCCGCATCGGGCTCCCTGCTCAGCAGGAAGCCTGCTTCTCCCTCTCCCGCTCCCCCTGCTTGTGTTCCCTCTCTCGCCGTGTCTCTCTCTGTCAAATAAATAAATAAAATCTTAAAAAAAAAATCAAGTTGTCGCCTTTTATTGGGTTCTTTCCAATATATATTGTAGATATTTTCTCCCCGTCTGTGACTTAACTTTATTTTCTTAAGAGTGTTTTTTTTTGTGTGTGTGAAAAGCTGAAGTTTTAAATATTGAATTAAGTCCTATTGAGTGCTGTTTCTTTTCTGCTTTGACCCCTCTGTGTCCTATGAAACCTTTGCTTACCTCATGATCATAAATATTTGTTCTATACTTTATTCCAGAAGTTTATACTTTTAGCTGTTACTTTGAATTCTGTGGTCCATTGCATATTAATTTTTGAATATGTTGTAAAGTGAGAATCAAAGCTAATTTTTTTTTGCATATGCTACAGCACTGTTTTTTTGCAATGCTCCAGCTCTGGTTTTGAAAAGACTACCATTTCTCCACTAAATTATCTTGACACCTTTATTGAAAGTTAATTGACCATATAAGTGTGATCCTATTTCTTGAATCTCTATTCTGTTAAGTTGATTTATATGTCTGTCCATATGGCTGTACCACAATGTCTTGATTACTGTGGTTTTATAGTAAGTACTGAAATCAAGAAGTGGTAAGGCTCCCACTTCGCTCTTTGTGATGGATCCATATTTGTGTCCTGTCCCCCAAATTCATATGTTGGAACCCTACCCCTAATGGGATGATGGTATTCAGGGGTGTGGCCTTTGGGAGGTAATTAGGTTTAGGTGAGGTCATGAGAGTGGGGTCCTGGGGATTGTTAGGGTTACTGCCCTTCACCAGAGAAGTCTCTCTCTCTCCAACCTCCATCCCCAGTCCCTGCTTCCACCCCACACCATGTGATCTTGAACTTCCCAGTCCCCAGAACCGTGAGAAACACATTTCTGTTGTTTAAACCATGCAATTTATGGTATTTTGTTACAGCAACACCAACAGACTAAGATACTATTTTTTTTTCAAAAATCATCTTGCCTGTTCTAGGTTTTTAAAATTTTCCAGATAAAGTTTAGAATCAGTTTGTCAATTTCAAAAAAAAAAAAAAAAGTCTTTTTGAATTTTGATTGGAATTACATTGAATCTGTAGATGGATTGGGGAAGAATTAACATGTTGACATGGAGTCTTTCAGTCTTTGGACAAGATATTCCTCTCCCTTTACGTAGGTTTTATTTCTTTCATTAATGTCTGGTAGTTTGCCAATGGACAGTTCTTGCAAATATGTATGCAAACATACATATATTCCCAAATATTTCCATCATATATATATGTACATGCATGTACATATACACAATGCTCTACTATAGGATATATAGTGTACTTAAATATACTATGCTATGTACATGTATATATACTATGCTAAGTATATATAACTATAATGAATAAACATATATCCTCAAATATTTTGCTTGTGTGAAGCTGTTTTTAGAATTTCATTTCCCCTTTGTTTGTTGTTGTAATATAGGGCCAAATTGATTTTTGTATATTGATTCTGTTTTTAGAGAACTTGGTAAATTTGGTTACTTGTTTTAACTATGCTTTTCTAGATTCCTTAGGATATTCTACATACATGATCATGTCATCTGCAAAGAAAGACAGTTTAACTGCTTCTTGTCGAATTTGTATGCCTTTTATTTTTCTCCCTGTGTCTTTTTGTAGTGGCCAGGACCACCAGTAAAACAGTGACTAGAAATGGTGAGAACGGACATGATTCCTACATTCCTGTAAATGTTCAGGTTTTCACGTTAACAGTACACTTTGGTTGGTTGGGGTTTTCTTGGAAGCCCCTTTATCAGTTGAGAATGTTTCCTTCTATTTCTGCTTTGCTAAGAGTTTTTAACATTATGAGTGGTGAATCTTGTCAAAAGATTTTTACTAAACCACTGAAAGGATTGCATGTTCTTTTTTTCTGTCAATATAGTGAAATATCTATTGAGTTTTTGAATATTAAGTCAACCTCTCTTTCCTGGGATGAGCACCAGGTGGTGTCATGCTCTTTACATATGCCTGGGTTTGATTCCTTTTTTTTTTTAAAGATTTATTTATTTATTTGACAGAGAGAGACAGCGAGAGAGGCAACACAAGCAGGGGGAGTGGGAGAGGGAGAAGCAGGCTTCTCGCCGAACAGGGAGCCTGATGCGGGGCTCCATCCCAGGACCCTGGGATCATGACCTGAGCCAAAGGCAGACGCTTAACGACTGAGCCACCCAGATGCCCCCTGGGTTTGATTTCTTGAAATTAAAGATTTTTGCACATATATTGATGAAAGATAATAGTCTGTAAAATGTTTTGCTTCTCTATTTGTTTAAACTTCACAGAACACTACAGGTTTTTCTTTTTTCAATTGAAACAATAAAGTATATTTTTAAAAGGCAAGATGAAAATAGCTTATTTTAGATTTACCCACATATTTACCATTTCTGGTATAGATCTGAGTCTCCCTGTTATCATTTCTTTTCAGCCTGAAAACGTTGAACATTTCTAGTATGAACCTACCGGCCCCACATTCTCTCAGCTTTTGTTGTCTCTAAAAGTGTTTATTTCCCTCTTTAAATATGTCATTCCAGCATCTTCTGTCTTGCATTGTTTTTGATGAGACATCTGTGGTAAATCTTCACTTTGTTCCCCTGTATGGGACATATCTTTACTTACTCTGAATATTTTTAAGATTTTCTCTGCCACTGTTTTTCAGGAACTGGGTGACAGTGTGCCTTTGTGTGGTTTTCGTTATGCTTATTGTGCTGGATCTGTGAGGCTGCTTAGACCCGTGGGTTATAGTTTTATCATATTAGGAAATTTTCAACCTTTACTGCTTCAAATATTTTTCTGACCCTTTTTCATCCCCTTCTGGGACCCCAATCATACATATGTTACATACAAGACTTGATTTTTGCCCTCCAGGTCATTGAAGCTTTTACAGTTCTTTTCAGCCTTTCTTCTTTTTCTGTGTTTCAATTGGATAATTCCTACTTCTGTATCTTCGAATTAACTGCTTCTTTCTTCTTAAGCATTTAATCTGCTGCTAAGCTGATCCAGAGAATTTTTTTTATTTCAGATATTTTATTTTTCAGCTTCTAGAAGTTCCACTTGCTACTTTTTTTATATCTTTTACTGTCTCATTATTTTCATATTTCCCTGTCATACCCCTGAGCATATTTACAATTACTGTTTGAAAGGCTGGTTGATAATGCCATCATCTCTGTGACTTCTGGATCTGTTTCTATTATATATGTTTTCTACATGTAATTGGTTACATTATCCTGCTTCTGCACATACATAGTAATTTTTTATTGGATGCTAGACATCTTGACTATTACATTGTTGAATGTCTGCATTTTGTTACCTTTTAGAATACACTGAGTTTTGTTCTAGGTGCAGTTGGGTTACTTGTGGATCAATGTGATCCTTTTGGGACTTGTTTTTAATTTCTTACAGGACAAGTCTGGAGTAGCCTTTTATCTATGGCAATTCAGCCTTACTAATGAGACATAACTCTGGAATCTCTCTGGAGTGTCACAGATGTTAAGCAACTCCACTCTGGCTGATCAGAGTTCAGGATTCCAGGAATACTATGTGGATTTCAGAAAATGTTTGCTTTGCAGGGTCTTGGTAGTTCTTTAGAAGTCTTACAGAATGTCACCCTTTGCTGCTTAGTATTTAGCAATACACTCCTGAGAACCTCTAAGCAGATTTCTTGAGTTCTTTGTTTCAACACGACTCTCTTCTCTCCACTTCTGAGCTCCTACCAATTCCAGCTTCTCTGCCCTCACCTCAGTGAGCCTGCCGTCTGCTTGGTTCCCCTCCTTATGCCACAGGATGGGAAGTACCTCTAGGGAGAAAACAGTTACCTCACTGGTTGCTTCTTTTATAGATTACAGTCCTATATTGCCAGTTCTCCGATGTTTCATATGTTTCATCCAGTTTTTTAGTTTCTTCTTATAGGAGTACAAGTCTTATACCATTTACTCTGGATTGGTGAAAGCAGAGATGTATCTTCCTGCTCAACCTTCAGTCAGTAAATCCAGCCCAGCCTTTTCCTAAATGTCTGGCTTCTCGTCTCTAATTACCTAGAAGACATCCTCTGCTCTGCCATCATCTCTGAGTCACATGTTCCCCTTATCTTTCCCTTCCCATCTGCCCTCCCTTCTAGTTCCCCTTTGTCTGCTAAGGTCAAAATCTTGGTCATCTTTAAACATTAACTTAATTGTCCATCTCTTTAAAATCAATTCCAGTTTCAAGCCATGCCAATTCTTCCTCAAAGATCTTTTCAGTCCACTCTTTTCTCTCTGTTTCTACTTCATCCTTACTGGGACAGGCCCTCATCCACCCCAGAATAGCTTTCTAAATGAGACCGTTGTGGGAGGCTGGGTGATAGCATGTATGTCAGAGGCAAAGAGGACCCCACAACGGTCTGCAGGGCTCTTCAAATATGTCCAGTCCCCTCCATATCCCATGTCCTGGGTACTTGCAGGGCCATATTAACCCCCTCCACCACATTCTCTCATCTTTTCGCATACTGTTCCCTCTTCTTGGACCACTCTTCTTCACCCCTGACCAGCTATACTTTGTTTCCAAACATCTACTCATCCTTCAGTTCTCAAATCAGACATTCCTTCTTTCAAAAAGCCTTCCCTTTCACCTCTTCTACAGATGAGGTTTGGTGTCCTCCCCCTGGGTTTCTTTCCCTGGGGAGTATTTCTCCTATTTCTCAGTTTCATAATTGTCGACATCCTCTGTTAGATCCTAGGATGACGCTCGTGTGTCCCACGTATTCCTGGTGCTGCTACAGTCACCTTCATTCATCAGCACTTGGCACAGGATCTGGCACCGGCAGGATGCTCGGTACATATTTGCTGAATAAATGAATGGCCAGATTAAACAAGAGTGATGTTTACATTGTAGGTTCTTGATCCCATCAATGGACCCAAAACAGACTTAGAGACTTATAGAAAGTTAGAGCTACAAAAGACCTAGAAGTAACTTAGTTAATCTTCCATTCAGGGCATATGTCCCTTTGCCACTTCCTAGTAATTAATCAGAGAGGTTGTGTTGAACCCACTTACAACTGGGAATTTAATCTTTGTCATAGCAGACTGTCCCATTTCCAGACTATTTTATTGTTCCAGATTGCACCAGAATCTTCTTCTACACAGCTTGCACCCATTGGTCTCAGTCTTCCCTGTGAATCTGTGTAAGCAAGTGTTATCTTATATTCCAATAATAGCTATCAAGTGTCTAAAGACTTCCTGTAGCCCCCAAATCTTCCTGCTAATGACAATGATTATCACTATAATAGCTAATATTTCTCAGGTGTTTACCTGCTTGTTTGAACTTCACAACAATCCCATAAGATGGTTCGTATTATCAGTACCATTTTAGAGATGAGGAAACTAAAGCTCACAGGGGGACCACACAGAGATAAAGAGAGATGCCTGAGGAGCCCCAGCTGTTCAGGGCTCCCCAACTCAGGTCCAGACTTATGAATGAGGATTCTGGAGGATTCCAGGTCCAGCCACCATCTGACTGCCACCAGGTGAGAGGCTTTGAGGGACAACCACCCAGCTAAACCAGATGACTTAGAGATAAAAATAAAATGAGCATTTTTGTGCTAAGTCACTAGATTTGGGGTGGCTTGTTATGTAGCAATAAGCCACTGACCTCATCTTGCACTGCGCATTCAGGCCAGAGTCAGGTGTGGACGAGGTACATGCTCAACACATGTCAGCTGCGGCAGCTACCACTTCCTTGAGTACTACTATGTCAGTGATAGACACTGTTCCCTACTCATAAGATGAATAGGGAAGGGGGATGAAAAGACTAGGAAGGTAGGGAGCAGCCTGTCCAATCTGGTGTCTTTTGAGGGATGAGGGCAGCTTCCCACTGGCAGGAAGCATCCAGGCTTTGGAGACCCCTTCACTTGATTCCCCTGCCTTGGGTTATCTTACTCCAGTGTCAGAAACAAGAGGAAAAGCTCCCACCCCCCTTATCTGAAGATAAACAGGGGATTGATGAGATGCCAACAGAAGGGTTACAGCAGTAAAAGATATGCCCCTGATTTGGCCATTGTCCCACCATATTTTCAGAAGTTGACGTTGTTAGGTCTTGCTTGGGCAGGTTCTCCTTCTGGCTCCTTCTGTGCTCAGCCCCAAATCCCCGGCTACAGCCAAGGAGCTGCAGAGTTCATGCCTGTTCTTCTGGCACACAGCCAGGAAAGAGGGCAGAGGCAGGTTCCCTCTCCCAGGCACCCAGCACAGGGCCTCCCGGTGCCTGGCAGTTCAATTTATATGCTTTTGGTGACGTTTGATATTCTTACACCCGTCACCAGCCAGAACCCAAACCTTAATGAAAGGGGAAAGAAGAAATCCTCTTTTGGTGATGAGTTTCCCCCTGGTTGGCTCTCAGACTGGCACAGATGACAGAAGAAAAGCTTTGGGAGAAAACTACAGGTCTAACCAATAATTAAAGTAGATCCAGAGAATCTGGTTGCACCTGAGAAGTAAGAAGCCACCATCAAGGGGAAGGTAGGAAATACCCATAAAATAATTAGGCTTTATCTTTTACTGAATAAAATATAACTTCTCCTGGTTGTCAGTTTCCAAAGGACTGCTCTTTTCTAGGCAAAAATTGAATTCAAGGGGGTTCATTCCCGGGTGAGTAGATGAAACAAAACCCCAGCTGTTTCCCAGGACTAACACAAAGACAGGAAATGAATGGGTTTGGAGGCTCTGTAAAGGTATTTGGAGCCACTGGAGATTTTTGTCAGGAAATATTTAAGGCCAGCTTTGTGATGGGCAGAAGAGGCAAGAGATTGGGCAGGCCAGTGATGGATGGCGTGAAGGGCGGTGCAGCTTGATCAGAATGATGCAGGAGGGATGGAGAGAAGGGTGGTTGCAGAGCCAATTCTGAGGAAGACAGATGGCCTGTGGGGAGAACGGGGCTCCCCAGTGATGGGGCCTTGGTGATCCCCTTGCCTTCCTCGGCACTGGGCAGCCCCCACACTCTGCTCCAGCTCCCCTCATCTCTGTTCAGCCAAACACATCCCAAGACCCTTCTTTACTCACTGGCACATGTCCCTTCCTTCTCTGGGCCACCCCCCTGCCAGGCAGAGACAGGAGTCCCAGTGGGTGGTGGGTGAGAGGTAGCAGCAGTCTGGGACAATGGGGCTCTCTGAGCCTGGCTGGATCCCTAGTGTCTGTTTACTCCAAGATCATACCAAAAAACCTTCCACCCCCACCCAGCCCCACCACCTTTGGGATTTGTGCCTGACACAGCCTTGTGTGTGGACATTTCCAGCATGGACAGCTAGCTTCCTGGCAAGCATCCCAGATGGCCATGGAGACAGCTCCATGTTCTGTTCCTCCCACGGACGCTCCCCCTGAGCCATGGCTCTGCCTTGGGTGGCCTTTTCCCTTGGCTGACTACTGGCTTGGGTCTCATTTCCCTCCAACCCACTGTCTGCATCCTTTTCCCCAAACTCTGCTCTGTCCTTGTAAGCCCTTTGCTCAAAGCCCCAGTGGCTCCTCATCACCTGAAGAAATGATTCTGCCCCAGTGGGGTATATAGGGCTCACCTGGGACACCTTCCAAAACCAGAGCCATTTAGTCTGAATGTGAACTTCTTGTTCAGGTGATCCAGTGTGTGACAATTGAATGTGTCCCACTGGTCCACAGAATGAAGTGTGAATGTCTGAATCCATCCTTCAAGGCCCAGACCTATCTCCATAACCTCATCGAAATGATACTCTGGACAAACCTCTGTAGCAGATGGGTCTCCTTCAGGATGTCTCATGTTGCCACTAAGCTGGGAAACCTTCCCACCTACCCCCTACACATTGAAGCCATACTTTCCCTCCAAGACCCAGCTTTATCTTCATTTGGATTCCCTAGAAACCAGCTTGAGGGGTACTTCAGTGCTGATGCTTTTACTGGAGGGGGTAGATTCTAGAAGTGCATCAGTTGGGGTGGGGGAAGGGAGGTGATGTGAAAGGGAAATAAATGCAAGATGGTGGTGCATTACCGTGCTGGCCACAGCTTCCCCCAAACACACAGTGGGGTTGCTTTGTCAGGTGGGGCTTCTCTAGAGACATACTGGGGGAAGAAAAGAGAAGAATTTACCCCCTTGCTCCTTCTTTCCTTCCTTCTCCCACTGGATGTTAGCTCCCGTGGTCCACTAGCAAATCTTGGTCAGGTGACCTAGAGAGTCAAACAGATGTGGTGTGGCATCCTCACTCCTGTTGGACCCCTCAGGTCTCCCAGGCCCACTTATCTGTAGATTTCATATGTGTGAAGCACACGCTGTCTTGGACTTCACATTTGGATTCTATCTGACTCAGTATCCCTCCTGCACCTGTCAGTGAGTCTTCTTCCCAGAACCTACAAGTCCTCCAGGAATGTTGGTCGAAGAAGACCTCTCCTCCAGAGGACTTTGCAGGATCCACCCAGCCACCACCAGCAAGTGACATTCTGGAGTGACTTCCTTGGTAAGTGGCTTATCAGAGTGGTGAGTAGATAGGCGCTAGAGTAGGACCACTGGGTCCAGGTCAGCATGTGTGACCGTGGATGAGTTACTCACCTCTCTGTCTCAGTTCCCTCATCTGTAAGGCTGGAATGACACTAATGCCTCCTTCCTAGTGTGGTTGTGAGGGGTAAATGAGGCAATGAAGTGGTAGTGGTATGCTTGGTGCTGGATCTGTGGTCAGGAAGGGCTCTGTCCCTCTTGTGGCGGCACCAAGAAGGAGGAGGGGGAAGTTCAGATCCCCTTGGAGGGCTGCACACCCTCTGGCCTCAAGGCAGTTCCTTCTTTCCCTCCTCGTCTCCAGCACGTTGCCCCACAGGGGTACATTGTGCCT